>NC_136986.1:8102313-8494813 GCF_032717465.1 Coenobita brevimanus | reverse complement strand
ATTGGCTTTTCATTATCATGCCGGACCTTAGTCTCACGTCCGTATGTTAAAGTTGGCACTAACACTCCTTCATGTAAGCCTCGTGCAGCTGCAACAATCAAGTCTATGTTGCTTATCAAGGCCTTCATAGCACCAGCCCTTTCCTTCCTTCTTTTACTCTATTTTACACTTCTATTGCACATATTCCTTTCTTTTCTATCATTGTGCCTAGATATTTGAACTCTCACCAATTTCAGTCTCTCTCCATTAAGTGTAACATCACACTGTGAATCACCTACCCTTTTGAACATTTACTGTCAAACCACGATGCTCACAGATATCAGCGAAACTCTGCACTTGTCTACCAAGCTCTTTTCAAGTATTTGGAAGTAGTACTGCATCATCAGCGTATAACAAATTTGAAATATTTCGTCCATCATCATTCATTACCAACTCAATCCCTCTCTCCATTACTCTTGTTTTTACTTCTCTCATCACCCCCTCTAAATATATAGTGAGCAACCATGGTGACATCACACAACCGTGTTGCACGCCCAAACCGATCGTGATCCATTCACTTAGATGCCCATTTACCCTACATACGCTTCACTACCACCATGAAAACTCTTGATGGCGCGTAGCAGCTTACCATATACAATGTACATGCGCAAAAACTTCCAAAACCCTTCTCTGTCTACTTTGTCGTATTCTTTTTCCAGATCTATGAATACCATAAATACCTTGTAGTCCATCTCAGAAGCCTTCTCTGCTATCTGTCTCACTGCAAATATTTGATCCACACCTCTGCCACTCCTAAATCCACCGTGTTCATCACTTACTAGGGATGCTAATATTTCTTTAACTTTCTCCATAATAATTCTTCCATATACTTTCCCTACCACACTCAATAAATTATATATATATATATATATATATATATATATATACGGTATATGCCAAAACTGTCAATATTGCTGTTGAAGTTAAATTCCACATTACAACTGCAACATACCCATCCATCCATCCATCATCCAATCCTACATTGCCCCATGAGGAACGTAGGAGCCCGGGGCTAGGCAAGTTGGTCCTGACATTTAAGGTGAGAGTGAAACATTAACGCAAATTTAAATATAGGTTATTTATTTCACTAATATGACGGAGAGTAAGAAGAGAGTGGATGAAGAGTTTGGGAGGAATCTAAGTGTGAAATGGAGGGAGAGTAAGAAATTGTTTTGGATGGAGGTAGAGAAAGTAAGACAATATGAATGGGGGAATAGCAGGAGAGTGAAAGATGGGGATAATAGATTGTTGGTGGAGAAGAGAGAGAAAATGAGATGGAAGGAGCAATTTGAGGATCTGTTGAATGTAGAGAGTGAGAGCAATGCTAGTATAAGTGGTTGGGGAATGGCTGGGAGAAGAAGAGATGGGAGGAGGGAGGAAGAGATCAGTAAGGCAGAAGTAGTGGAAGCAATGAAGAGGATAAAGATGGGAAAGGCCCCAGGAATTGATGAAATGTGTGGTGAAATGCTGTGGTATGGAGGTGGGATTGTTGTGGAGTGGATATGGAAGTTGTGCAGATTGGCTTGGGAAGAGGGAAGCGTTCCAGAGGACTGGAAATCAGGTATAAATATTCATTTATACTCCCTGGGGGTAGGGTTTTTTTTTCAAGAATACTCCCCCAGTATCCCTGCTTGTCGTAAAAGGCGACTAAAAGGGTTGGCGGAGGGTTAGTGCCCCTCCCCGGAAAACAACTAACTAAAAAAACAAACAATAAGCCTCGGACAAGGACTGACCAAACGATGACGACCAAGGATCGGACAAAGGACATGGTAATTGGAACTTGGAATGTAAGGGGAGCGAATGATGAGGTGAAAGAGAGAGAGATTGTCCAGGTGCTTGAGGGTGCGAAAGTGGATGTATGTGGAATAACTGAAACAAAATGGGGAGGAGAAAGTGTGAGAGAATGGGAGTATGGATGGGGTATATGTGCAGGAGTAGGTGAGAATGAGAGGGCAAAGGAAGGAGTATGTATAGTTGTGAGTAAAAGATGGAAGAGGAGCATAAGACAGTATGGATCAGTTGGGTCAAGGATTGTGTGGGTAAAGTTGAAAGTTGGAATACAAATGTGGGCGATTGTGTGTGTGTATGCACCAACGCAAGATCGTGCCAGAAGAGTGAAAGAAGAGTTATGGACAAATGTAGAAGTGTGCATGGAAAAGTTTGGAAGGAATGAGAGAGTGTTTTTGATTGGTGATATGAATGGTAAAGTTGGGAATGTGAAGGTAGATGGAATACTTGGTGAGTGGGGTGTGCCTGCTGAGATAGATGAGAATGGCAGTGCGTTAGTAGACATTTGTGCTGGGAGGGGGTTGGTGATAGCCAATACCCTCTTCAGGCATAAAATGATCCACAGGTATACATGGCGAGTGATGAGAAGGGTGGGTGGTGAACTGAATGAAAGGAAGGCAATGATTGATTATGTGTGTGTGGATGAAAGGATGCGAAGATGTGTAAAGGATGCAAGAGTTTATAGAGGGTGGGGGAGTGGACTTTCTGACCACTACTTGGTGGTGGCCAGAATTAGAATTCAAGTAAGATGGAGGAATAGAAGAAGGGAAAGACGAGAGGATGGAGTAGTTGCAAGGAGAGTGGAAAGGTTACAAGAGGATGAGAAAAAGGCAGAGTATAAGAGAGAAGTGGAGGAACGATTGGGCAAATATGAATTGGAGCAGATGGGAGACGTGGAAGGTGTGTGTAGGATATTTACAGAAGAAATATGTGCAACATGTGATGTGGTGTGTGGAAGGAAGAGAAGACGGAGGGGGGTGCAAGGAACAGCGTGGTGGACTGAAGAGGTGAAACAGGCTGTGGCGCAAAAGAAGAAAGCATACAATGAATGGATGAAAAATAGGGGCGTGGAAGAAGTTGAGAGGCGGAAGAGAGAGGTATATGTAGAAAGAAAGAGAGAGGTGAAAAGATTAGTAAGAGAGAGAAAGAAGGGAGTGGATGAGGAATTTGGAAGCAATTTGAGTGTAAAGTGGAGGGACTGTAAGAAAATGTTCTGGAGAGAGGTGAATAGAGTAAGGCAGGGTGGAAGTGAAGTTAGCAGGGGAGTGAAAGATAAAAATGGTAGATTACTAGTGGAGAAGGGAGAAAAAGTGAGCAGATGGAGAGAACACTTTAAGGAATTGTTGAACATAGAGGATGGAAGTAAGGCGAGTATAAGTGGCTGGGGAATGGCTGGGAGAAGGAGGGAGGTGAGAAGACAGGAAGAAATCAGTAGGATAGAAGTTGTGGATGCAATGAAGAAAGTTAAATCGGGGAAAGCCCCAGGAATTGATGGAGTGTGTGGTGAAATGCTGAAGCATGGGGGAGAGATAGTAGTAGAATGGATGTGGAAGATGTGCAGATTGGCCTGGGAGGAAGGTAGAGTCCCGTAGGATTGGAAGTCAGGTATAATTATTCCCTTGTACAAAGGAAAAGGGGAAAAATAGTGTGTGGTAATCATAGGGGCATTTGTCTTCTTAGTATAATTGGAAAAGTGTATGGTAGGATACTTATTGACAGAGTTAGAGAAAGAACAGAGAAATTAGTTGGAGAAGAACAGGGAGGCTTTAGGAGGGGAAGAGGTTGTGTAGATCAGATATTCATTCTTAGATCTTTAGTGGAAAAGTTTCTAGAGAAGGGAAAGAAGTTGTATCCGACTTTCATGGATTTCGAGAAAGCATATGACAGGGTGGATAGACTAGGATTGTGGAAAGTGTTAAGAATATATGGAGTAGATGGGAAGTTGTTGAATGCTGTGAAGAGTGTGTACGATGGTGCGAAGGCTGCAGTGTGTGTGGATGGTGAACTAAGTGAATTTTTCTCTTTGAAAGTTGGTTTGAAATAGGGATGTGTCATGTCTCCATGGTTGTTCAATCTGTACATGGATGGGGTAATAAAAGAGGTACAAGGTAGGGTAGTGGATGTTGGAGTGGCCCTGGTGAGAGGGGATAGTGTTTGGAAACTCCCTGTACTGTTGTTTGCAGATGATACTGTGTTGTTGAATAAAGACAAGGGGGAGCTGCAAGGCTTGGTGGATGAGTTTGAGAGAGTGTGTAAGAAACGGAATCTAAAGGTGAATGTAGGGAAGAGTAAAGTGATGGTCTTTGAGAGAGGTGAAGTCAGTGAATGTACAGCAAGGTTGGATGGTGAGGAATTGGAAAATGTGAGTACCTTTAAGTACTTGGGTAGTGTGATGAGTAAGGATGGAGGTTTGGAGGGTGAAGTGCTTGAAAGGGTACAGCAGGGAAGAAAGGTTGCTGGTTCTTTGAAAGCAGTGATAAGAAACAGGGAAGTGAGCATGGAAGTGAAAAAGTTACTAGATGACAGTATTGTGATACCAACTGTAACGCACGGAAGTGAAGCTTGGACGTTGTTGGAAGGACACAAGTCAAGAGTGAGAGCAGTGGAAATGAGTTATTTAAGAGGAGCCTGTGGAGTCACATGGAGAGACAGGCTGACGAATGAGGATATAAAGGAGCATTGTAGTGTTGATGTGGATGTGATAGGAAGCGTTATGAGGAACACACTGAGATGGTTTGGCCATGTGGAGAGGATGGAGGGTGAAAGACTGACGAAGAGAGTGTATGTGAGTGAGGTGGAGGGGGGAAGAGGGAGGGGGAGGCCGAGGATGAGATGGAGGGATGGGGTGGAGAGGTATATGAGAGAGGGGTGTGTGAGTTGGGAGCAGGGCAGTGAAATGGCGGGGGACACGGCGACTTGGAGGCGATTTGTTTGTGGTCACCCCAAACGGGATTGAGGCGTCTGGCAATAGATAGATAGATAGAAAAAGGGAGAGAGAAGTATGTGGTAACCACAGGGGTATTCGCCTTCACAATGTGATTGGAAAAATATATGGTAGAATACCCATTGATAGGATTATGCATATAACAGAGGAGCTAGTTGGAGAAGAACAAGGGGAATTTAGGAAGGGAAAAGGGTGTGTAGATCAGATATTTGTTCTAAGATGATTAATGGAGAATATCTAGAGGAGGGAAAGAAAGTGTATGCTGTCTTCACGGACTTGGAGAAAGCATATGACAGAGTAGATAGGGAAAGTATGTGGAAGATATCAAGAATATATGGAGTGGATGGGAAATTGTTGAGTGCTGTGAAAAATATGTAAGAGGAAGCTAGGGCTACGGTGCGAGTGGATGATGAGCTGAGTGAGTTCTCTGCTCTAAATGTGGGACTGTAACAGGGATGTGTGATGTCTCCATGGCTGTTTAATATATACATGGATGGTGTTGTAAAGGAGGTGAAAGGCAGGGCAGTGAATGTGGGGATGGCTCTAATGAATGAGAGTGAGATTTGGAAGATTTCGGTGTTGCTGTTTGCTGATCATACAGTATTATTGAGTGAAGATGAATGGGAGTTGCAAGGTTTGGTGAATGAATTTGGAACAATGTGTAATAAGAGGAATCTTAATGTTAATGTAAACAAGAGCAAAGTTATGGTGTTTGAGTGGAATGAACTCACAGAATGCACAGTGAGGTTGGCAGGTGAGGATATGGGAAGAGTGAGTGCTCTCAAGTACTTGGGTAGTGTGATGAGAAGGGATGGAAGTTTGGCGGATAGAGTGCTTGAAAGGGTACAGCAGGGAAGGCTGTTGGTTCACTGAAATTGGTAATGAGAAATAGGGAGATGAGTATGGAAGTCAAGAAGTCACTGCATAATAGTACTGTGATCCCTATCCTGACTTATGGAAGCGAGGCGTGAACCTTGCTAGAGGGGAACAAGTCAAGAGTGAGAGCAGTGGAAGTGAGCTACCTGAGAGGATAGTGTGGAGTGACATGGAGGGACAGGTTGACATATGAAGAAGTGAAAGAGCATTGTGGAGTGGATGTGGATGTGACTGAGAAAATTAGGATAAATGCACTGACGTGGTTTGCACCTGTGGAGTGAACGGAGAATGAAAAACTGACTAAGAGGGTACACTATATGTGGGTGAAGTGGAGGGAGGGAGAGGGAGTGGGAGATCGAGGATGAGGTGGAGGGATGGAGTTGAACGGTATATGAGGGAGGAGGGAGTGATTTGGGGGAAGGGCAGTCAAATGGTGGGTGACAGAGCGACTTGGAGGGGTTTTGTCTGCGGCCACCCATTGTGGGATTAGGGCGTCGGGCTATAGATAGATAGATTATTTCATGCTGATGAGTACCACAACATAAAACTGAAAAGCTTCAACAGTAGAGTTTTAATAAGTCTGCATTATACATTAATAAAAAAATCTTAGTAGTTACAAACCTGGTAGAAGATAAATATAAGGGGCTGTTGATTTAAGTACATTATTTATCTTCTCATTTGCATTTAAATTATTTTTGTGCTAGGTGAGAAATATGTATTTAATTGGAGCATGCGTTGACAGTTTTGCTTTCTGTGGAGCAACATTCATTTCTAAATAAAACAGAAAATTGTACATAGTAGTACTAATAATTATGCTTCAATTGTTTTTGAAACAATGCTTTAGCACACAGGCTAAGAGTGGTGTATAACTGTTTTATACTGAAGTGTTGAACAATGTTCTGTAGTACTGCACTATTCTTAAAATGATCCACCATGACACAAATATCATTTTCAAATGAATCGCACTGAAAAACATTGAAAAAATAATAATATAAGCTTTAGCCTAACCTGAGCTAACCTAACCTCCTTACCTAACCTTACCTACTATAACTTTAAGTGTGACCTAACCTGTAATTTGATCAGTTTAAATTACGAATCTATCATTTTTTATCACCACTGCTATGTCCGATTTCGTTTGGGTGAAACTCTGGAATAATAACAAAACAAGGCCGGTGACATGGACCATCCCCCTCTTTTTGCACGCATACACATGACCATGTGGATCTTGTGCTCTGTGACATTAACATTATTAGGATATCCCATAACACATGCACCTGCTAAGATTGGTAAATATGCCCGTATCTACTCACAAATCATTGGCTTACCCAATATGAAATGTTTGCTACAGAGCCAGGTGTAGGCCGTCGGCTGCCAATTCTCCCTCTTCACGGCAGCTGTCCACTTCTGTCGCCTTTCCTCATTGGCTAGAAACCGGTGGGAGTGTACTCCACTTTCAGTTTTCTGCCTTGCTTTACAGCAGAAGGCACAACAGTGGAATACCATTGGGGATTCTGCAATTCTCTCTCTCTCGATGTCTGACAATTTGCCGTCCAATGTTGCGCCGTAAACAAAAGTCACATGACTCGTGACGTCACGTGGAAGATATATTATCAGACCATTGTTTGCCAGTACAAAACACAACCCAATTGGTCATCAGACAATACGGTGTAACAAAGGAAGAAAGGAAAAGTGTATTGCATAGGGTGCTGAAGATTTGTTATGGCTTGGTCACGAGCACAGTAGCGTGTGTATAAGGGTGGAAGACAAAAATGGTTTTGCTTAATACAAAAGACATCAAAGTGTTGGCGTCATTATCCCTGGCTGGCAGGTTTTACTAACCACGTCAGAGTTATTGACATGGCTGACGTTAGGCCAACAATTGTTTAGCCCGCTGTTTTAATAACAAGTGGAGGCTGCCACCTCTAAAGAGCCTCCATCTGGCCCTAGGGAGAGGGACCCTTTTTATTACCTAGTATTAACTGGCCATCTATTCTGTTGGCGTATCCTCAGAATAATATCATCCAAATGTGACTGCAATCCTTGCCACCTTGGTCCTTCCTAAACCCTTGTCTGTCCAAACATTAGCATGGCAGCAATAATTGCCAACTTGACAGTTGGCACCTGCAACCCAGTTCAAACTATCCACATGAATCATTTGACTAGGATCAAAAGCAACTGTCTTTACAATACATAAGTATAGTGTGAAAATGGCCTTTATACAAAACGAAGGACTTACTCAACACTTAGGCTTCCATTTAGTCATAAATACAGACAATTTCTCAGACACCACCAAAAGATGTGCTACTTGCCCGAGCAACCGAAGCCACTCCCAGGTGGGGCCTGGGAATGGCTTCGGTCACCCGGGCAAGCACTACTACTACTACTACACGGCCAAAAGATGACAGTCTTCCTTATTTTACTTTTCTTATTAACTTCTGAATCGAAACATATCATCGTTCATCAAGTACATAACATTATGTCAAGGATATTTTCATAGGATGTTTATCAATTAAATGCAGGATTTAGGCAATTTCCATCAACATTACTAATGTCAATATACTGTGCGTCCATGTAGGCCAAAACTCGCTGCAGGCGAGGGAAAATTGTAACCATTTGTAATATGTAGTATGTAAGTATAGCATGTAAGTGTATTGTGTGTTCTAAGTAGGGTGCCATGACCTAAATCCCGTACAAAGATCTGGCCTGATTCAAATTTTGCTGATACTCTCAGTTCATAGGAACACGCCAGCTCTCTAGCCAATTGGTAACGGTGTGGGGACGAGTGAGGGTGGAGGTAAAACACCTGTCCTTAATACATTATCAGAATGGATATTTTCAAAGGATGTTTATCAATCATAAGCAGGATTTAGGCTATTTCCATCAAAAATTACCAATGTCAATATACTGTGCGTCCATGTAGGCCAAAACTCGCTATAGGTCGTGTCAAAAAATCAAATTTTTGAAACTGGCGGCAGCCAAAGAGTTAAAGACACCGCCGAAATAACGCGATATATTCCTTCCTTCAGGTGCAGCGCTTCATTTGTATTTTATTACGGCTTACCACACACGGAGAGAGAGAGAGAGAGAGAGAGAGAGAGAGAGATGTGAGGGAAGATGGGAGGGTGATGTGGAGGAGGAGAATATAATTAAGGAAGTGGGAAGAGATGGAAATGCCTGAAGTGAAGGTAATCAAAGAAAGAGGAGGGGAAGGAGGAATGAGTGAAGGAATAAGGGAAGAGAATGGGAGGGAAGAACAAAGAGAGAGGAGGAAGGAAATACAGGGATTATAGCCAAAGGAGTAGTGAGGCAATGGAATGGAGGGAAAGAATACAGGGAAGGAAAAAATAAAGTAGGGAGGAAAGAATGAATGAATGGAAGAAGGAAGGAAATGGAGGTGAAGGAAACAAGTGTATAGTGTGTGGGGGAGGAAGGAAAGGGAGGAGGGCAAACTGCATAGCGGTAGGGTAGTGGAGAGAGGGAGACCAAGTGTTGAGTCATTTTGTTTTTCCCGCCAGAATGCCGGAGTGGGACCCCACCAGACGTGAATGATGATGATGCAGAGGCGATGATGCTGATGCTGGGCAGTAGGTGGGGGCCAGGTGGGGTGGTGGTGGAGACCCGTCTTGCCCTCCACCTCCCCCTCCACAACCACGAGTGGGGCTTTCATTTAAACTATAACACACCACCATCACACAGTGACTGGCGTTGGTGGTGGTTGGGCGGGGTATCCATCCATCACCTCTCACTCCATCCTGAAGGTGTGATGGGGGTGAGGCTTTCGTGTTGGCATAATGACACCAAAACCATCACCACCACCTTCACCACACCCACACCACCACTGACAATACAGGTTAGTTCCACCATTACACCACATAACCACCTTGATTACCATCACCATAATTATCTTCGTCATTATCATCATCACCATCACTGTTACTATGAAATCATCATTACCTTCTTCTTCATCACCACAAAATCATCACATTTCTCATCATCATCATTATCACAATGATCATCATGATCATCACTCTAATAATATCGTCAGCATAATTGTCTTCATCATCATCATCAACAACAACAATCATCAGTTTCATCATTATCATCATAATTATCATCATCGTCATCATCATAACCATCATCATCGTCATCAGTATCATTACTATCATCATAATTATCATCACCATCATCATAACTATCATCACTATAATCGTCATAATAATCGTCATCATTATCATCACCATCATCATCAATAATATTATCACCATCATCATCATCATAATCATATTTATCACCATCATCATAATCATCTTCCTCTGATGTCTTCATATCTCAACGACAGAAAGATCAAAGTTAAGTAGATAATGAATATTCCAATTTTTAACCGATTAATACCGGCGTGCTACAAGGATCAGTTCTGGTTCCAACCTTATTCCTAGTTCATATTAATGATCTCTTATCTGTCACCCATAATCCCATCCATTCATATGCAGATGACTCAACACTTCACAGTTCATTCACACTTAAAACTCATTCACAGTGTTTAATATCAAAACCCATTCACAGTGTTTAATATCTACCTCACTACTCAGTGCGGCAATTTCCATAAATCAAGAATTATCTAAGGTTACTGAATGGGGACAAAACAAATTTGTCTCATTTAATACTAATAAAATCAAATATAATTTACTAATAGACGAATACTGCCTGATTCCTATATTACCATCAATGTTAGTAACATCTATCTATCTATCTATCTATTGCCAGACGCCTCAATCCCGTTTGGGGTGGCCACAAACAAATCGCCTCCAAGTCGCCCTGTCCCCCGCCATTTCACTGCCCTGCTCCCAACTCACACCCCCCTCTCTCATATACCTCTCCACCCCATCCCTCCATCTCATCCTTGGCCTCCCCCTCCCTCTTCCCCCCTCCACCTCACTCACATACACTCTCTTCGTCTAAAAGTACTGAACTTCTCGATGTTCTATTTAACAATGCCCTCAGCTGCACCTCTCATGATAGATCACTT
Organism: Coenobita brevimanus; assembly: GCF_032717465.1. NCBI lineage: Eukaryota > Metazoa > Arthropoda > Malacostraca > Decapoda > Coenobitidae > Coenobita > Coenobita brevimanus. The sequence goes on along the minus strand of NC_136986.1, from coordinate 8,484,140 downwards.
GCTAAAACCGCTTTAAGGAAACTTGGATGAACAGAGTCCATAAGTTCTTCACTGAGGAGCAGGTAGCTATTTTAAGAGGCATGTGCTCTCTTGGCTGGAAAAGTTTTCACACTTGTGGAATGGATGTGGAGATGTTGCACTGAAACCACTAGACAAAATTCAGGAGAAAGTTGTTAAGATTATTAATAACCCTGCTATTACAAATGAACTACTTCCCCTTGAAGTAAGAAGGAATGTCGCCTCTCTTGCATTATTTTACAGATACTTTTATGCCAAATGCTCAGACGAAGTTGCATCCACCATACCACCTTTTCATGCCTTGCCCTGTGCTACCTGGACAACTGGTAGCGCTCATGACTGGACTGTCACACCGCCACATTGCAGAACTTCTGTCAGAATTCTTTTATTCCCCGAACTGCATCTCTTTGGAACTCGCATCCTAAGTGTGGTTTCCCTCCATACTTCAACCTATGGCTGTTCAAGTTCAACTGTTTCAGAATTTTTTAGGAATGGAGGACACCAGTAGTCTGGTTTTTGGATTTTTTTTTATTCATTTGAATGTCTTTCCTCTGTTCTGTTTCTTAAAATTATTATTATTATTATTATTATTATTATTATTAACAGTAGTAGTAGTAGTAGTAGCAGCAGCAGCAGTAGTAGTAGTAGTAGTAGTAGCTGTAGACTAGTAGTAGTAGTAGCAGTACTACTGTTGTTATTATTATTACTATTACTACAACTAAAAAAAAGTAATAATAATAATAATAATAATAATAATAATAATAATAATAATAAAAATAATAATAATAATAATAATAAAATAATAATAATAATAATGATAATAATAATAATAATAATAATAATAATAATAATAATAATAAAAATAATAATACAATACTAGTGCTACTACTGCTACTAATACTGTTAATAATAATCATCATCATCATCCGGACCTCATTTGGCACCCTAGGGCAGGGTGGGGCGTAGCAACGTCCAGACAGAAAAAGTGTGCCTAGTTCAATGGGCCACGTTTCCATTCACTCATCATTCAAGCCCTCGAAATCCTGGCTCATCAGATAGGACACACACACACAAAAATCACCAGGTTTTGTAGCTTCCCACATACCTAACTGATAGAGCCAGTCCGAACGCTTTCACCTTGTAGAGGAGTTCCAAATCCTTGGTTATACGCTTCTCCACACAAAATTCATCCAGCCAGCTCTGTCTCCTGTCAGTCCCTTAGCTTCACCAACTTCCAAACATCTCTTCCTCACACACTCATCCACAATATCCCTCCACCTTCTCCTTGGTGTCCCTCGCCTCCTCCCCCCGTCAAATTCGCTCATATATACCTTTTTCACCTCTCTATTGTCAATCATTCTCCCCACATGACCAAATGATCTTAGTACACTCTCCTCGATTCTTGTGTCCACCGACTTCCTCACTCCGCATATTTCGCGAATCACAGTATTTCGTATCCTTTTCACTCTGTACTCCACACACATTCCTCAGCAGTCCCATCTCCACTGCTCTTAATTTTGACTTTTCATTTTCATGACACGCCATAGTCTCACATCCGTATATTCAAGTTGGCACTAACTTCATATAAACCTCACGCAGCTGCTTCACTCAAGCCTCATTTTTCTTATGAAGGTCTTTACAGAAGCAGCTACTTTCCCTCCCTGCGTCACTCTACTTTCCACTTCCTTTGCACATTTTCCTCACTTTTCTATCATTGTAAGCAGGTATTTGAACTCTCACCAATTCCATTCTCTCTCCATTCACTGTAGCAACACACTGGGAGTCACCTTCTCACCCAATAACGATCGCTTTTCGTTTTTCTACATTTTCTCTCAGGCCACGACCCTCACAGACATATAGAAAACTCTGCACTAGCCTACCAAGCTCTTCTCTGGAATTTCCAAGTAGTACTGCATCATCAGCATACAACACATTTGCGATTTTCCGTCCACCACCGTTCATTACCAACGCCATCCCTCTCTCCATTACTCGTGTTTTTATTTCTCTCATCACCCCATCCATATATATATCTATATATTGAAAAATCATGGGGACATCACACAGCCTTGTCGCACGCCTACATTGATCGTGAACCTTTCACCTAGATGCCCATTTTCCTTTACACATGCTTCACTACCACCATAAGTCTTGAAGACACCTAGCAGCTTACCATCTACACTGTACATGAGCAATGACTTTCGCAATCCTTCTTTGTCAACTTTGTCGTATGCTTTTTCCAGATCCATGAATGCCATAAACACCTTAAAATCATTCTCACAAGCCTTCTCCGCTATCTGCCTCGCTGCAAACATTTCATCCACACATCCTCTACCACTCCTAAAGCCACCCTGTTCATCACCCGCTAGGACTTCTGACATCTCTCTTACTTTCTCTATAGTAATTTTTCCATATACCTTCACTGCAACACTCAATGGACTTATGCCACGATAATTCTTGCATTTACTTTGCTCGCCTTTATTTCCGTACGTCTGTATAACTACGCAACTCTGTACCACCGCATGAAAAGGAGTAAAAATTAAGTGGGAGAGAGAAACAGTGAGGCGTAGGAGAAGGATAGCGGAATAGAGAACGATAGGTAAACAGAGGCGGGCAGAAATGGCATTGAAAAAGGGAAAGGGAGAGGAAAGGAAAGTGAGAGTGGGGGAAGGATGAAAGTGAGGGTGGGAGAGGGACGAAAGTGAGGGAGGGAGAGGGGTGAAAGTGAGGGTGGAAGGTGGAGAACGTGAGGGTGGGAAAGGGATGGAAGTTAGGGTGGGAGCCAGATGAAAGTGAGCGTGTGAAGGGGAAAAAGTGAGGATGGAAGTGGGATGCAAGAGGAAGTGGGAGAGGAAGAGGGATGGGAGAGAAGCAGGGATGAAGGAGAGGAAGGGGGATGGGAGAGAAGCAGGGATGAAGGAGAGGAAGGGGGATGGGAGAGAAGCAGGGATGAAAGAGAGGAAGGGGGATGGGAGAGAAGCAGGGATGAAGGAGAGGAAGGGGGATGGGAGAAGCAGAGATAGGACGAGGATAACACAATGAATAGGAGAGGGACGTGGAACAGAGGTAAAAGGAATTGAAATGGAAGAATAACAAACAGGGAAAGGAACAGGGAAAAACAGAAGGGGAGCGAAAGAGAGAAGGGAATGGGGGGAAAGGGGTGGGGTGGGGTAGGGAGTAGGTTTAAGGGTCAGCCGACTTATCAAATCAGAGAGGCTTACTAGTAGTTCAGGGACATACTCTACCCCACTCTCTCTCTCTCTCTCTCTCTCTCTCTCTCTCTCTCTCTCTCTCTCTCTCTCTCTCTCTCGTATGAGAAGAATAAAAATTAGTACTAATCACGGTGTTAAACTTCTCAAGATAATTATCTCTCCTCAGAACTCAAATTTCGCTACAAATTAATGAGGCTGTTAAGAAAGCATCTATAACATAAAATGAAAAGGTCTTATTTTTCTTCTCTAACTAGTACATTCTCACCCCAAAGTACCGATTATCGCTACCGCTAAGTGAGTGTGTAAAAAACTACCGGCGGTACGAGCAGCGGTACTAACCTATAAAAGTACAGCCGGAACTGATAGTGGAACTAAAAGCACAGCCAGTAGTACATCCGGTACTTGTACCGGTGGTACTGCCCACCTCTGCCAGTAGATTACACCTCTGCCAGTAGATTACCTTTCATCATCATAATCATCATCAATATTACTAGCTGGATCATTCTTATCGTTTGCTGCAACAACAACAACAATAACAACAGCTACAACTACTGCTGCTACTAATGCTAGTACTAGTACTTATACTACAACTACTGAAAAAAAAAATCTAAAAATAATAATAATCATTATTAATATTATCTTATTATTATTACTGACCATAAAGGATGGAAGGAATACGAGTATAAGTGGCTGGGGAATGGCTGGGAGAAGGAGGGAGGTGAGAAGACAGGAAGAAATCAGTAGGATAGAAGTTGTGGAAGCAATGAAGAAAGTTAAATCGGGGAAAGCCCCAGGAATTGATGGAGTGTGTGTTGAAATGCTGAAGCATGGGGGAGAGATAGTAGTAGAATGGATGTGGAAGATGTGCAGATTGGCATGGGAGGAAGGTAGAGTCCCGGAGGATTGGAAGTCAGGTATAATTATTCCCTTGTACAAAGGAAAAGAGGAAACAGAAGTGTGTGGTAATCATAGGGGCATTTGTCTTCTTAGTATAATAGGAAAAGTGTATGGTAGGATACTTATTGACAGAGTTAGAGAAAGAACAGAGAAATTAGTTGGAGAAGAACAGGGAGGCTTTAGGAAGGGGAGAGGTTGTGTAGATCAGATATTCATTCTTAGATCTTTAGTGGAAAGGTTTCTAGAGAAGGGAAAGAAGTTGTATGCGGCTTTCATGGATTTGGAGAAAGCATATGACAGGGTGGATAGACAAGGATTGTGGAATGTGTTAAAAATATATGGAATAGATGGGAAGTTGTTGAATGCGTGAAGAGTGTGTATGATGGTGTTAAGGCTGCAGTGCGTGTGGATGGTGAACTGAGTGAATTTATCTCTTTGAAGGTTGGGTTGAAACAGGGATTTGTCATGTCTCCGTGGTTGTTCAATCTGTACATGGATGGGGTAATAAAAGAGGTACAAGGTAGGGCAGTGGATGTTGGATTGGCCCTGGTGAGAGAGGGGAGTGTTTGGAAACTCCCTGTACTGTTGTTTGGAGATGATACTGTGTTGTTGAGTGAAGACGAAGGAGAGCTGTAAGGCTTGGTAGATGAGTTTGGGAGAGTGTGTAAGAAACGGAATCTAAAGTTGAATGCAGGGAAGAGTAAAGTGATGGTCTTTGTTAGAGGTGAAGTCAGTGAATGTACAGTGAACTTGGATGGTGAGGAAATGGAAAATGTGAGTACGTTTAAGTACTTGGGTAGTGTGATGAGTAAGAATGGAAGTTTGGAGGGTGAAGTGCTTGAAAGGGTACAGCTAGGAAGAAAGGTTGCTGGTTCCTTGAAAGTGATAAGAAGCAGGGAAGTGAGCATGAAAGTGAACAAGTTACTACATGACAGTATTATGATACCAACTCTAATGCACGTAACTGAAGCTTGGACCTTGTTGGAGGGACATAAGTCAAGAGTGAGAGCAGTGGAAAGGAGTTATTTAAGAGGAGCCTGTGGAGTCACATAGAGAGACAGGCTGACAAATGAGGATATAAAAGAGCGTTGTGGTGTGGATGTGGATGTGATAGGAAGCATTAGGAGGAATACACTGAGGTGGTTTGGCCATGTGGAGAGGATGGAGGGTGAGAGACTGACGAGGGGAGTTTATGTGAGTGAGGTGGAGGGGGGGGGAGAGGGAGGGGGAGGCCGAGGATGAGATGAAGGGATGGGGTGGAGAGGTATATGAGAGTGGGGGGTGTGAGTTGGGAGCAGGACAGTGAAATGGCGGGGGACAGGGCGACATGGAGGCGATTTGTTTGTGGCCACCCCGTACGGGACTGAGGCGTCTGACAATACAGTAGATAGACAGATAGATTATTATTATTATCATTATTATTATTATTTTGATTATGATTATGATTATCATTAAGATGATGATGATGATGATGATGATGATGATGATGAAGATGATGATGATGATGATGATGATGATGATGATGATGATGATGATGATGATGATGATGATTAAGAAACTAATAAAAATGAAACTAATAATAGTACTCCTCCTCCTGCACCTCTCGTCCTCCTCCTCCTCCTCCCATCACCACCACCATCATCACCTCTGTTGTTACTACTACTACTACTATTACTACTACTACTACTACTACCAATGATAATGCTAATACTAATAGTACCACCGCCACCACATTACTATTATTACTACTACTACTACTTGTACTACTACTACTACTACTACTACTACTACTACTACTACTACTATTACTACTACTACTACTATTACTGCTACCAATGATAATACTAATACTACCACCGCCACGACATTACTATTTTTACTACTACTTCTACTACTACTACTACTAATAATAATAATAATAATAATACAAGTACTACTACTACTACTACTACATATAACTACTACTACTACTACTACTACTAATAATAATAATAATAATAATAATACAAATACTACTACTACTATTTTACTACTGCTACTACTTCTACTAATAGTAATAATAATAATACAAGTACTACTACTGCTACGACTACTATTTCTACTACTACTACTACTACTACTAGTAATACTACTACTACTACTACTACTAATACTACTTTTTTTTTTTAAATTACATCACCTCCATCCATTGGTGAATTATATTGTGAAGATCAAAACCAACCTTGCTAATACAGTTCACCATTTGGAGTTGTAATGTGAAGGTTAACACTAACCCTCATATTACAATCCGTTGGCCCCAAGCACGCCAACGGCTGTGGTTACCAATCATCTACTATTACTATTATTATTCTTTTTTATTTTTATTAATATTACAGTGTAAATAAAGACATTAAACTACTGGAGTCGCTGGTCTATGCGACTCTCGACCACTGTAGCTTCGTAATCCATACCCGCTAGAGAGACAGGCCTGAGGGCTGATGATCTTGTGCCCCTTAGACATAGCAGAGCAGACCTCACGAGGGAGAATGAGAGTCGACATCTCATCCAGGCCATAACAGAACTCTGCGGTTGACGTTTCTTCTAAGAAAGAACCTCTGCCAGTCTCGAATAGAATCTCACTGCCTCTGGACTCATCCCACCTGATGTCGTGAACACAAGGGGAGAAAATCGACCGTGGTCCACATGTTGGATCCTTTCTTGATAATTTCTATTTTTTCTTGTTCATTCCTCTTGTGTGCAGCTTCGAGAGACAGTTCACGATGACATGCTGCCATGGGATCGAATATCCTGATGTCGAAGAATGCCCTCTGCCCACATGTCCAGAAACCTCGAGCACTGACATCCACTCTTGCATCATTTGATGTGTTTGCTGTTCTGTGGGTGAAGTGCTCGCTGTCCAGGGGTAGCAGAGCTGGCTCAGTCGTGACATCATGGCATATTTCCTGCAGCATTTTGGCAGTGAGGTCGCATACTTCATCGTGTCGGATGCAAACAAAGCAGCCCTTCTTGCATACCATTGCATGGTTTGCATCAAAGGCAGTGCCACAGGCACAGTGTTGAGGTAGGTTCTCTATTGGCCACCCATATCTCAAGGCTATGGCGTCAATCAATTCTTGTTTGTTGAAGTGGAAGCCTTTTGCCTTGAGAGGCAGGGTTGTGAGCCAGTTCGATGCCCCTACCTCCTGTGCAATTTCAACTCTTCTGCACTGGTCCGGTGTTAGATGTTCGATTATGTGCTGCAGCTGGTCTTTTTGTCTTGCTTCACGCTCCTTGCTTATCTGTGTCTTTATGTCTTTCTGCCTTTGGTGGTCGATTTCACTCGTCTCAACCTCGGCGCAGATCTTCTGTGACAAGGATTCGGTGAGCCTGAGTGAATTTCTGTGTTCATAGTTTGCCACTGGATTTATAATGCCAAGGCCTCCCATCCTGGGTGGTAGTGCTAGAAAGTCCCTCTCTTCTGGTGTGGGGATGTGGTCATCGGTTAGAGATGGGAGGAATGAATCCCTGATTGCATCCTCCAGTGGCTGTAGCAGCAACTCGATGTCTGGTATGGTCCTCATCACGAAGGTCCACTTGTGCTTTACACCATAGATAAATGCACTGTATGCTGCATGGGGTTCTGTTTTTACGTGGCTGGATAGTGTATGAATTTCTTCTACCCATTTCTTTACCTTATCACTCACATATTTGTCTTTGAATTCCTTAGTTCCAATCACAGCTCCTAGATGCCTCTGACCTTCCTTGGTCAATATTACGTTTGTGACTCTAAATGCTTCTTGTGCATCTTGATAGTAAGCTAGTTTCACAATCAAGATGGACTTACTTGCATTAGGGTAGTAACCTATTTCAGGGTCACGAGATGTTACAAGGTCCCACCGTTTCCTCACATCCTCAACCTTGCCAGCACCCATGAGATCATCTGCATAGGCTACCTGTTTTACATTGGTGGCCTCGCATTTGATCTGTTGTTGCAACACTGTCATCGCCAGGGCGTACATAGCCATGGCAACGGGGTCCCACCGGGTAGTTCCTTCTGTGGACTGGAAAACACCGACATCGTGAGCCGCTGTCTTACCCACAATGTACAGGTCTGCTGGTTCTTTGTAGGTGTTTTCCACATATTAGGCAAATGCTGGGCATTTAACCTTGATGTTGTGCAGCATTGCCTCGCGGTTGATGGAATTAAATGCATTTGAAGCATCAACTAATAATACTGCCTGACAGTCCTCTTCCCCAAATATTTTCCTCATGGAGTGAACTGCTGCCTCACCTCCTGCCTGCTGGCCTGCACACACCTGGAGGTTGCCAACTGCCTGCTTCACATCATCTCTCACCACCTCCATGATGCATTTTCCTATAATCCGTCTTAAGACTTCACCCACCACGATGGGCCTGCATCCAGGATTCTTATCAAGGGGGATTAGTCTGCAAGCCGTCAGTGCTTCGATGCTACTGTGCTGACTTGAAGCCAGCTTCCTCGCCAGTGAGGCAATGGTGTTACATAGGTCTGTTGCTGCCTCCTCAAACTTGATGTTACTGAGGATTACTCGCCAAGCTTTTTCATCCAGGCCTGACGGTCCTGCCCCTCCCTGTGTGTGCACTGCCTTCCGCCACACCATATCTCCAGTTATCCTGTCATATATGATGGGATTAGGAGGAGTGTAGTTGCCGTCAAGCTTTGACTGGGCACTTGCTTGTCATGCAGTCGGGTGTTTTTCTTTTAGTTATTGCATTGTTTCATCTGTCAGGTCAAGTACTCCGTTTGGTGATTCAGCTGACAGAGATCTTGTTGCCATCGAGACCTTCCCCTGTCTCATCTTGCTGCCAAAAATCCTTGCAACATCGTTGGCATTAATATTTCTGCTGCCTCGATTGTTTATTCTCATCTGCAAGGCCCTTGCTTCCTCAAGTAGGTTGTCGATTTCACCTCTTTTCCATGTTTCAACCCGCCTTTGGATGGCCTTAATATATTCTGCAATGCCAGCTCTTGGGCGGGTCTTGTTGAGGAAGAGATGTAGTATTAGTGCAAGGACCTTAAGAGAGAATGAGGCAATGGGTGTGTTATTGTTGTAGTTGGCTATCAGGCTAGTGATTTCCTTGATCATGTCAGTTGTAGCATTGCATTTGGGAGGTTCAAAAAGGTTACTTGAGGACCGTCCAATTATTTCATTATATGTGGTGTTCACCCAGGTTACTGCATTTTCTCGGGATTTGCCCATCCAATATGTGGGATGACCTTGCACAGACCTTTGAGGCTGTTCTGCTTCCTCGTTGTTTGTGTCACTACCGTTCTGAGGACGTGTAATACCTGGGTGATTCCCTCTTTCATGCACTCCTCTATGGTGGTCTTCATCCTGAGTTTCATTTCTATTATAAACCTCATGATGTTCCTCACCCCCAACTTCACTACTATCCACTTCCCCATGGTGATTTAACCCACCCAGCGCTTGCATATCTCTCGCATCTTGGCGTCCATCCCTATCCCTCGCTTCACCACGGGGTCTTTCACCACCACGCATGTCCGTGTGATCGTGCATATTGTCAGTGACCGCCTCATCAATTTCCATGTCACCAATCTGTCGCCTGCCATGTTGGAAGCGGTCAAATGCCGCTTTTAGTGGGCCGTGATTCCCTAACACATTCATACAGAAAGGTCCCATCCTACAGTATGTACACGGTGACCTATTTGTTGCACATGAACACCTGATACACTTATGCTGCCTACTGGAGCACTGACAACAATACTGTGGCGTGGCCATGGTGTTAAAGTTTTTATACTGTGGTACAGTATTAATAATAATAACTATGGCTACCTTTTGTAGTACTTTTAAATGAAAATTAAATATAATGTTACTAGAACTACTATTTTACTAAACGAATTTTAAATTAAGATTTGATATACGTGAAGAATGTGCTTGTTTTACTTCTATTTTTGTAGATAATATGATTAAGTTATGAAGCAGTTTGCTCGTTTTTCTCTAGTTTTGCATATCAGTTAATATTTAAATGTTATGTCTTATACTAATAATCGACTGAACTGATAATGATAAAAATGGAAGAGTCAACTGGTGCTTCTACTTGTTATAATATAAAGTCAGGAGTACTTATGAGGAAGTGGAGACCCCCAACAGCATCAGCCGACTGTGAATGGGAGGTTGTACATCAAGTTGTCATCCCTCGTGTTTGTAGGCAGGATATCATTAGAGTGGCTCATGATTCCAGTTTGGCAGGACACCTTGGGATTATGTATCCAAAGTTTGATATGAAGTAAAACAACGCTTCTTTGTTCAAGGGTTAAGTAGGTGGCCAATGGGTGTGGTGCAATAATGTGGAGCCTTGTTTATTGGTAATGGGTCTTCAGGCGTTACGGTGTAGGGGTGAGGGTGGTGTGTGTGTGTGTGTGTGTGTGTGTGTGTGTGTGTGTGTGTGTGTGTGTGTGTAGTTTAGTGATATTGGGTCTTCGGACGCTATGGTATAGGGGTGAGTGTGGTGTGGTGTCTGGCGTTGGGACAATGTGTGTGCGTGTGTGTGTGTTGGTGTTGTGACATGTGATGTGTGATGTGTGGTTGTTGTGTGTAGTGGGGGTTAGATAGAGGCACCTTGGTTTACTAAGGCACATTGGCATTAACAAGGTTTGTTTAGTATTTCTTTTGAATACAAAAGAGAATTTTGAAAGGGTTGAGTAAGTAGTTCTAGTTTGTAATTTTACGGAGTTTACATTAGTCCTATTATATAGATATTATATTAAAAATACTACTACTACTACTACTACTACTATTACTACTACTACTATATAACTACTACTACTACTACTACTACTATATAACTGCTACCACTACTACTACTAATAATAATAATAATAATACAAGTACAACTACTACTACTAAAACTACTACTGCTACTACTACTAATAATAATACAAATAGTAGTAGTAGTACTACTACTATATAACTACTACTACTACTACTACTATAGCTTATTCAATCGCATCTGAGGAGAGACGAGTCTTAAGCTTTCGAAATCTGGCAGCTGATTGGTTGTCCGAGTGCATTCATTATTAACGATGCATTTTAAATTATTTAATGTGTTACAATAATGTTAAAATTCTCCAGATGAAATGTTTTATATAGAGTTATTTGCATAGGTTAATTTAAAAACGGGACCATAAAAAGTTGACCAGATGGCCGGGACACGTCTGAAATTTTGAATTCTCGGGACAGATGAAGACACCTCCAGGTAGTCTTTTATGAGTACCTTGATATTTCCCCACGTTCAGGCAAATTAAGGTATATTGTCATTACTGCAATACTTTGTAAAATCGAACTTAGTAAAACATCAGAAACCCAATACAAATGGCTGGTGGACACGTGTAAAGAAGCTATGATGTCACTTGTCACTTCTCAATATCCGGCAGCCAATAGCTTGTCACAGCTGTGTTGTAAGTTGAAACTAGGTACTTGAAATTATGCCATTTCTGCCCAGCGTCCTCAATTGAGGACGGAACTGAGCATTTGCAAAAGTTGTTAAAGAAGGGAGCCCCCTGGGTAGGGACCTACGAGCTTCACGACTATGAGCCGACAGGCGGAAGGGCGGTACACTTGGCCCCTCTGGCATAATCCCTAGCATATAAACTTTGGGAGCTAAAGGGTTAAAAAGATACAACACTTACTGATGATTTGAAGTTTGAAAGTATGATGAAAACTGACAAAAGCAAACTGCTGCCAAATAAATTCAAATAATATATTTGCTTAGTCAAGTGGGACATCCCACCACAGGCCTCGACCCTCCCCCCATGTCTATCATTTATTAGAATTCAGAAAATATGCCATATTTAACTCTATGTCCGATATTTTACTAGGTTAGATTTTGCAAACCATTGCAGTAATGACAAATTACCTTAATTTACCAAAAAATGGGGGAGATATCATGGTAGCCATAAAACTTTAACTGGACGTGTTTTGATTTGTCTTGCGAATGCAAGACTTCAAACGTGTCTAGACCATCTGATCAACTTTGTAAGGCCCCGTTTTGAAATAACCGTAATCTATCGAAATTGCTATATGTAATATTTTTTTGGGCAGTCTTATCGTCAAACAGTTATAATAACCCTTACAATAAAAATATCAAATGCATCATTAATAATGAATCCACTCGGACAACCAATCTGTTGCCAGCTTTCATAGCCTACAGCTCGTCTCTTTTTACAGTAGATCGAATAAACTATAATACTACTACTCCAACCACTACTACCGCTACTGCTATATCTGCTGCTGCTCCTATTTTATCTTCTAATACTAGTACCAATACTACTACTATAATTGTGGTAAGTGGGGACGCTCAACATCCACTCACTCGATGTAGTGCTGCTTTGGGTGCCTGCCCTTTCCTCTCTTCCTTCCTCTTCTTTCTTTACTTGATTCTCTCCTCTTCGTTCTGCTTGCAGTTGACTTTACACTCCCTGTTCTGTCTTTCATTCCTTCAATCTTTCCTCTTCCTTCTGCCTATGGGTGACTCTACACTGAGTGACAAGCCAAATGGTTTCCTGTACACCAGGAAACCATTTACTACACTGAGAGGTAACCATATAACCAAATTATGAGGCTGGTCACACTCAAATGTCAGAGCCAACTTGCCTAGCCCCGGGCTCCTACTCTCCTCAAGGGGCAACATAGGATTGGATAATAATAATAATAATAATAATAATAATTAGTAGAAGTAGTAGTAGTAGTAGTAGTAGTAATAGTAGTAGTAGTGTCAGCAGTAGTGGCAGAAGTAAAATTGTTATTGTTAATATCTTTACTCATATTCATATTCATATTCGTATTCATATTCATATTATTATTGTTACAGTAATCTCTTGATTATCCGCACAACCACTACCCGGTCAATCCATTGCCCAGTCGCTGTGATCAGGCTGTTCCAAACCATTATTTGTACATTTTTTCCCACTATCTTGACAAAATGATTGAATCCATTTGGAAATGGTCGCAAGAAATATTTCCGTCCAGATGGGCAGGAACAGCCCAGTGGTGCAGCCGTGTCTGGTTGGTTAGTTTATCCTACGTCTGCCAGAGACCCCCCCCCCTCGCTCGGTGTCAGTTCCCGCACGGTGATGAAAACAGTCATTATAGCAACATACATGGTGTTTTTTGTGGTTGTTCCCTACCTGTTTTTGGCCTTGCTATTCCTTGCATGCCTCTTCCTAGGGTGTGTGATGATGACACCTTCACCAAGGAAGAGGAAATCGGTAGTAGAAGCAGGAGATCCTGGGTAAGGTTGATGCGGGATGGTCAAATCATGAGTGTTGACATTGATTTTATTCTAGGTTACTGTACTGTATCATGATTTTATTCTATTTTACCATGATTTTATTCCATTTTACCATTATGCTTTGTGTACCCACTGCATTTTTAGGTCTGTTTGACCAGACAGAGTAGTGTTAAATAACAGCTACAAGTGTTGTACGATATTCTGTTGAGGCCTTTTACGCTGGCTTTCAGAGTTAGGTTATGTACAAGCAGGGGCCAGGGAAGAAGCCCGCTATCTGCACAGAGCCGCTACTCGGACATGCCTTTGGCTCTATTAAGTCAGATAATCGTGAGATTACAGTGTTATTATTATGGTCATTACTATTATTACTATCATTCCTCCTCTGTATTTTTAGTTCATGCAATAAGACAGGGCATAGAAGGGGAAGAGGGACTGAATTATCCCCGAACCCTGATGATTGGGTCTAGGAATGTGTGTGGATCTAGTACGACTGAGGCTGAAAGGGAGGAGATTGGGAGAATGTTTTTGAGAAGAAAGTTGGATGTGTTAGCTTTGAGTGAAACAAAGATGAAAGGGAAAGGTGAATCTAAGGTTGGAAGTGTGACTGAAAGGATGTCAGGTGTTGATAGAGGAAGGGCGAGAGAAGGGGTGGCCTTGTTAGTGAGCCCGGAAGTGCAGCAGTGTGTGACTGAATGGAAGGAGGTGTCATCAAGACTGATGTGGGTGAAAACGAAATTTATGTGAGATGTGGGTATTTGCGAGTGTATATGGGCCTGGTAGTGAAAGGGATGAACAAGAGAGGGAGACCTTCTGGAATGATGTTGATGATTGTCTGCAGAGCTTTGGAGCAAATGTGAATGTGTTAACCCCTACACCGCGGGGATGTTTTTGCGTTCCTTGCGCGTCCCGTGAGGATATTCGTGTCCCAACTGACTTTTTAAAAATATTTGCCAAAAATCAGTTATTAGTCCTAGAATAATAAAACTAAATGTATATGGCACATACCTTCAGCTTTCCCCTGGGATGTTTGTTGAGCCTTTGTCAATTACCGGAGGACTTGTGAAGACTCTGAAGTTGGGTAACGAAGTCTCCTCTTTACACTTCCTAATACCCCATAATATGGTTACCACTGCCTGATATTATAACTACAAACACTATTCCATGAATTTCAAGTAGTTTGGAATCCATACTCCAAAAAAAAAAAAAAAACACTGTGAAAGCAATGTAAATTACAAGCGCATACAAGCTTTCCTCCCGTGAAGGTTCCCCGATGGTGTTCTGAGGCAGAGCTGTCATTTATTATTTACAAACACACTCACACTTTTTAATCCTAGTACTTTATTACACTTATTTATATATACAATATTTATCTATAAGTTTCCTTCAGTATTCGTAGTTTATTTTCATTCCAGGCATTCACTTTCTCGTCCTGCATACTAGTGTAGAGAGCGAATCTGTCACTTTCACTCTCATTTTCCCAGTATTCATGCATGCTAGAGTGAAACTTTCACTTTCATTACTCCTAGTATATATACTCGTATTCTTATATTACTACTTATTTACATTTCTATTTACATTCTTTATTTTATTTATATTATTTACATTTCTATTTTATTTACACTATGTTATGCACTGTCACTTGCAGTAACTTATAAAACTATTTTCCACTGTTCAGTTATATTTACATTCATTGTTTTCACTTGCTGTTTACACATTATTTACAGTTCTACTGACACTGTTTTAGAGTCACCAGAAAGATCATAGTCACTGTCCATCATTATCATTGATAAATTAGCCAGTTCACGTTCCACAGCAGTCACTTAGCCCTTTACCCCTTTCCACACGAGGTTTAGTAGGGGTAGAGGTCACAGGGCCCTTTGCATGGGGCTAAAAAGCGTCAGAATTGGACAGGCGCGAATCTGACGTGGTTTCACCTTGAAAGACTGCAGTAAACTGAATGCTGTGGCCTAGGGGCAGTGAAGGGCTGCCAATGTCAGCATGTTGACAGCTGCTAATATATACACTATGAAATGATTGGCAGGAAATCTAGACAATACGTAATAAATTAGGTAGTACCAAGTGAATGTAAATATCACTTAGGCTTCTCCTTTCCTTTCTTATACATATTTTTATTATGAGAACAGGTCATACGGCATATTTCAATGGGAAATAAACAGGGAAAATTAGTGAGCGAGTGCACATGAGGTGTTGCCAGGTGATAATTAGCCCATTCCAGATGTATGGCAGTATCAATTACTTTTTCTCTTTCTTTTATATATTATTTTGTATAAGAATAGGGGAAAGGGCACATTTTAATGGATAAAATGAGTGGAAAAATCCGCCCAGCATTTGTGTAGCACAGCGCAGCTGGTCAGGTGGGAGGAGAGGGTAATGGAGGGGAGTTAAGGAGGGGGGGGAGTCAAGGACAGGAGAAAATTGGCTAATTGTCAACAGTGGATGGGAGTACAGGTGACATTAGCAGAACTGAGTATAGCTGGACACTGGTAGTACTGATAGCTGATACAAGCCACCACTTGAAAGCTCGGGTGAATTCAAAATAACACAGAATCACAAAAGTGACACCCCGCGGTATGATCCCTTGCTCCCGAGCATCAGGAAAGTGACGCCCCATGGTTAAGGGTTTAATGATGGGAGATTTGAATGCTAGAGTGGGAAAGGTAGCCACTGAAGGTATAGTTGGTATGCATGGTTTGCCTGGAAGAAAATGATAATGGGGAAAGAATGATAGGGATGTGTGTTGAGTGACAGATGATGTTTGGAAATATTTTGCTTGAGAAGAAAGATATAAGTATAGATGGGTGAGGCAGGAAGGTGTTTGGAAATACTTTGTTTGAGAAGAGAGATATTTATACAGTAAGTATACATGGGTGAGGCAGGATGGAATAACTGTTGGTAGAGCATTGATGAACTATGTGGTTGTGTCCAGGAATGTAAGAGGAAGCTTGTTGGATGTGAGAGTTTTGAGAGTGGAAGGTGAAGGGTATGTCTGACTGCTACCTGGTGGAACGAAAGTTGAGAGTAGGTATGAGATGGGTGAGAGCTAGGAGAGTTCCGTGTGGCAGGGCGATTTTGAACGTGATTGACTTGGATAAAAAATAGAAAATGATAGAGTATCAGAAGTTGAAAGATGAGTGGAATGCAGTGAAAGACCAGGAAAATGGCAGTGTGGAGGAGGAATGGCAGTTGTGTAACCCCTGCCATGCTGATTTTAATCAATCCATTACCTTCCCAGAGTCATTTCTTTTTACCTTTTATTTTACTATTAAGTTCATTTTTTGTCATCAAAACAATGTTTCTGAGCTCGAACTCTACATCACCCTCGTCTTTTTGCAACGTACACCTCTTGGATGAGTGTGAGGACGGTGATAAGTCGCCAGCACTGTAGCAGGCAGACAGACGTGAATCCACCATTGCTGGGCTACAAACGAAAACTGAATTATTAAAAATGCTGTATTTGGTAACTGGGGTTTGGCAACGTTTGGCAGGGTTTGGCAACAGGTCTGATGGTGTACAAGGAGACAAGATGTTCCCATGGAAACCACTGATGCTTCTTTGTGCTTGAAATTATGGCACCGAGGCCCTTTGTCTCATATGAAGTGATTAGTGCGGCCAGGGGTGGCCTGCACATTATCTCATATGAGGTGATGAGCACAGCGGGGGGGGGGGTGTATGCAGAAGAGGTGTGTGGTGTAAGAAAGGGAAATGAATGGTGGTGCAAAGAAGTAAGCATGGCTATGGCTGAGAAGAGACCTGCATATGATGTGTGGCTTCAGAGGAAGGATGAGGTGTCATATGAGAGATATAAGGAAATGAGGAATAGGGCGAGAAGGGCTGTGCATGATGCTAAAGTGGCAGCAGATGAGAGATGGGGTAGGCAGTTGACTGAGAATTTTCAACAGAATAAGAAAATGTTTTGGAAGGAGATGAACAGGGTGTGAGGAGGAGAGTCTGGGAAGGAAGACCTAGTAAATGCAGAGGACGGAAGGATGCTAATTGAAATGGATGCAGTAAGGAAGAAATGGGCAGAGTATTTTGAAAGATTGTTAAATATAGAGGAGGAGAGGTAGACTATGATTGCAGCAGATGGATGGGTGCTATGAATAAATGTGCTGGGAGAGTTGAATGATTCTTTGATCACGATGGAGGAAGTGTAGGTAGCACTAAAAAAGATGAAAGCAGGGAAAGCTGCAGGTATGGACGGGTGTGCTGTGGAATGTCTGAGAGGTGGTGGAGTGACTTGTTGAGTGGTTAGTAAGATTGCTGAATGTGCGTTTTGCGAGTGACATGGTGCCGATTGACTGGGCAAGTGCATGTGTGGTTCTGTTGTATAAAGGTAAAAGTTATCAATATGAATGTACTAGTTTTAGAGGTATACAGGTAAGGCTGTTGGGTGTTGTATTAAGGTATGTGGTAGAGTGTTGACTAAGAGAGTTAGAGAGTGTATAGACAAAGACTAGTGATTGGTGATGAGCAATGTGGCTTTAGGAGCGGGAAGGGATACGTGGATCAGATGTTTGCTGTGAGGCAGATGTGTGGAAAGTATTTGGCGACAGATAAGGTGTTTTGGGCATTCATGGAGATAGAGAAAGCGTATGATAGAACTGATAGTAAGGCTTTGTGGACTGTTTTGTGAATGTATGGACTAGATGGTAGGTTGTTGAAAGGAGTGGAAAGTTTTAATGAAAATAGTTGAGTGTGTCTAAGACTGGGAAATGCTGAGTGATTGGTTTTCCGTGAGAGTGAGACTGTGCCAGGGATGTGTGATGTCACCTTGCTTATTTAATTTTTATATGGATGTTGTTGTAAGGGAGGGGAATGCAAGAGTGTTAGGTGGAGGTCTGAGTCTCGTGAATACTGATGGTATAGAGTGGAATTTTAAACAGCTGCTGTTTGCGGATGATACTGCACCTGTGGTTGATTCGGAGGAGAGATTGAGACAGCTGGTAGAGGAGTTTGGAGGGGTGTGTGAAAGGAGGACATAGAAAGTAAATGAGAATAAGAGTAAAACAATGAAGTGTATGAGGTTTGTAGATGATAGGAGGAAGAATGTAGTTTTGACTGGTGAGTTGCTTGAGAAGGTAGAGTGTTTTAAGTATTTAGAGTCACATGTTGCTGTGGATGGATGAATACATGTAAAAGTGAAGTTTAGAATGAATGAAGCAAGAAAGGTGCTGAGAGAAATTAAGAAAATCTTTAGATGTTGTTCGCTTGGAAAGAATGTAAAGAGAGGTTTGTATGAGGGTATAATGGTGCCGACTGCATTATATTGGGCTGACACATGGAATATGGGTGTAGCAGAGAGGATGAGTTTGAATGTAATGGAGATAAGGCATCTGAGGAGTATGTGATGAGTGATGCATAAGGATCGAATGAGAAATGGAGTGCAAAAGAGAACTGTAGCTATGCAGGAGATGGCTGAACGAGCTGAAGAGAGAGTGGTGCAATGGTTTGGGCATATGGAGAGTATCGATGAAAAGGGCTTGGTGAAAAAACTAACTGGATTGGGTGTGAGAGGTGTAAGGCTGAGAGGAAGACCACAAATAGGATGGATGGACAGTGTCAATAGAGTGCTAATTGCTAGAGGGATGTCTGCAGTGCAAGGAAGAGTGGCTGTGCATGACAGGGATGACTGCAGAGAAATTATGAATGAATGAATGGTGATGTGGCCCCTAGGGGATATTCTTCCACATCTGGTCTGATCAGCTGATCAGATCAGATGCAGGTAAGGGGATGGATCCATTATGATCTGGCAGGGGTAAACCAACTCTGCTATCGGGCCCTGCTGCGGATGTTGCTGATTGCACTGCACAATTGACCCTCGTGCAATGTGTTGCTGTGAGGATCTGTCCCTTCTTCCCTTGGGACTAAGATACAAGTAAATGTGTGTGTGAGGATGAATAGATTGGGAGTGGTCGTCCTGTCTCGGCTACGCCTCTTTTGGGGGAAGCAGCCTAGGTGTATAGATATTGTTACGGAACAGAGAAAGATAATGTACACTTTAAGTGAGAATACTAAGAGTCACTACTGTCCCGTAAAGTTCCAGGTTCAAAACAAAAGAGTTAGGTAAAATTACAAGTTAAAGTTTAATGCTCAAACTAACAACAAAACATTCAGGACTCATAAGGATAATGTAATGGCAAATAAACAGGTTAAATATATGGTTAACTGCAATAGCCTCTATTAACACGAAATTAGCAAGAGTAAATTTATCTAAGTCAGCCCTGATAAAATGAAAATACACCGGGTAATGCTCAGTTAATGCAAGATAAATTATTACAGATACAAAATATTATCAAAAATGACTGATATAAAACCCTACATTAATCACAAAGACCTCACTAGGCCTAAGAATTAACCTTATGCTACACAGTACAAGAAAAAATACAACAGTTATACTCAAATTACACACAGCTGCTAGATGTTTGGAGATTTCTTGAGCACTCACAATAATAATATCTGTACAGGGGAGGACAGAGATGTGAACAAAATGAGGAGCAGATCTAAGTGGCAATGATGCAGAGACTGAGCTCATTATATAGGGGCCAGCAGAGCTTGATACAACTTGTAAGAAGGACGCGCAAATGAAGCCATGGGGACAAAGAGTTGACAATCCCGCTTTGAATAACAGAGAGAACGACTTACTCTAGTATAACGGTAGAAGGGGGGGACTGAGGCAGAACACGCTCGTGATCAAACATGCAGCATACTGTGCGTTAAAATTACACAAAGGATGATGAAATCATAGGCTATGTAACACCTCCCCACAAAGAAAAAAGAAATTTACAAAGGAAATTTCTTATTACTCTAAAACAATCTGTCTAAAGTCTAGATAAGCAATCTGCAATAACATTTTCTTTCCCCTTGACATGTTGTATGTCTAATGAATACTCCTGAAGAAGTAGACTCCGTCTTGTCAATCTCTGATTTTTATCTTTAAACTTACTAAGGAATTTCAGTGGGTTATGATCGGTATAAATGACTATGGGGTCAAAACCAGAACACAAATAAAATGAAAAATGCTGTAAACCCAAAATCAAGGCCAAAAGCTCTTTCTCAATAGTTGAGTAGTTCTTTTGAGGTGGAGTGAACTTCTTACTGTAATAAGATACAGGGTGTTCAATACCCTGATCATCCTCTTGCAGCAAAACAGCCCCAGCTCCTGTATCACTTGCATCAACAGCCATCTTAAAAGGCTTAGCAAAATTTGGAGTAGCGAGCACTGGCTGACTTAATAGGATAGCTTTAAGTTTGTTGAAAGAGGATTCACAGTTATCGGTCCAGACAAATTTAACTCCCATTTTCAATAGGTCTGTAAGTGGTGATACAAGAATAGAAAAGTTAAGAACAAATCTCCTGTAATAACCTACCATTCCCAAAAATCTTTGTAGCTCCTTCCTACTTTTAGGTCTGGGAAGATCACTTATAACCTGAACCTTAGCTCCTGGTGGTTCAACATGTCCATCACCAATTACATACCCAAGGTACTGAACTTTAGCTTGACCAAACTCACACTTTGATAAATTAGCTACAAGATTAGCATGAACCAAACGCTCAAGAAATTTACTGACATGGCATAGGTGATCTTTCCAGTTGTCACTGAAGATTAATACATCATCAATATAAACAACACACCCTGCCAAACCCTCTGTTACAACATTCATGAGCTTCTGAAATGTGGCTGGTGCATTCTTCATACCATATGGCATTACTGAACATGCAAAAGTCTTTCCTAGTGTTATAAAACATGAGATCTCCCTAGCACGTTCAGTCATAGGTACTTGCCAGTATCCCTTTAACAAATCAAACTTACTTATGTATCTAGCCTTTCCGATCTTGTCTATGCAATCTTCCACACGAGGGAGAGGGTAAGTGTCTGTTTTGGTTATCTGATTAACACGTCTGTAGTCAATGCAAAGCCGCTGTGACCCACCTGGCTTAGGGACCAGAGTGACAGAACTCCACTCGCTCTGACAGGGCTCAATCATCTTGTGGTCCAACAGGTAGCCAAGCTCCTTCTGGATGAGAGGAACTTTCACTGGGTTCACACGGTAAGGAGGCAATTTAATTGGCTTTGCGTCTCCAACATCGACATCATGCATCAACACAGTGGTTCTTCCTGGAGTAGCACGGAACACTTGCGGGTACTCCTGCAGTAATGCCGAAAACTCCTGCCTTTCCTTGGGAGGTAGATGAGAAAGCTTAGTCTGGAGATCATTCATGATATCAGGATTCTTCCCCAAACTATCACTCAGGCTCATACTGCATGGGAGAGCTTCACATGCAGACTCGGGTGGAACAGCTACAGTGCAGACTGGATTATTTTCGTCCCGCCTGTGATATAACTTTAGCATGTTGATGTGACATAGTTGCTTGTTCTTTCTACGATCTGGTGTGGCGATGATATGGTTGACATCACTGAGTTTCTTCTCCACGAAATAAGGACCACTAAACTTGGCTTGAAGAGGTTGCCCATGCACCGGTAGCAGAATCAAAACCTGATCTCCTGGCTGAAAGTGGCGTAACCTGGACTTCTTATCATACCAAGTCTTCATCTTCTCCTGAGCAGCTCCTAAATTCTCTCTCGCCAGCTGTAAAGCAGTGGACAGCCGTTCTTTGAACTTCATCACATACTCCAGCAGGTTGACGTCATCTTCCTCCGACAGCCAGCATTCCTTGAGTAGCTTAAGGGGTCCTCTTACTTCATGGCCAAACAGTAGTTCAAAAGGTGAGAAGCCCAGTGATTCATTTGGAGATTCTCTTGCGGCAAACACAACGAATGGAAGACCTTTATCCCAGTCTTTCTGATGTTCCAAACAGTATTTCTTGAGCATCGATTTGAGTGTTTGATGATATCTCTCCAACGCTCCTTGGGTCTGGGGATGGTAAGCTGAAGACGTGATCTGGGTGATGCCCAACTCTTTCAGAGACTGCTTGAAAACGTTTGACATGAAATTACTTCCCCGGTCTGACTGTACCTCCTTGGGCAGACCAAACTTTGTGAAGAACCCTAGCATTTCCTTAACCACGTTCTTTGCTGAGATATTTCTAAGTGGAATGGCTTCAGGATAACGAGTAGCCACATCAATCATGGTCAACACATAAGAAAATCCTGAAGAAGTCTTAGGAAGAGGGCCCACAATATCCACCAACACACGGGTGAAAGGCGCCTCAAAAGGAGGAATAGGGAACTAGAGGTGCAACCTTTTCGGTCTGATTACACTTCCCCACAACTTGACAGGTGTGACACGACTTACAATACCAGGAAACATCCCTGAAGATATCTGGCCAGTAGAAGTGTTTCAAAATGCGTGCCACAGTCTTCCTCACTCCAAGGTGTCCTGCCAAACTGGAATCATGAGCCACTCTAATGATATCCTGCCTACAAACACGAGGGATGACAACTTGATGTACAACCTCCCATTCACAGTCGGCTGATGCTGTTGGGGGTCACCACTTCCTCATAAGTACTCCTGACTTTACATAATAACAAGTAGAAGCACCAGCTGACTCTTCTTCACTGTAAGCAGAGTTAGCTAGACCTTTCAACTCAGGGTCAGCAACCTGCAACTCAACCAACTCTTGACGAGACAAATTATCAACACTACGGGGTACTGCCTCATCTGGTGAGTGGTCCAAATTAGCAAGAAAAGTGTCAGCTAGGATAACATCATCATCATCATTATCCTCTAAATCACCAGTAACTTTAGACTTAGCCCTAGTGACAGCACATGCAGGGAACACATCAGGGACATCACAATCCTGGGTCGCAGCCATTGGCTCACTAGACAACTGAGGAGCTGGACACACTTGACTTCCACCAATATCATTTCCAAGTAAGAAAGTTACACCTGACATTGGGAGTGTCTCAACCAACCCAACCATAACGGAACCATTAACAAAACCAGACTCTAAATTCACTCTGCACAGAGGGACAGAGAAGTAATTATTCCCTACACCTTGTAAGATTACAGTTTCATCAGAGGAATTAACATTAGAGCCTAGAACACTGGTCAGCATAAGGGATTGGCAAGCACCTGTATCACGATATATTTTAACTGATTTCCTGTCATTACTGTCCAGAGGACTGACAAAACCATCAGACAGGAAATTAGCACATGAACTCTTGAGAGTGTCACCCACGTTACTGCTCAAAAGCTCCATCATGAGAATTTAAGTTACCCCTCAAAGCAGGTTCAGTTAACTCAGTTAAAGAATTCTGGGAACTCTCAAGAGTGGACACTAGACCAATTGACAGAATATTTAAAGACTCCTTTTTGTTCACATCACGCTGTCTCCTGAAACATCTCTCCGTAGTATGACCAAGCTTACTACAATAAGTACATTTACTTTTCTGAAATCTAGAGGTGAAGCTGGTATTTACTTCCTGAGAAACATCATCCTTATTCTCTTTCCTGTTACCTGTACTCTGAGTAGAGGCAACGTACTTACTCTCAGCTTTCCCTTTTTCTCTAGAATATCTCTTGTGAGTGAGAACATACTCATCAGCTAAAACTGCAGCATCAGACAAATTATCTATTCTTTTCTCATCAAGATATAGGCTTACATCTTTATAAATACACCTTTTGAAGTCCTCCAGCAAAATCATCTGCTTAAATTTACCAAAATCAGATTCCACATTCTTAGAATTTAACCACTGCTCTAACAGATCTTCTTTTTTTTTTTTGCATACTCAACATGGGATTGCTTATCTTGCTTATAAGTTGTCCTAAATTTTACTCTATAGGCTTCA
This sequence comes from Coenobita brevimanus, assembly GCF_032717465.1. Lineage (NCBI taxonomy): Eukaryota > Metazoa > Arthropoda > Malacostraca > Decapoda > Coenobitidae > Coenobita > Coenobita brevimanus. Next base: position 8,459,975 of record NC_136986.1, on the reverse strand, counting down.
GGAACAAGCTCATAGGCCTTAAGAATCAAGCCCTTAACTACATCATAATTATCAGATTGATCCTGAGGCAAAGATGCATAAGTTACTTGAGCTTTACCGGTGAGAACAGTTTGAAGGAGTACTGGCCAATACTCCTTGGGCCAACTAAAACCTGTAGCTACCCTCTCAAACAACTGAAAATACTTTGTTAAATCAGATTCATTAAAAGGAGGGACAAGTTTAACATTTTTAGCCACATCAAAATCATCAGAGCTAGATGATCCAGTTCCACCTTGTTTCATGCAATACTCATGGTCTGCCTGAATCCTAGCAAGTTCAACTTGTGCCTCAGCCTCCTTAGAACGGGCCTGAAATTCAGCCTCCTTAGCTTTTGCCTCCTGCTGGGCTAGCTGTAACTTAGCTAATTCAATCTGCGTTTGCTCATTTGGAGGAGTTACATTAAACAAGCTTTCATTAATCATGTCAACAATTTGATCTTTAGAATGATGAGAGCGAACAGCAATTCCCAATTGTTGAGCAACAAGCTTAAGTTCATTCTTTGTTCTGTTTTCTACATCACACACTGTTTGCACATTTGACAAAAAATCTTTGGCTTCATCAAGCGTAGTAATAGTAGACATCATGAATAAGTAACAGTCACAAAATATCGAGCAATATCCTTATGATAATATCCTGAATATCCTGGCAGAGTCGCCAAATTTATGTTACGGAACAGAGAAAGATAATGTACACTTTAAGTGAGAATACTAAGAGTCACTACTGTCCCGTAAAGTTCCAGGTCCAAAACAAAAGAGTTAGGTAAAATTACAAGTTAAAGTTTAATGCTCAAACTAACAACAAAACATTCAGGACTCATAAGGATAATGTAATGGCAAAGAAACAGGTTAAATATATGGTTAACTGCAATAGCCTCTATTAACACGAAATTAGCAAGAGTAAATTTATCTAAGTCAGCCCTGATAAAATGAAAATACACCGGGTAATGCTCAGTTAATGCAAGATAAATTATTACAGATACAAAATATTATCAAAAATGACTGATATAAAACCCTACATTAATCACAAAGACCTCACTAGGCCTAAGAATTAACCTTATGCTACACAGTACAAGAAAAAATACAACAGTTATACTCAAATTACACACAGCTGCTAGATGTTTGGAGATTTCTTGAGCACTCACAATAATAATATCTGTACAGGGGAGGACAGAGATGTGAACAAAATGAGGAGCAGATCTAAGTGGCAATGATGCAGAGACTGAGCTCATTATATAGGGGCCAGTAGAGCTTGATACAACTTGTAAGAAGGACGTGCAAATGAAGCCATAGGGACAAAGAGTTGACAATCCCGCTTTGAATAACAGAGAGAACGACTTACTCTAGTATAACGGTAGAAGGGGGGGACTGAGGCAGAACACGCTCGTGATCAAACATGCAGCATACTGTGCGTTAAAATTACACAAAGGATGATGAAATCATAGGCTATGTAACAATATATAGATAGATTATTATTATCATTATTATTATTATTATTATTATTATTATTATTATTACTACTACTACTACTACTACTACTACTACTACTACTACTACTACTGCTACTACTACTACTACTACTATTATTATTATTATTATTATTATTATTATTATTATTATTCATGGATCCGGAAAAAAGCATATGAGAAAGTGGACAGAAAAGGATTGTGGAAAGTTTTGCGCATGTACGTTTTTTTTTTTTTTTTTTTTTTTTATGTATCCGACTCTGGGCATAGGCCCCACAGCCTGCTATCAAGGCCCAGCAGTCCCTCTACATACCATACACCTCTACATTTCACCACTTCGGCGCTAACACCCACCGTCCATATTGAATACATGCTAGGGCTGTCTCATACAGGACTGGTGTGTTGGTATTAGCGGGGGTATTTTTACGATATGTTGGCGGGTCTTCTGGTAGATCAGTAAAGCCTGATTTAATGAAATTCAAATCCTTAAACTGTTCCCTGCCCCAGCCGGGATTCGAACCTGGGTCCGTTAGGACTGCAGACCACCTTTCTACCGATTGAGCCACCGCTAGGTGCCGTCAAGAGTTTTTATGATGGTAGTGAAGCATGTGTAAGGGTTAATCGGCATCTCAATGAATGGTTCACGATCGGTGTGGGCATGCGACAAGGTTGTGTGATGTCCCCATGGTTGTTCAGTATATGGATGGGGTGATGAAAGAAGTAAAAACACGAGTAATGGAGAGAGAGATGGCGTTGGTAATGAATGGTGATGGATGGACTATCTCAAATTTGTTGCATGCTGATGATGCAGTACTACTTGCAAGTACCAGATAACAACTTGGTAGGCTAGTGCAGAGTTTTGCTGATGTCTGTAAGCATCGTGCCTTGAAAGTAAATGTAGAAATCAGTAAAGTGATGGTTATTGAGAGAGAAAGTGACTCCCAGTGCGATATAACAGTGAATGGAGAGAGACTGGAATTGGTGAGAGAGTTCAAATACCTGAGTACAGTGATTGAAAAAGAGAGGAAAATGTGCAAAAGAAGGTGAAAGTAAAGTGACACAAGGAAGAAAAGTAGCTGGTGCAATGAAAGCCTTGATAAGAAACAAAGGCTTGAGTGTTGCAGCTGCACGAGGCTTACATGAGGGAGCGTTAGTGCCAACTTTAACCTATGGATGTGAGACTATGGTGTGGCATGAAAATGAAAAGTCAAGAGTAAGTGCAGTGGAGATGGGACCACTGAGGAATGTATGTGGAGTACAGAGGGTGGATAGGATACGAAATAATATGATTCGTGAAAGATGTGGACTGAGGAAGTCGGTGGACACCAGAATCGAAGAGAGTGTACTGAGATGATATGGTCATGTGGAGAGAAAGGATATCAATAGAGTGGTGAAAAAGGTATATCTGAGCGAATTCGAAGGAGGGAGGAGGCGAGGTAGGTCAAGGAGAAGGTGGAGAGATATGATGGATGAATCTGCGAGGAGGAGAGGTTTGGAAGTCTGTGAGGCTAAGGAACTGACAGGAGATCGAGCTGGCTGGATGAATGTTGTGAGGAGAAGCACATGATCAGGGATTTTGGCACCTCTTTTTAACATGGCAGCGTCCGGATTGACTCTATCGGATATGATTATGTGGAGCTACAGAACGTGGTGAATGTTTTTGGTGTATCTGATAGATCCAGGATTCCGGGGGCTTGAATGATGAGTGAAAGGAATTGTGGCCCATTGGATTGGGCAAATTTGGGCTGTCTGGACATTGCTACTCCTCACCCTGCCCTAGGGTAGGAAAGGAGGTCCGGATGATGATGATGATGATGACTATTATTATTGTTATCATTACTGTTTATGTAGGTATTATGATGATCAAGATGATAATGATGATTATGGCACTTATAGAAATAATAACTATAATAATAATAATAATAATAATAATAATAATAATAATAATAATGATTATGATGATGATAATTATAATAATAATAATAATAATAATAATAATAATAATAATCTATCTATCTATTGCCAGACACCATAATCCCTTAAGGGGTGGCCATTTGACTCTGAGTTATTTGTTTTAAGGGGAAGGGCACTAACCCTCCACCAACCCACTTGTTCACAAGTAGGAAGCACGTATGGTTTGGTTATATGGTTACCACCCAGCGTTGTAAATGGTTTCTTGGCTTACAGGAAACCATTTGGCTTGTCACTCAATGTAAAGCCACCTGTAAAGGAAAGAAAAGCAATAAGAAGTGACAGGAAAGATGCGAGAAATAGGAAGAGAGGAGGGGAGGCACAGAAAAAGAATGATAAAAGGCTAAGGAAAAAGTAGGCAGCACTACATTAAGTGAGTGGATGATGGTCGCCACCACCTACCACCAATAATAATAATAATAATAATAATTTGTGGTAGGTGGGGGCGCTCACCATCCAATCACTCGATGTAGTGCTGCTCTCGGGTGTCAGCCCTTTCCTCTCCATCCTTCTTTCCTTCCATTCTCTTATGTCTTTCTTTCCTTCATTCTTTCCTCGTCCTTCTTCCTACGGGTGACTTTACACTCCCTCTTCTGTCTTTCTTTCCTTCATACTTTCCACTTCCTTCAGCCTGTGGGTGACTCTACAATAAGTGACAAGCCCAATGGTTTCCTGTGCACCAGGAAACCATTTACTGGCTGGGTAGTAACCATATAACCAGATTTTGGCGCCTGGTGATTAATTGGGTAATTATTGCGCTCCAGTCGGATTGAGCTGGTGAAGGTTTATATCCAAGGGGTGGTTGGGGTTGATTGCTCATGTAATGCCACTCAGGGATGAGTGAGGCTGGTCACTCTCATCTTAAATGTCGGGACGAACTGCCTAGCCCCGGGCTCCTACGCTCCTCATGGGGCAATGTAGGATTGGATGATGGATGGATGGATGGAATATTAATAATAATATAATAATAATAATAATAATAATAAAAATCCATCCATCCATCATCCAATCCTACGTTGCCCCATGAGGAGCGTAGGAGTCCGTGTCTAGGCATGTTGGTCCTGACAATTGAGATGAGAGTGACCAGCCTCACTCATCCCTGCGTGGCATTACGTGAGAAGTATACCCCAACAACCCCTTGGATATAAACCTTCACCGGCTCAATCCGATTGGAGCTCCATAATTAATCACTGAACCATCAGGCGCCAAAATTTGGTTTTACGGTTACCACCCAGCGTAGTAAATGGTTTCCTGGTGTACAAGAAACCATTTGGCTTGTCATTCAGTGAAGAGTCACCTGCAGGCAGAAAAGAATGAAGGTAAAAAAGGCAGAAGAGCGAGTGTAAAGTCATCCGTAGGGAGAATAATAATAATAATAATAGTAATAATAATAATAATGATAATAATAATAATAATAATAATAATAATAATAATAATAATAATAATAACATTAATGAAAATGATCATCCTCATCCTCATCATCATCATCATCATCATGTGTCAAAGGCTACAAGATGTCAGGATTATGTGGCCTTTATCTATTTTATTACAGAGACAGAAGATCTATTATCTTGTCTGGTTGATTGAAAAGACCCAGTCAGAGAGATAATAGAAGTTGGAGTTGTAGGTTAACGTCAGGGAAGGTCATCTCTGTCTCGTTATCCTCTTTGTATGTTAAGCGAGGTGAGGTGAAGACGAAGACAGATTGGGGTAAATGGAGTTTTATTGTGAGACAGTTGCTTGACTGAAAAGTTAAGGAGCTTGATGTGGCCCATGTTTTGTTAGGAGCAGTTTATGATTGCTAAAGTCTTCCCATTCTCTCTCTACCTCCTACTCTCCTTGTCCTTCCTTCTTTCCTGAAAGTCTCTGGTGTCGATCAATATGGTTCTCTCACTCTCCTATAATTATGTGATTTTGGACTTCTGTCCCTCTCTGACTCCCGGCTAAAGTACATGGGCATACATATGTGCATGTAAGTGTGTTGGTCACGTTTCCAGCACCTCATCAGAGGTGTATGTCATTCATGACTAGTCTAGGCTAGGGGACGTGTAGTTGTCCCGTCCTGGAGAACTTCAGACATAACTACCTTCTTATATCTGCTGATACATTATAGCACTAGCCGTGTGTGTGTGTGTGTGTGTGTGTGTGTGTGTGTGTGTGTGTGTGTGTGTGTGTGTGTGTGTGTGTGTGTGTGTGTTTTGGGCAGCCAAAACTACACATTCAAATTGCACCAAAATTGTCAATAAAATCGTAAAAAAATCGCTGATATGACAAAAACTTGGTCCCATCACGATTGAAAAGCTTGTACCATATTTAATGAGCGATCACATTTTGACCAAAAAATGCTGCTCCTGGCGCCCGGCATAGGATTGTGGAATTTTTTGCCCAAAGCTCTAAAATATATTATAGCAGCGTGAGAGCCCTCCGCAGGAGCAAGTGCGAAGGGTCAAAAGGGCCCACAAGCACTTGTAATATACTATAGCAGTAGCCGTGTGTGTGTGTGTGTGTGTGTGTGTGTGTGTGTGTGTGTGTGTGTGTATGTGTGTGTGTGTTTGTGTGTGTGAGTGTGTGTGTGTGTGTGTGTGTGTGTGTGTGTGTTTGTGTGTGTATGTGTATGTGTGTGTGTGTTTTGGGCAGCCGAAACTACACATTCAAATCGCACCAAAACTTGCACAAAAATCGCAAAAAAATCGTTGATGTAAATAAACTTGGTCCCATCACGATTGAAAAACTTTTACTATATTTAATGGGTGATCAAATTTTGTCCAAAAAACGCTGCTCCAGGTGCCCAGCATAGGATCTCCGTAGAATTTTTTTGGCCAGAGGTAGAACTAAAATAAATTGTAGCAGTAGTCGTGTATCTGTGTGTGCACTTTGGAATTGCGTTCGGACAGCTTGAGTTCCATTCCCGAAGCTGCAAATAACACGATCAATTGGTTAGCTGCAAAGAATCCAAGTGACAACGTTACACTAGAACAGCACATAAACGCGAGAGCCCTCCACAGGAACAGGTGCAAAGGGCCCAAAGGGCCCACGAACACTTGTTTTGTTACCCATAGCTATATAGTCACATAGTTACATATTACATAACATATTAATGCCTACATATTGCTCGGTCACATTTGATACAACCGAACAACCCAGCACATATGATGACAATAAACAAGAAGAAATTAATACATACAGGAAAAAATTACTGTCTCATACCAAACAAACAAAGATAGGTGCGACTGTTGCAGCAAATGCCATAATGTAGCATTAAAATGATCCAGGGATCGATCTAAACTCCTTCTATAGGTAAAACATCGAGCACTGTAGAGCGCAGTTATTATTATACATGTCAACAAGTGGTCGGCGGAGGGTTAGTGCCCCTTCCCGTAAACCAAATAACTCAGAGTCACCCCTTATGGAATTATGGCGTCTGGCAATAGATAGATAGATAGATTATTATTATTATTATTATTATTATTATTATTATTATTATTATTATTACTATTATTTTTATCAAATTCGTCATCCTCCTCCTCATCATCATCATAATAATAATGATAATCTATCTATCTATTGCCAGACGTCTCAACACCGTAAGGGGTGGGCACAAATAAATTTCCTCCATGTCGCCCTGTCCAATGCCACTTCACTGCCTTGGTCCCCCCCCCCTCTCTCTCATATACCTACCTCTCCACTCCATCCCTCCATATCGTCCTCGGCCTCCCCCTCCCTCTCCTCCCTTCCACATCACTCGCATACACTCTCCTCGTTAGTCTTTCGCTCTCCATCCTCTCCACATAGCCAAACCATCTCAGTGTATTTCTCCTAACGCTTTCTCTCACATCCACACCACAGAGCTCCTTCGCCGCCTCATTTGTCAGTCTGTCTCTCCATGTACTGTAACTCCACATGCTCCTCTGAAGTAACTCATTTCCACTGCCTCACTCTTGACTTGAGTCCTTCCAACACGGTAAAAGCTTCAATTCCATAAGTTAGAGTTGATATCACAATACTGTCATCTATCTATCTATCTATTGCCAGACGCCTCAATCCCGTTTGGGGTGGCCACAAACAAATCGCCTCCAAGTCGCCCTGTCCCCCGCAATTTCACTGTCCTGCTCCCAACTCACACCCCCCTCTCTTATATACCTCTCGACCCCATCCCTCCATCTCATCCTCGGCCTCCACCTCCCTCTTCCCCCCTCCACCTCACTCACAAACACTCTCTTCGTCAGTCTTTCACCCTCCATCCTCTCCACATGGCCAAACCACCTGAGTGTGTTCCTCATAACGCTTCCTATCACATCCACATCAACACCACAACGCTCCTTTATGTCCTCATTCGTCAGCCTGTCTCTCCATGTGACTCCACATGCTCCTCTTAAATAACTCATTTCCACTGCTCTCACTCTTGACTTGTGTCCTTCCAACAGCGTCCAAGCTTCACTTACGTACGTTAGAGTTGGTATCACAATACTGTCATGTAGTAACTTTTTCACCTCCATGCTCACTTCCCTGTTTCTTATCACTGCTTTCAAAGAACCAGCAACCTTTCTTCCCTGCTATACGCTTTTAAGCAATTCACCTTCCAAACCTCCATCCTTACTCATCACACTACCCAAGTACTTAAACGTACTCACATTTTCCAATTCCTCACCATCCAACCTCTCTGTACTTTCACTGACTTCACCTCTCTCAAAGACCATCACTTTACTCTTCCCTACATTCACCTTTAGATTCCGTTTCTTACACACTCTCCCAAACTCATCCACCAAGCCTTGCAGCTCCCCTTCGTCTTCACTCAACAACACAGTATCATCTGCAAACAACAGTACAGGGAGTTTCCAAACACTATCCTCTCTCACCAGGGCCACTCCAACATCCACTACCCTACCTTATACCTCTTTTATTACCCCATCCATGTACAGATTGAACAACCATGGAGACATGACACATCCCTGTTTCAACCCAACTTTCAAAGAGAAAAATTCACTTAGTTCACCATCCACACGCACTGCAGCCTTCGCACCATCGTACATACTCTTCACAGCATTCAACAACTTCCCATCTACTCCATGTATTCTTAACACTTTCCACAATCCTTGTCTATCCACCCTGTCATATGCTTTTTCCAAATCCATGAAAGCCGCATACAACTTCTTTCCCTTCTCTAGAAACTTTTCCACTAAAGATCTAAGAATGAATATCTGATCTACACAACCTCTTCCCTTCCTAAAGCCTCCCTGTTCTTCTCCAACTAATTTCTCTGTTCTTTCTCTAACTCTGTCAATAAGTATCCTACCATACACTGTCATACAGTGACTTTATTACTTTCATGTTCATTTCCCTGTTTCTTATTACTGCCTTCAAACACCCAACAAGCTTTCTTCCCTGTAGTGCCCTTTGAAGCACTTCACCCGCTAAACTTCCATCCTTACTCATCACACTATCCAGATAATTAAACACACTCACATCTGCCATTTCCTCTTCATCCAACCTTACTGTACAGACGTCGCAACAAGTTCGTTTCCTTTTCCGTGGACTCAAGTGTTTATAACGCTGCGCGGTGGAGAGCTAGCACCCCCCTCCTCCCTTCCTCATAGTCCCATACTCCCACCCAAACCCCCCACTTTTCTCTTCCACCCTATAACCCCACCCGGTACCCGTCACACTCTCGCTCACAGCCAGCTAGGGGTTACTGTACTTGTGGCACCTCTCTAATTATTTGTAGTCCGAACAATTAATAAAGGATTAAACTGTATCACAAACATCTCTTTCGACCGCTATCTCCCACACATCTCGTTTCCGTATAGAATATTTATGAAACACAATTTATATCTTGAAGCCACCAATTACAATGCCTGGAAGTATTACCTTACACATTTCGTAACAGAAATAGGATTAGCACGGAATAATAAACATTCCTGCCTCTATTTTTCCCTTAGTTTTATTTTCATCTAGACAAAAGGTATAAAGGAATTAAAGATTCTCAAGATTTTTTTTTAATATACAAAACTGTAATTATGACCAACAGATTTGTCATATGATATAAAAACACTATTTAGTGCAGATGACAGTCCAGCCTAATATAGCTTTTAGTCTAACTTATGTCAGTTGCAGAATGAAATAACATTTGCCATATACTTTTTCATATTAATTTATATGCAGTATGTGCCAAAAATCGTACTTTCTTCAAAGGCAAATGTGGTAAAAATGGTTTAACATAAAAACTTAGTTACTAATATTTACTTATTAACTTATACAAAAAAGTATAATTTCGATACTTTTACATTTTAATGTATAGGCAAGCCATAATATGTAGGCGTTCAGAAACATCAATTTGGTCTACTACATATTATTTAACTGCCAATATACACAAGAGATAAGTAATTAATATGTATTTATTTTACCAGTACTTTATTGACTCAAAAATAATTTCGAATGTTTCATTATGTAAATATTATATTAAGATACATTTTAGTTTCATTCATATAATATGGGCCTTTTCCAAACAACCTCGTAGTGTTTTAATAGTCTATTCATCCCCCCTCCTTGGCAAAGACTTCCACGAGTCTACCTGGCAATGATGACACGGTGTTGTGGATAATGTGATGGTTATTATGGAACCTTTCCCATTCAGCCATAATGTGCTGAAGGAGGGCCTGGGACGTCCTCTCTTGACCTTGTTCCCATGACTGGACAGTGTTCCTCCAACAGTTTTCTATCGGAATAAGATCGCAGCTCTTACTGGGCCAATCCAGATGGTCAATGTCCCTTTCATCATCAAACCACTGCCAGACGATATGAGCAGTGTGGATGGGACTCCTATCCCTTAAAGAAAGATTATATAAAAAAACACAACAGCGCAAATATCATCAATAATCCATTGTATTATAGTTTTCAATATATAATAAACATATTAACCTAAGGTGTCCCAATTACGTATGGATACGCTGCAACCTTTTGTCACAGTGAATCCCAATAGCATATCCATACGTTTTGCAATTGCAAGGTCCAACGTCTCCACAATTTTCAAATTTCGCATGTGATTTCTCGTTTGTAGACACGGAACACCTTCCCCTACCTGCCACCATGTGGGGAAAATGCCTTACCCCAAATGACCTCCCCCCTCCCAGCATGCTATTGTTTCGGCAACTCGACTGTTAGCAGTGACCTGACCAGTAAAGACATGTCGCTCTACAATACGAATTTCAAGGCGTGAGTGATTCCCCAATTGATGATGATGTGGAGAACAAATATTAGATGGAACTAGTGGAAGAAACGAGAAGTGATGAAGAGGTAATGTCACCAAGGAAGGTGCAGTATGTTGATGTGTTCAGTGAATGAAACAGTACTTATATCGCCTATATTATTGTGTGAAAACCAATATATTCTTGTACTACATTAGATTCATACCAAATGAACAAATATCTACCAATTTTGAGTGGTTTGCAATAGTTACCGCTACATAGAAAACGCAACACTCACAGTGTGGCCCCAGAGAATAAGGTACAAGGTTTTAGAGGGTCACCTGTTTAGCCCCTTAACCGCGGGGCATCACTTTCGTGACGCTCGGGCGCAATGGATCATACCGCGGGGTGTCACTTTTGTGATTCTGTGTTATTTTGAATTATCCCGGGCTTTCAAGTGATGGCTTGTATCCTCTATCAGTACTGCCAACGTCCAACACTAGTCAGCACTCCAAATCTCATCTGTACTCCCATCCATTGTTGACATTTTAGCGATTTTTTCCCCCTTCCTGACTCCCCTCCCTACCTCCCCTCCATTACCCTGTCCTCTCACCTCCCCGGCCGCACTGTGCTAAGCAAATCTCCCCCGGATTTTTTCACAGATTTCATCCATTGAAATAAGCCCTATGCCCTATACTTATACAAAATAATATATATATAAATAAAGATAAGGTAAGTGATAGTGGTATACACCAAGAATTGGCTAATTATCACCTGACAACACCTCACATGCATTCATTTGCTACATTACCACGGTAATTTCCCCTTTGAATTATGCCTTGTAATCTATTTCTGTAATAAAAATATATATCAGAAAGGAAGGGAGAAGCCTAAGTGACATTTACATTCACCTGGAACTACCTATTCCTTTATGTATTGCTGAGATTTTCTACCAATAATTTATTACAATGTAAGTTAGCAGCTGTCATCCTCATTATCACTGTCAACCCTTGCCTTCTCAGATAAGCCACGGCATTTAGTTCCTTGTCCTCCGCTGTGGTCAAAACATGTCGCACTCGTGCCCCGCCATTTCTGCCGCTTCTGCGCCCATTGCAAAGGGCCCCGTGACCTCTACACCCACAAAAACTCGTGAGGGAAGCAGGAAAGGACTAAGTGACTCTGCAGTGGAACGTGAACTAGCGGAATTGTCAATGGTGATGATGGATAGTGATTTTGACCCTTCGGGGGAATCGTGTGATGAGCAGGGTGAGGAAATCGTGCCAGAAAGTACTAGTACGAGTGCTTCAGTGTCCAAAGTTATCCCTAGCTCCAAGGGAAATGAGCCGTTAGTGCAGCAAGGAAAGGAATTTGGGAAGGGAGTGAAAAGGCGGCGTGTTAGCCCCAGAACAATGGCCCCGTGTGACCCAGCCCGCCATGAGTCCCAAGTTGATTCACCTCCCCATTCCCCAAGCCCCACTTCACTCATTTCTTCCTCTTCTTTTGCTGAATTATCTCCGGAGTCTTCATCGTCGGAGTCACCACCAGCATCAACAGTGAAGGCAGGCTGTAGAGGAAGAGGTAAATCCCTGACCCATAAAAGAAGAGTTGCTACTAGAGTAAGGGCTGCTAGTGCTGTACGGCAACTCAGGGTCAGTGCTAGTGACCTTGAACGTGGTAAATCTCCCTCACAGCCACCCACCACCCTCACCCATCCTACACCGCAATGACAGGGAATCTTGGACGCCTTCGCGTGGACGGAAGGGTCCAATTTTGTCCCAGAACATTTAGATTTTGATGAGAGTTCCTCAGGAGTACAGCCTGCCTTCACTCTTGACAATGATGCTGAGTGTGTGGACTTCCTTTTGGCCTTCCTAGATGACGAAGTCATGCAGCACATATGTGATGAGACCAACAGGTATGAATCACAACGTGCTGCAAGTGGTACAGGTGCAGCCAAGATCCAACAGTGGTCCACGCTGGGAGTGCAGGAGCTGCATGTGTTCTTCGCCCTCATGCTTCTCATGCCACACTCAAAGAAGCATGAGTTGGAAGAATACTGGTCCATGGACCCCTTACTACCCTCACCCACCTTCAATAAGTACATGGCCAGAGATCGCTTCCGGAACATCATGGGAAACCTGCACTTTGCCGACAACGATGTACCTTCCCAAACCGACCCACTCTGGAAGATCCGGGAGATTCTGAGCAGAATGAAGAATAAGTTTATGTCATTCTTCCACCCCTTTCAGAAGGTTGTCATTGACGAATCCTTGGTTTTGTTCAGAGGACGTCTTCGGTTTGTGCAGTACATTCCAAGCAAACGCCATCGCTTTGGAATCAAGTTCTTTGTACTGTGCGACTGTAAGACGGGGTACATCCTTGACTTCGTCATTTATTCAGCCAGCACTGTCGATCTGGATAAAACACACCCCCTTGGCTTCTCAGGCTGTGTAGTGAAAGTGCTCCTTGAAAAGTATTTTGGTGGGAATCATGTGCTGTATACAGACAACTATTATACAGCACCGAAACTTGCCAAATACTTTTCAGAGCATGGCATTGGCTCCTGCAGCACTGTCAAAAGTAATCGTGCCCACTTCCCTAAATTCCCAGAGGCAGGAACCTCGCAACGAGGAGACGTGCAGCTACGCAAGTCTGAGAAGATGCTGGCAATACGGTGGCATGACAAGAGGGTCGTGCACATGCTCACCACCGTACATAAGGGGGAAATGACGAACAGTGGGAAGGTCGACCATAGGACAGGCGAACCTGTGATGAAACCTGATGCTGTGTTAAACTACAATATCCACATGCGGCTGGTGGACAAGTCCGACATGATGATTGGTGAGATCGACTGCCTCAGGAAGAATACTAGGTGGTACAGGAAAGTTTTTCTACATCTCATAGACATGACGATGCTGAACACCTTCATCCTGTACAAGATGAAGGTCAAGCTACCCAAGTCCTTCTCCCTGAGGTTGTTCGCCAGGACTTGTGTTCAGCAGCTGCTGGAAAGATATGGTAGGGTGACAGCAGCAACTCCAAGGCGCCATCCAGTAACACTTCCCGACAGACTTGAGCAGAGGGCGTACATGGATCGGCACAGACTGGTGCTAATGCCTGCCACAGGCAAGAGGAAGGCTGCGATCCGCAGGTATCAGGTGTGTGCACATACCACCCGACGCACACCTGAGCACAAACGCACCTCTTGGCAGTGCGCTGAGTGCCAGGTTCCCCTCTGTATTACCTGCTTCTTTGATTACCACAGCCAGAAACAGTTCTAAAAGTGCAAGTGGGAAAGGAAAGTAATGTGAAAATAATGTGTAAATAATGTGTAAATAGCAAGTGAAAGCAATGGATGTATAGTACATATGATTGAACAGTGTATTATAGTTTTATCTTACTGAAAGTGACAGTGAATAACATAGAGTAAGTAAAATGGAAGAGTAAATATTGAAAATACAATAGAAAATGTAAATAGTAATGTAAGTAATTAGTAATATAAGAATATGAGTACAAATACTTGATGTTATAACAGTGAAAGTGAATCCGTGGCTCTCTACGTATTTTACTGAATGAAAAATTGAATGACTTCAGTGACAATAAACTAATACTACTGAAGAAAACTTATGGATAAAAACTCCATATATATATATATATAAGTGTTATATAGTAATAGAAATATAAAGTGTGAGGGGTTTTATGAATAATAAATGACAGAGTACCAAGAGCGAACTAGCGCAAGTGGGAAGGTCATACGCGCTCGTAATTTTCATTGCTTTCACAGTGTTTTTGTTTTGGAGTATGGATCCCAAACTATTTGATAATCATAGAGTAGTGTTTATAGTGTTAATATCTGGCTGTGGTAATCATATTACTGGTTGTCGGGAAGTGTAAAGTGGAGACTTCGTTACCCAAATTCAGAGGTCTCCACAAGTCCTACGGTAATCGACGAAGGCTCAACAAACATTCTAGGAGAAAGCTGAAGGTATGTGCCATAAGCTTATATAATTTTAATATTCTAGGACTAATAACTGATTTTTGGCAAATATATTTTGAGAGTCTGTCGGAGCCCGAATAAACCTGCGAGACACGCAAAACATTGGTAAACATGCCTGCGGTGTAAGGGTTAGACCACTTCTTAGATCAGGTGAGCACTTTTGGGAGCATTTTCTATTGTTTCTCATAAAATGCAAAGGTTTTAGCCCCCCAAAAAAACTTTTTCAAAAATCTGCAGGGATTGGGGGTGGGGGTCAATGGTGAAGAATCAGTCGAGACACAACGGGTTAACATACAAAATCATCTCTCTATCTATCTATTGCCAGACGCCTCAAACCCGTTCGGGGTGGCCACAAACAAATCGCCTCCACGTCGCCCTGTCCCCCGCCATTTCACTGCCCCGCTCCCAACTTACACCCCCCTCTCTCATATACCTCTCCACCCCATCCCTCCATCTCATCCTCGACCTCCCCCTCCCTCTTCCCCCCTCCACCTCACTCACATACACTCACTTCGTCAGTCTTTCACGCTCCATCCTCTCCACATGGCCAAAGCACCTCAGTGTATTCCTCCTAACTCTTCCTATCACATCCACATCAACACCACAACGATCCTTTATATCCTCATTTGTCAGCCTGTCTCTCCATGTGACTCCACAGGCTCCTCTTAAATAACTCATTTCCACTGCTCTCACTCTTGACTTGTGTCTTCCAGCAACGTCCAAGCTTCACTTCCATACGTTAGAGTTGGTATCACAATACTGTCATGTAGTAACTTTTTCACTTCCATGCTCACTTCCCTGCTTCTTATCACTGCCTTCAAGGAACCGGCAACCTTTCCTTCCCTGCTGTACCCTTTCAAGCACTTCACCCTCCAAACCTCCATCCTTACTCATCACACTACCCACGTACTGAAACGTACTCACATTTTCCAATTCCTCACCATCCAACCTCGCTGTACATTCACTGACTTCACCTCTCTCAAAGACCATCACTTTACTCTTCCCTACATTCACCATTAGATTCCGTTTCTTACACACTCTCTCAAACTCATCCACCAGGCCTTGCAGCTCTCCTTCGTCTTCACTCAAGAACACCGTATCATCTGCAAACAACAGTACAGCGAGTTTCCAAACACTCCCCTCTCTCACCAGGGCCACACCAACATCCTCTACCCTACCTTGTACCTCTTTTATTACCCCATCCATGTACAGATTGAACAACCATGGAGACATGACACATCCCTGTTTCAACCCAACCTTCAAAGAGAAAAATTCACTCAGTTCACCATCCACACGCACTGCAGCCTTAGCACCATCATACATATTCTTCACAGCATTCAACTATTTCCCATCTACTCCATATATTCTTAATACTTTCCACAATCATTGTCTATGCACCCTGTCATATGCTTTCTCCATATCATAACATATATAAATGATGTATTCACACCAGTGTCCTGTTGAAGGAATATGCATGCAATACTTTGTCCTTACATACAGTATGTTAACTGTGCATCCATTTAACTGTACAGTACCATATGAGTTACTTTAAAATCTACCTAATGAAATGAGTTTTAATTAGGCATAATTATGTCGCACAGTATGTGATATGATACAATATAAGCTACGTGATTTACCTGCATGAACAAAATCCTTTCTGGGTAGATTAGCGCCAATGCTTGCACAGTAGGCACCATTACCTCTTCCAGTATTTCTAAATATTTGTCCATTGTGAAGCATCCCTCAATGCTGGCCAGTTCGCCTGCACCGTAGAGATGGATCCATCCCCACCTGTTGCATGCTACATGTCCACTCTTTGCCAAATCGTAAAAATTAATACGATCATATCTGGTTCCAGGTCGCCGGTAGCAATGTAGAAGGCCATATGTCGTCAATGAAAATGTTCTTTCATCAGGGAAAATAACCCTTTCCCAGGAATCCAAACCATCGTTCATATGGCCTTAAAGAAATGCCATCCAGTTGACTCGATAATTGTCTGTTAGTTTTTCCTTCGTTGCAGGAATCCGGTGGTTTATTCCAACTCGTTTCAGTTGGGCCCTTACCATATCATCTGATACATCGAACAGCATTGTTAATTGGGGTATTAGTTGCCTCAAGGATGATTGTCTGGTCTTATTCTTGGGTAGTCTTCCTTGGTGCTCCACATCTTGGTTTGTCAAGCAGATCTGACTGTTGCCACCTTCTCCACTACTTCCTGATGGTACAAACCCAGTTCCCTTGCACAGTTGTCTGTTGACATTCCCAAATGCTTCAGTCCAACTGTTTGCCCCCGCGGAGCAACTCTGTCATGTTGCCGAGCCTGAGCCATAATAACCATGATAGGGATACTCAATGCGGGTTGGTTCGGTAGCTTTATGAGAGAGAGATAATTCTCCCTTGACAATGATTCGGTATGAACCTTTCGAGTTTCAGTGGTAAGTGAATCTGTATGTAGTGCTCTAGTCATCCGTATATGCATGATTTTCGGTGAATTGTTTGAATTAATGCATTTCTCTCACGCTCTCTCTCTCACTATATATATAAATATATATATATATATATATATATATATATATATATATATATATATATATATATACAAAGTGTGTCGTTGGAGATCTATTTTGATATCTTAATGGTTGCAGCAGTTCCAGATGGGGAGAAAGGCATGTCTTATCCCACGGAGTCGTATCGTTTATCTTATATCATCATCATCATCATCAGCCGTTTCAGTATCCACTGCAGGACCGGCCTATCCCGACCGAAATCGGGACGATACAGCCAATGTATCTCTACCAAGTGGCTTAGACTGTCTGGTAGAGATTGTATGTAGGGTGAGAAGTGCTTGTAAGTGTAACTGTAGTGTTGGAGTGGCTTTGGATGTGTGTGTAGTCTGTGAACCAAGTGTAATCGGTCCGCGCAAGACAACTGGGTGCAAGCATACTTTACAGTAAGCGACACTGGTTCAACCACAGCACCCCTTGTGTCCGCCAATGCAGTACATGGCCGGATGAACACTCCCAAGGTTTATTACCCTGGTGGGGCGCGAACCCTGGTCCACTCGTGTACGAAACGCACACTCTACCACTGTACCAGAAAAGCTTATATACTGGGGAGTTATTAGTTACTCTGACAGAGATGGGAGGAGTGACATGGGTATAGAGATTCGGGCTTGTGGGATGTCATTAGCTGTTGAAAGACTCAGCGTTACCAATACATACACACAACAGTCCGCCAGATTAGCCTCAAAATCACTAGATTATTATATACTATATGGCATAAAATGCTGGAATCTCTATAGACAACTAGGTGCACCCCCTACAATATAGAATAAGATGGCTTAATTCCCGGGAATATAGCTAGCATTCATGTAATTCGACGTCATGTTTCCTGTAAGCCAAGAAACCATTTACAACGCTGGGTGGTAACCATATAACCAAACCATACGTGCTCCCTACGTGTCAACAAGTGGGTTGGTGGAGAGTTAGTGCCCCTCCCCGTAAAACAAATAACTCAGAGTCAAATGGCCACCGCTTACGGGATTATGGCGTCTGGCAATAGATAGATAGATAGATTTTCTGCTAGATCGAAGTAATTATTTCTAGATCTAGCAGTAATTGAGCTACATTGGCAACACTGCAAACGGTTGGTGTAGTGAATACTGGAGCAGCGAGCGGGAGGGTGTCTGTGCATGACACTGGCTGGTGATGGTATGAGGCATAGAATTATGCCCGCAGGCGTGAGGAACAGATAAGGACCCATTCTGGGGATCTGTGCGACAGCTCCGCTCACATCCACACCCTTGTCCTAACCAGCGGAAATTAATGACGTCATCGTAACTGATAAGATGCGATATCCCAATGCTCGTAGATCACCAGTATATGCTCTCTCTCTCTCTCTCTCTCTCTCTCTCTCTATGTGTGTGTGTGTGTGTGTGTGTGTGTGTGTGTGTGTGTGTGTGTGTGTGCGTGTGTGTGTGTAAAGGAAATGTCTACTGCCGCAATATTTAATCACAGCATATTTATTTCTCTCTCTCTCTCTCTCTCTCTCTCTCTCTCTCTCTCTCTCTCACACACACACACACACACACACACACACACACACACACACACACACACAAACACACACACACACACACACACACACACACACACACACACACACACATACACACACACACACACACACACACACACACAGTGTAGCAAAACGTTTCCTACTTGGTTTATGATATATACTGTACTATTTATTAGTTGCTCGGACTACACGTAATTAGAGAAGTGCCACAGGTACAGTGACCCCTAGCTGGCTGTGAGCGAGAGTATGGAGGGTAGCAGGTGGGGTTATAGCGTGGGAGAGAAAAGTTGGGGGTTGGGATGGGAGTGTGGGTGTACGAGGGGGAGGAGGAGGGGACAGCTCTCCACCGCGTGGTATTACAAACACCTTAGTCCACGGAAAAGGAAACGAACTTATTCCAAAGTCTGTACATTCAGCGACATCACCATAACCTTACTCTTGCCTACATGCACCTTTAGATTACATTTCTTACACACGGTCCCAAACTCATCCACCAAGCCTTGCAGTTCCGCTTCGTCAACACTTAACAATACAATATCATGTGCAAACAACAGTATATGGAGTTTCCAAACACTGCCCTCATCACTCCAACATCCACTGCCCTACCTTATATCTCCTTTATAACCCCATCCACACATAGATTGAATATCTATGGGAATATGACATCCCTGTTCCAATCCAATATTCAGATAGAAAAATTCACTCAGTTCACTATCCACATGCACTGCAGCCTTAAAACCCCCATATATACTTTTCACGGCATTCAACAACTTCCCATTTACTCCATATATCTTTAATACTTTCCACATCATTGTTTATCCACTCTGTCATATGCTTTCTCCAAATCCATGAAGCATGCAGACAACTTCTTTTCCTCCTCTAGAAACGTCTCCACTAAAGACCTAGAAATGAATATCTGATCTACGCAATCTCTACCCTTCCTAAAACCCCTCCTGTCCTCCAAATAATTCCTGTTATTTCCCTAACTTGGTCAATAAGTATCCTACCATATACTTTTCCTATTACACTAAGAAGACAAATGCCCCCGTAATCATCACACACTTGTTTTTTTTGCCCTTTCCTTTGTACTGGGGAATAATTATACCTGACTTCCAGTCCTCCGGGACTCTACCTTCCTCCCAGGCTAATCTGCACATCTTGCATTTCCATTTTACTACTATTTCTCCCCCATGTTTCAGTATTTCACCACACACTCCATCAATTCCTTGGGCTTTACCCATTTTGAGTTTCTTCATTGTTTTGACTACTTCCGTTCTACTGATTCCTTCCTGTCCTCCCACCCCACTCCTCCTACCAGCCATTCCCCAGTCACTTATACTTAGATTACATTCATTCGCTATGTTCAACAATTCTTTAAAGTGTTCTCTCCATCTGCTCACTTTTCTCCCTTCTCCACTATCAATACAGTATACCACTTTTATCTCTCACTCCCTGACTTATTTCTTTATCACCTTGTCTAACTCTCTTTACTTCTTTCCAGAACACTTTTTTTTACATTCCCTCTACTTTACACTCAATTTCTTTCCAAATTCCTCATCCACTCTCATACTCCCTCTTAATAATTATTTCACCTCTCTCTTCCTTTCTAACTATAACGTTCTCTTCTGTCTCTCAACTTCCTTCACACCCTTGTTTCTCATCCACTCATTATATGCTTTTTTCTTTTGCCCCACAGCCTGTCTAACCCCTTCCTTCCACCACAATGTTCCTTGCACTACCTTTCGTGTTCTCTTCACCCCACACACCACCTCACATGCTGCACAGATTTCTTCAGTGAAAATCCTGCACACACCTTCCCCTTCATCCATCTGCCCTAAATACTATTTACACAGTTGCTCCTCCACTTCTCTCTTATAGTCTGCCTTTTTACCATCATCTTGGAATCGTTCTACTCTCCTTGTATGGACTATTTCCTCCTGTCCTTCCTTTCTCCTCCTCCTCCATTTCATATAAACCTTGATTTTCACCACCACCAAGTTGTGGTGAGAAAGTCCACTCCCCCAACCTCTGTATGATCTTATTTCCATCACACACCTTCTCATTCTGTCATCCACACACATAATCAATCATTGCCTTCCGTTCACTCAGTTCACCACCCTCCCTTCTCATCACGTGTCACGTATACCTGTGGATCATTTCGTGTCTAAAGAGGGTATTGGCTATCACCAATCCCCTCCTGGCACAAATATCCACTAGAACACTGCCATTCTCATCCACTTCTGCAGGCACACCCCACTCACTAACTACTCCATCCACCTTCACATTCCCTTCTTTGTCATTCATAATTATCTCCAATCAAAAACACTCTCTCATTCCTTCCAAACTTTTCCATGCACACTTCCACATTTGTCCACATCGCTTCTTTCACCCTAACTGCACGATCTTGCGTTGGCGCTTACACACATACAATCACTCACATTTGTAGTCCACCTTTCAATCTTACCCACACAATCCTTAAGCCGACGGATCCATACTCTCTTACACTGTCCTTACATCTCTTGCACACAACAATACAAACTCTTTCTTTTGCCCTCTCATTCTCACCTACCCCACGCATATACCCCATCCACACTCCCATTCTCTCACAATCTCACCTTCTCATTTTGTCTCAGTTATATCTACATACATCCACTTATGCACCCCTAAGCACCTGGACAGTTTCTCTCTTTTTCACCTCATCAGATGCACCCCTTACATTCCATGTCGCAATCTGTACCATGTCCTTTGTTCCGTCCTTGGTCGTCACCTGTTGGTCAGTCCTGGTCCGAAGCTTCTTCTTGGTATTTTTATTTAGTTGTTCTCCGGGGAGGGACACTAACCCTCAGCCAACCCACTTCCTGTGATATAGCGGACACCTGTCGATTGGTTATAAAGTTACCACTCCATGCTGTCAATGATTTTCTAGTTTACAGGAAATCATTTAGCTTGCCACTCAACGAAGACCTACCCTAAAATAGAGTACCGCTACACTAAATTATTATAATTTTAAGGAAAATAATGATGATAATGACGATGGAGGTGGTGATGATGATGATGATATTACTACAACTAGAAATTTTACCACTACTACTACCGCTATTACTACTAGTACTAGTACTACTACTACTACTATTACCAGTAATAATAATAATAATAATAATAATAATAATAATAATAATAATAATAATAATAATTGAGAGAACACTTTAACGAATTGTTGAACATAGAGAATGAAAGTAGTGCAAGTATAAGTGGCTGGGGAATGTCTGGGAGACGGAAGGACGTGAGAAGAGGGGAAGAAATCAGTAAGATGGAAGTTGTGGAAGAGATGAAGAAAGTTAAAATGGGGAAAGCCCCAGGAAATGATGGAGTGTGTGGTGAAATGTTGAAGCATGGGGGAGAGATAGTAGTTGGATGGATGTGGAAGATGTGAAGATTGGCCTGGGAAGAAGATACAGTCCCGTAGAATTGGATGTCAGGTATACTTATTCCTCTGTACAAAGAAAAAGGGGAAAAAGAAATATGTGGTAATCATAGGGGCATTTGTCTTCTTAGTGTAATAGGAAAGTATATGTAGGATACTTATTGACAGAGTTAGGGAAATAACATAGGAATTAGTTGGAGAAGAACAGGGAAGTTTTAGGAAGGGAAGAGGTTGTGTAGGTCACAAATTCGTTCTTAGAGCTTTAGAGGAAATGTTTCTATAGAAGGGAAACAAGTTGTATGCAATCTTCATGGATTTGGAGAAAGCATATAACAGGGGTGATAGACAAGGATTGTGGAAAATATTAAGAATATATGGAGTAGATAGGAAGTTCTTGAATGCCATGAAGAGTATGTATGAAGGTGCTAGGGCTGCAGTGAGTGTGCATAGTGAACTGAGTGAATTTTTCTATTTGAAGGTTGGATTGAAACAGGGATGTGTCATGTCTCCATGGATGCTCAATTTGTATACGGATGGGGCTATAAAAGAGATACAAGGTAGGGCAGTGGATATAGGAGTGACTCTAATGAGAGAGGACAGTGTTTGGAAACTCCCTGTACTGGTGTTTGCAGATGATACTGTGTTACTAAATGAAGACGAAGGGGAGCTGCAAGGCTTGGTGGATGAGTTTGGGAGAATATGTAAGAAAAGGAATCTAAAGATGAATGTTGGGAAGAGTAAAGTTATGGTCTTTGAGAGAGATGAAGTCAGCGAATGTACAGTGAGGTTAGATGAGGAGGAAATGGAAAATGGGAGTGTGTTTAAGTACTTGGGTAGTGCGATGAGCAAGGATGGAAGTTTACCGGGTGAAGTGCTTGAAAGGATACAACAAGGAAGAAAGGTTGCTGGTTCCTTGAAAGCAGTGATAAGAAACAATGAAGTGAGCATGAAAGTGAAAAAGTTACTACATGACAGTATTGTGATACCAACTCTAACCTATGGAAGTGAAACTTGGATCTTGTTGGAGGGACAAAAGTCAAGAGTGAGGGCTGTGGAAATGAGTTATTTGAGAGGAGCATGTGGAGTCACATGGAGAGACAGATTGACAAATGAGGAAGTGAAGGATCGTTGTGGTGTGGATGTGGATGTGGTAGGAAGAGTTAGGAGAAGCATGCTGAGGTGGTTTGGCCATATGGAGAGGATGGAGAGTGTGAGACTAATGAGGAGAATGTATGTGAGTGAGGCGGAGGAGGGACGAGGGAGGGGGAGGCCAAGGTTGTGATGAAGAGATGGAGTGGAGAGGTATATGAGAGAGGATGTGTGAGTTAGGAGCAGGGTGGTGAAATGGCGGGGGACAGGGCGACATGGAGGCGATTTGTTTGTGGCCACCCCTTATGGGATTGATGTGTCTGGCAATAGATAATAATAATAATAATAATAATAATAATAATAATAATAACAATAATAATAATTAATAATAATAATAATAATAATAATAATAATAATAATAATAATAATAATAATAATAATAATAATAATAATAATAATATTATTATTATTATTATATTATTATTATTATTATTATTATTATTATTATTATTATTATGACTGGTATATTTATTATTATTGTACTGTTGAATGCCGTGGAGTGTATCGATGATGGTGCTAAGGCTACGGTGCGTGTGGACAGTGAACTGAGTGAATTTTTGTGCCTAATTGTTGGACTGTAACAGGGATGTGTCATATCTCCATGGTGCTTCAATCTGTATGTGGATGGAGTTATAAACGAGATACAAGGTGGTTCAGTGGCTATTTGAGTGGCGCTAATGAGAGAGGGCAGTGTTTGGAAACTCCCTGTACTGTTGTTTGCAGATAATTCTGTGTTGTTAAGTGAAGACGAAGGGGAGCTACAAGGCTTGGTGGATGAGTTTGGAAGAGTATGTAAGAAACGGAATCTAAAGGTGAATGTAGGGAAGAGTAAAGTTATGGTCTTCGAGAGAAGTGAAATCAGTGAATGTACAGTACAGTGAGGCTGAATGAGGAGGAAATGGAAAATGTGAGTGCGTTTAAGTTCTTGGGTAATGTGACGAGCAAAGATGTAAGTTTAGAGGATGAAGTGCTTGAAAAGGTACAATAAGGAAGAAAAGTTGCTGGATCCTTGAAAGCAGTGATAAGAAACAGGGAAGTGGGCATGGAAATGAAAAAGTTACTACATGACAGTATTGTGATACCAACTCTAACTTATGGAAGTGAAGCTTGGACCTTGTTGGAGGGACACTAGTCAAGAGTGAGAGCAGTGGAAATGAGTTATTTGAATGGAGCTTGTGGAGTCCCATGGAGAGACAGACTGATAATTGAGGAAGTGAAGGAACGTTGTGGTGTGGATGTGGATGTGATAGGAAACGTTAGAAGAAACACAATGAGGTGGTTTGGCCATGTGGAGAGGATGCAGAGTGAGAGACTGAAGAGGAAAGTGTATGTGAGTGAGATGGAGGGGGGGGGGAGGGAGGGAAGGCCAAGGATGAGATGGGGGATGGAGTGGAGAGGTATATGAGAGAGGAGGGTGTGAGCTGGGGGCAGGGCAGTGATGTGGCGGGGGACAGGGTGACATGGAGGCGATTAGGTTGTGGCCACCCCTTACGGGGTTAAGGCGTCTGGCAATAGATAGATAGAATTAAATGACGATATGTCTGTGCCTCTTTTTAAATATCTATCTGTCTGTTTACCTATCCTTTACTTCTTTACTAATTTATCTGTCTGTCTATATATTGTATCTATATCGGTAGATCTATCTGCCTATTATCTGTTTGTTTATACATTTAGTTATCTACCTAGCTAGCTAGTTAACTAGGCAACTATATATCACTGCCTATCATCCAACCTGTCTACCTACCCATCTATCTATGTACTTTTCTATCTTTTTTCCTGTTTATCCATCTATCTGTCCATCTGCCTGTCTACCAGTCTATCTATCTACCTATCCATCCACGTATCTATCAATTTCTCAAATCATTTATCCATGTATCTATCTAGTGAATAGCAGTAAAATTAAGGAAGGAGTCAGTGTAAAATAGTTTAGGGTTGAAGTGAGGATCACTACCTCTTTACTTTGAATGGTCGCCACTAAGCTGTACCAATATTAAGAACAAAAATAGCATAGGAACATGCTGGTCCAGTTTCTTCCTTACCTTATCAGTAACAGTTTGTTTTTTAGATAAATAAAATTGTCCACAGGCATCGAGAATGAAATACGAAGTGTCCTCAATATAGTGGATGAGTTAAGGCTTAATTATCTTTGCAGCGGGGACCAGACTGGATTGCAGTGATGGAGTCTACAATGGGTACAAACATACTGTTGGCTCTTGTCAACTGCACTGAGCCAGTGCCATACCACCCAAATGTGCAGCAGGAGGTGCAGTGTTTATTTGGAGAGTGTGGGAGGCTTACCCAGCACTGCCTTACAGGTTAGTCACAACTGCAAACATCTGGCTAAATTAACGCATTATCTTTTTTTCAAGCGATTAACCATCAGTGTGCCACTAAGTACAAGGGAATAATCAACTAAATCTTGAGCGTACGGTACACAAGAACTGTAAGTTTTATTGTAAAATATTGTACTGTTTATCAGGAAAATTATATATATATATATATATATATATATATATATATATATATATATATATATATATATATATATATATATATATATATATATATTGATATGAACTAGGGGTATTGAACCACCAACATGTAACAAAGTTCCACTTTAATACTATAGCCCAGAAGTGGAGAAAGATAGTTGATGAGTGATTCAACAATTTTAATTACTTATCACATACACGTAATTTAATTTTCCAAAACCCAAAACTTAAATATATCCAACCTCCACGAGCAGTTAACCTAACATCAGGAACTAGGCATACATTTACAAACACCACTAGTTGTCGACAAGAATCATCACTGATTAACATCCACGAGTGTTCACCCCTAAGGTTAACTAAGAGTTGCCATCACCAAGAATCACCTTGAGTAATCACAAAGGAGTAGTCACCACGAGTATATTCTTAATATATACGAGTATGTTGTACTTATCGTGTCCAGAGACAGTCACTGCTGAGGACGTAGAGGAGGAGGCGAGAACAGCTGCTTGCGAGAAGATAGGTTGCTGATCGTCTCACTCTGACACTTCTTTCTTGAATTAATGGCTATTAGCCATATGTGGCCATTAAACCAAAAAGTCTATGTACAAAACAAATGCACACACACACACACACACACACACACACACACACACACACACACACACACAAAAGACACTGATATACACAAAAGGTGCAAACCCTCAAATATACAAAAGATGCCCAAATATACAAAAAGACGTTAACATAGAGAAAGATACTCGAATATACAACTAAAAAAATAAAGGCTATGGAGGACCTAGTCATACAGGAGGCATTGGTATAAGACTGACAGCTGAAAGCTGGTTAGACCTGAGATGAAGCAGAACTGGAGCCTGAGTCAGAAGCAGAGTCGGTGCCACTGAAGTGTGATAGTACGATCCCGAGGGTATAGGACAGGATTCGAGCCTCCTCGGGGTCGGTGACAGCCTGAATGGACCCCTGACATAACTCTTGGAAGGAAAGCAAGGCTCACTGGTAGTCCCCCTTACTGATCACCTGTAGTCCATTCTTGCAGGGGCCTTGCCCTTGTAGTACCACAACTGATGCTCCATACTCTTGAGGCTAAACTGGGTGAGGAAGGCACAGTTGCCCCAAGAGAGTTGCTGAGCTGAATCAGAGGGCATGGGACTCACCAGTGCTTGAACCTCAGTTGAAGGGGGAGGCATATCCAGAGGCACCACGGGAGACACAGGAGGGGCGGGAATCCCAACCTCAGGTGATGATCAGGGCTTATCATCCCCAACCTCCATGGGCACCACAGGGAGGGGCTGCGAAGTAGACCTGCGGGAGACAGCACGCCCTGACAACTGGATCCTCGTTTGGGGGGTTTAAGGCTGCAGCTGCAACACCCTCGGGACCAATGAGGTGGGGGTGGCATGGGGCCCAGAACGATGACACGGGGCCCTCCTCCCAGGCTTCCTCTGCACCATGAGTGAGGAGGAAAAAGACTCAGGGATGATGATAGCAGGAGGCCCATTGGCCTGGAAGATGGTGGGGAGGCACTGGGAAGAAACTGTCATATCTCCCTCTGAGAAGGCCTTGGCAACCTCCACACACATAGTAACGATTGTGGAGGCAGAGGAGGCAGGGAAGGAGGCAGAAGCTGCAGCTGGAGGCTGGCGTTGGCGTCGACAGGAGAGGGCGTGGGGAGAGCCCTGCACCACCTGGCCTGCGGGGCCAGTAACGAAGGCAGCTCCAGGATCCTTGGCGCCCTCCTTCACCACGAACTCCACCACCTCACCAGCAGCAAGTGAAGGCACAGGATGGGCTGGGTAAGGGACCACAATGAAGGAACAGTGGATAAAAACATCATTCCCTGAATCCTGACGAGTCAGGAAGCCATACCCCTTCCTGACATGGTACCACCATACTTGTCCCACCACATTACACCGTATGCCTCTGTACTCCGCCTCCTCAGCTGGCTTTATATTCTCCTTGGTACGAGCCACAGTGCAAGAGAGAAGACAGACTCCTTGCAAGTCAGCCTGGCCGGATCTCCGTTGGTGACTGAGTTGGTTTCTCCACTTTGACAGACCACCACAGTCATATATATATATATATATACGTGAAGTTCGGGGAAGCCGGGTCTCAGGCATCAGAATCTGAAACCCCGAAAAGTCTTCAACATTGGTCGATGGGTAAACAGGGGGGAGGGGAGTGAAGGCAGTTTGACTCGGCCGACTCAAGCTTCGGACTTCGAGCCTGGTCAGCAAGATACGTCACAGTATATATAGAGAGATAGATAGATAGATAGACAGATAAATAGATATATAGATAGATAGATAGATATAGATACAGTATATAGATCATCATCATCATCATCATACAATCCTACGTTGTCCCATGAGGAGCATAGGAGCCTGGAGCTAGGCAAGTTGGTCCTGATATTTAAGATGAGAGTGACCAGCCTCACTCATCCCTGAGTGGCATTACGTTAGCAATCAACCCCAACCAGCCCTTGGATATAAACCTTCACCAGCTCAATCCGATTGGAGTGCCGTAATTCCCACTAAACTACCAGGCGCCAAAACTTGGTTAAATGGTTACCACCCAGCATAGTAAATGGTTTCCTAGTGTACAGGAAACCATTTGGCTTGTCACTCACTGTAGAGTCACCCACAGGCAGAAGGAAAAGGAAAGAATGAAGGAAAGAAAGACAGAAGAGGGAGTGTAAAGTCACCCGTGGGCAGAAGGACGAGGAAAGAATGAAGGAAAGTAAGACAGGAGTGGATGGCAGGAAAGAAGGATGGAGGAAAGGAAAGGTCAGACACCCGAGGGCAGCACTACATCGAGTGAGTGGATGGTGAGTGCCCCCACATACCACATATATATAGATATATGTAGATATATAAATATATATAGATATATAGATAGATATAGATATAAATGTAGATATATAGTTACACACACACACACACACACACATATACATATATATATATATATATATATATATATATATATATATATATATATATATATATATATATATCCAGGGGCAGGATCCCACTGCTACCTGGCACGTCCCCGGGTGGCGGATTGGGGAAGGCATTGTAGATATACGAGGTACCGTCTTAGACGGCGCGGATCGTGGGACCCCCTAGAGATATTAATTATATGCCCAATAATAGTAAACGAAAAACAAAGCAGCCTTTCAGTTGGAAATAAGGAACATATTTCAGGTTCTGAGTAATGCTGAATGTGACATTGATGAGCTGAATGACAGACTAACAAAAGTGCTAAGAGAATCAGCGGAGGTAGTAGGAAAACCTAATACAACCAAAGCCAAGAAGTATTCAGAAAAGACACTCGAGCTTATGAAAAAACGAAAGGAAATGAAAGTAAAGACACAGAAAGAAGAAATAGAACGAGCAGAATTAAATAAACTTATCAACAAAAGACAAAGAGAAGAAAAAAGAAAGAGAAACATGGATCAGATCAAAGAAACCGTCAAAAAAGGAAAAAGTCTGAAACAGATCCGAAGTAAAATGGCACTAGTAAAAGCAACAAATGACATCACTGAAAGACAAAAACGGTGAAATCATTAAATGCAGAGATAAGATGGTGAAGAGAGTTGAAGAATTTTACAAAGAACTGTATGCATCAAAGACAGTAGTACCAATAGCTAACTTTTCAGTTGACACAAGTGAAATACCTGAGGTAACACGAGACGAAGTAAATATTTGTCTTAAAAATATGAAAAGAGGGAAGGCTCCGGGAGAATATGGAATAGTAACAGATTTACTGTTGGATGCAGGAGCAGAAGTACAAAATAGGCTTGCTCACGTATTTACCCACTGTATAAAACAGAAGAAAATTCCCAAAACATGATGTAATGCAATAGTTATTTTACTCTACAAAAAAGGTGACTCAAAAGATCTTAGTAACTATCGACACATTAGCTTATTATGTCATTTACAAACTCTTCACTAAAGTCTTTACGAACAGAATAGCAACAATTTTAGAGGAAAACCAACCTCGTGAACAGGCAGGATTCCGAAGCGGGTATTTGACCATTGATCATCTACATACAATGAATCAGCTAACTGAGAAAACTACAGAATATAATAAACCACTTTGCCTAGGTTTTGTTGATTACGAAAAGGCTTTCGACTCAGTGGAGCACATAGCAATTATAAATTCATTGCGAGAACAAGGAGTGAATAAGAACATTGTGAACCTGCTCGAAAACATATATAAAGAAGGAACTGCTACAGTTAAATTACATAAGGACTCAGAGAAAATTAAGATTGAGAAGGGCGTGCGTCAGGGAGACACAATTTCACCAAAATTATTTACAGCATGCCTAGAAAGTATTTTCAGAAAGCTAGACTGGGAAAACAAAGGAGTGAACATTGATGGAGTAAAGATAAACCATTGTCCTAATCTCAGAAACAGCGGAGGCATTGCAAGACATGTTAAATGACTTGAACAGAGGAAGTCTGAAACTAGGACTGAGGATGAACCGAAGGAAAACTAAGGTAATGTTTAATCCACAAACGCCGAAGAGCGTCATCAGAATAAGCGATGAAATTCTTGAAGAAGTTGAGGAGTACAATTACCTGGGACAAATACTAAAATTAACGAAAGATAATGATAGCGAAATAAAAAGACGCATTACAATTGGATGGAAAGCTTTCGGTAAACATAGAGACATTATGAAAAGTAGCTCGCCAGTTTGTATGAAACGAAAAGTATATAACGAATGTATAATTCCAGCTATGGCGTATGGTTGTGAGACCTGGAAACTAACAAAATCAATGGATAATAAATTAATCCGTTCACAGACAGCAATGGAAAGGTCAATGTTGGGAATATCTTTAAGAGACAGAAAAAGATCAACTTGGGTGAGAGAGCAGACTAAAGTCAAAGATATTATAGACGTTATAAAAGAATAGAAATGGAGGTGGGCAGGCCATATAGCAAGACTAAGGGATAACCAATGGAGCAAGAGGTTGACTGACTGGACACGAAGAGAATGTAAGCGTAGCAGAAAAAGGCCAGACAGGAGATGGAGAGATGAGATAGAGAAATTTGCAGGGAAAACATGGCAAAGATTGGCTCAGTCAAGGAATTCGTGGAAAAGGTTGGGGGAGGCCATTGTTCAGCAGTGGGCTATTTATGGCTGCTGCTGCTTATATATATATATATATATATATATATATATATATATATATATATATATATATATATATATATATATATATATATATATATATATATATATAGCCTCTGTGGTACAGTGGTAAAGTGTGCATTTTCGTACACTGAAGAACGAGGGTTCGCACCCCGCCAGGATAATAACTTTGGGAGCGTTCTTCATGCCACGTACTGCATTGGCGGACACAAGGGGTGCTGTGGTTGAACCAGTGTCGCATGCTGTAAAGTATGTTTCCACCCAGTCGGCTTGCACGGGCCAATTACACTTGGTTCACAGACTACACAAATATCCAAAGCCACTCCAACACAACAATTACATTTACAAGCACTTCTCACCCTACATACAGTCTCTACCAGACAGCCTAAGCCACTTGGTAGAGATACATTGGCTGTATCGTCCCCACTTCGGTCGGGATAGGCCTGTCCTGCAGTGGACGCTCAAACGGCTGATGAGATGATATATATATATATATATATATATATATATATATATATATATATATATATATATATATATATATATATATATATATATATATATATATATATATATATATATATATATATATATATATAGATAGATATATATATATATATATATATATATATATATATATATATATATATATATATATATATATATATATATATATATATATATATATATATATATTTTTATGTGACCGACTCTGGGCATAGGCTTCACAGCCTGCTTTCAAAGGCCCAGTAGTCCTCTTACGTTCCGTACACCTCTACATGTCACCACTTCGGCGCTAACACCCACCGTCCATATTGAATACATGCTAGGGCTGTCTCATACAGGACTGGTGTATTGGTATTAGCGGGAGTATTTTTACGACATGTCGGCGGGTCTTCTGGTAGATCAGTAAAGTCTGATATTTACGAAATTGAAATCCTTAAACTGTTCCCTGCCCCAGCAGGATTTGAACCCGGGTGCGATAGGACTGCAGACCAACTCTATATACGGTATATATATATATATATATATATATATATATATATATATATATATATATATATATATATATATATATATATATATATATATATATATATATATATATATATATATATATATATATATATATATATGACCACCTCCCTTCCATTTATGAATGACCTAAGCTGTACATCTAAACCTAACTTCTTATACTCTGATTACTCCACCCTTCACGTCTCCATTCGCTTCTCACAGCATCCATATCTGCAGTTCCTTCAATAAACAAGGGCTGAGGCTGTGGCACACCTAATGTTTGTTTTGGCTCATATCTCTGAATGAAGTTAAAGTAATTTTTTTATTAATACATCAAAATATCAGTTCTTACATCTTAAAACAAGATTTAACTTTACTCCCAGTCCTTTTTCTGTATGCAGCAGGTCAGCTCTGGAACTGTTTTCCTCTATTTGTATTTCCTTCTGTCTATGACTTCCAGTATTTCATATGCTTGTGTCCAGGAATCTCGAAATGAACATATCTTGAATTTGGCTCTGTGTTATATTGTTTTTGCTTTGTTGTTGGAGGGAACTATCTTACGGGCTTTTGGCCTTTGGTTCTTTTTTCCATGTAAAAAAAAAAAAAAATCTTCCACAGTGGTATCCATAAATTTTCAACAGTATTCAACTCAGTCCTACATCATCTTTAAACATACTTGGTGTTTCATTCTCTCATGATTTGTCTTCGAATGGAGATGTTACATCTCCTGTAAGACCTGTTTCCAATAGATTATGTGTGCTAAGCCGACTCCTTGTCTTCTTTACCCTTGCATAGTTTTGATTTTATACACAGGTTTTATTGACCAATGTGAAGAGTACAACTCACATGTGTCGGGAGGTTCCCGACATACTGCTATTCTCAACAAGGTGGAGTCAAAGGCTTTTCGTCTCATTAACTCTCCTCCTCTTACTGGCTTCCCCCACCCTCTTTCTCTTCAACGCACTGTTGCATCTTAATCTCGTTTTGTATTGCATCTTCAACAGTCACTGCTCCACTAAACTGTCTGCTTGCATTCCTTCACCACTATGGTGGGCACGCAACACCAGTCAAGCAACAAACTCTCATCCATTTTCTGTCTAACTCTAATACAAGAGTTAACCATTGCTCCAAGTCCATTATGTATGCAACATGACAACTCTGGAACTATCTCCCGCTGTCTGTATTTCCTACTGCCTATGACCTCCAGTCTTTCAAACGCAGTGTGTCTAGGCATCTCAAAATGAACAGAGCTTGAACCTGGGACTCTGTTATTTTTTTTTTCTTGGATGGATCATTTTTGCCAGCTTCTGGTCTTCGGCTCTTTCTCTCTCTCTCTCTCTCTCTCTCTCTCTCTCTCTCTCTCTCTCTCTCTCTCTCTCTCTCTCTCTCTCTCTCAATAAACACTTAAATACCTGAGGTAACATCACACGAAGTAAACTTTTCTCTTTATTATATGAAACAAGGGAAGGCTCCGGGAGAAGATAGAATAGTAGCAGATTTACTGTTGCATGCAGGAGTGCAAGTGCAAAACGGACTTGCTCACCTATATTCTCAATGTATAAAAAAGAAGGTGACTCCAAGTACGATGTAACAGCGAATGGAAAGAGACTGGAATTGGTGGATAGAATACGAAACAATGTGATTCGTGAAAGATGCGGAGTGAGGAAGTCGGTGAACACCAGAATCGAAGAGAGTGTACTGAAATGATTAGCTGATTATCAGTCAATTTACAAACTCTTTACTAAAGTCCTTACGAACAGATTAACAACAAATTTGCAGGAAAACCAGCCTCGTGAACAGGCAGGATTCTGAAGCGGGTATTCAACTACTGATCATCTACACACAATGAATCAGCTGATTGAGAAAACAATAGAATATAAGAAACCACTGTTCTTAGGTTCTGTTGATTACGAAAAGGCTTTTGACTCAGTGGAGCGCACAGCATTTATAAATTCATTGCGAGAACAAATGACAATATTGTAAAATTGATCGATAACATAATACATAAAGATGGAACTGCTACAGTTAAATTACATAAAATCTAACAAAAAATTAAGACTGAGAAGGGAGTGCATCCGGGAGATACAATTTCACCAAAATTATTTACAGTATGCCTAGAATGTATTCTCAGAAAACCTGACTGGGAAAACAAAGGAGTAAACACAGGTGGAGAAAAGATAAACCATTTAAGACTTGTAGATGACATGTCCTAATCTTAGAATCAGCAGAGACACTGCAAGAAATGATAAATGACCTGAGCAGTGAAAGTCTCAAAGCAGAGCTAAGGATGAACTGAAGTAAAACTAATGTTTAACCCCTAAACCGCGGGGTTGTTTTTGCTTGACTTGCGTGTCTCGCGGGCATATTCGTGCTCCGACAGACTCTCTAAAAATATTTGCCAAAAATTAGTTATTAGTCCTAGAATATTAAAATTAAGTATGCCTATGGCACAGACCTTCAGCTTTCTCCTGGGATGTTTATTGAGTCTTCGTCGAGTACCGTAGGACTTGTGGAGACCTCTGAATTTGGGTAACGAAGTCTCCACTTTACACTTCCCAACAACCTGTAATATGATTACCACAGCCTGATATTATCACTAGAAACACTATTCTATGATTCTCAAATAGTTTAGAATCCATACTCCAAAATAAAGAAACACTGTGAAAGCAATGAAAATTATGAGCGTGTATGACCTTCCCACTTGCGATCATTCGCCGCTGGTGTTCTGTCATTTATTATTCATAAAAACACTTACACTTTACATTTCTATTACTATACAACATTTATATATATCTACAGACTTTATCCATAAGTTTCCTTCAGCAATAGTAGTTTATTGTCACTGTAGGCATTCAATTTCTCTTTCAGTAAAATACATAGCATTCACTTCTCGTCCTGTATACTAGCGTCGAGAGTGAATCTGTCACTTTCACTTTCACTTTCATAACTCATAGTATTCATACATGCTAGAGTGAAACTTTCACTTTCATTACTCCTAGTATATATACTCGTATTCTTATATTACTGCTCATTTACATTTCTATTTACATTCTCTATTTTATTTACACTTTGTTATGCACTGTCACTTGCAGGAACTTATAAAACTATTTTCCACTGTTCACTTATATTTACATTCATTGCTTTCACTTGCTCTTTACATATTATTTACATTTCCACTTGCACTGTTTTACTCACCAGAAAGATTGTAGTCACTGTCTATTATTTTCATTGACAAATTACCCAGTTCACGTTCCACAGCAGTCACTTGGCCCTTTACGCTTTTCCATATGAGGTTAAGTAGGGGGTAGAGGTCACAGGGCCCTTTGCATGGGGCTAGAAAGCAGCGGAATTGGACAGGCGCGATTCCGGCGTGCTTTCACCTTGAAAGACGACACTAAACTGAATACAGTGTAGTGGCCTGCCTAGGGGGAATGCAATGCTGCCAATGTCAGCGTGGTGACAGCTGCTAATATATACGCTATGAAATGATTGTCAGGAAATCTAGACAATGCATAATAAATTAGGTAGTTCCAGTTGAATGTAAATATCACTTAGGCTTCTCCATTCCTTTCTTATATATATTTTTATTATGAGAATAGATTATGCGGTATATTTCAAGGGGAAATAAACAGCAAAAATTAGCTAACGAGTGCACGTGAGGTGTTGTCAGGTGATAATTAGCCAATTCCAGGTGTATGGCACTATCACTTACCTTTCTTCCTTTTTGCATATATTATTTGGTATAAGAATAGGGCATAGGGCTTATTTCAATGGATGAAATCAGTGGAAAATTCCAGGGAAGATTTACTTAGCATAGCACGGCCGGACAGGCGAGAGGAGAGGGTAATGGAGGGGAGGTAGGGAGGGGAGTCAAGAACGGGGAGAAATGGCTAAATTGTCAACAATGGATGGGAGTACAGATGAGATTAGGAGTGCTGACTAGTGTTGGACATTGGCAGTACTTATAGATGATACAAGCCACCACTTGAAAGCCCGGGCAATTTCAAAATAACACAGAATCACAAAAGTGATGCCCCCCGGTATGATCCCTTGCTCCCAAGCATCATGAAAATGACGCCCCGCAGTTAAGGGGTTAATCCACATACATCAAAGTGCGTCATAAGAATAAGGTAACAAATTCTTGAAAAAGTCATGGAATACAATTACTTGTTGCAGATACTAAAATTAACGAAGGAGCATGACAGCGAAATAAAAAGATGCATTACAATTGGATGGAAAGTTTTCGGTAAACTTAAAGACATAATGAAAAGTAGCTTGCCAATATGTATGAAATGTAAAGAATACAATGAATGTATTATTCCAGCTATGATGCACAGTTGCGAGACCTGGAACTAACAAAATGAGTGGAAAATCTGCTGATCCGTTCTCAGAGAACAATGAAAAGGTCACTGTATGTGTTTTGTCCCCACCCCAAACTGCCACAGGCTCTAACAGCAGTAGTAAAGTACATGAAGGATGTTGCCCAGTGAATTGTTCTTCCTATGGTCAGCCTTTATGTGTACAGTACACAGGATCAGCTCAGGCGTCGTAACTAAACACTGGCTTGCTAAGTTCACTGTCTTTATTTTCCAAATAACTACACTTAATGCTTTCCAACTTCACTTAACTGTTTTCACAAGCACTGGAGTTATACAAACTTCAGTAACCACTGTTTGCCAACAACACTTCACTGTTTTCACAAGTACCGAAAGTATACAAACTTCACTGCACTGACAATGCACTACACTCAAACTGAACTGAAAACCAACTGAACCTGCAGTCTCTTATCCATCATTATATAAGCCTGCATTGTTCGAGAATGATCTTCTCCACAGTTCTGGTGTATTCGAGAGAGAGAGAGAGAGAGAGAGAGAGAGAGACAGACAGAGAGAGAGAGAGAGAGAGAGAGAGAACACAGTTACCAACTCGGAGACAACCAAAACATGAAAGAGTTTTTTTACATTATATAACACTGTAAATTATTTACCATACCAACTTAACTTACATAATTTAACAAGCAATCACATAACCAAAATATTATAGATAAAAAGAGCAAAAAAATTAATGCATAACTTATGAAACAACTACACTCACAAACAGCAGGCAAACTAGCAACTCTGACTCATACCAAAACCACTGTAAATATCAGGAAACAGCGAGAAGCCTCTTGAACACCCAACTGGCAAATCTCACTTCTTAACAATACCCCTTCCCTAACTCTTTGTCGTCCCGATTAAACTACACAATATATACAAACATAAACCTTACTCCTAATGAAATAAAAAAATTAAAATAATATCATAATTTGGTTTTACGTCAGGTATCCCCGAAGGACTAAGGCATTGCCCCTGGGTAGAGGACATTTGAACAGGAGCATGTAGCATTTTATGACTGGATGCCCTTCCTGAAGTCTACCAATGACCCTTGGGTGGATTCGATCCTCCAACCCTTCGGTCAGAGCGGAGCTCTCTAACCCACTGAGCCACCTAATGAAGCATCTGACTATACACAAAATAATCATTCAGGTTATCTGGTCTTTTTCTGTGCCACTTCCAACAATGTGCTTGCTCCTCCACACAGTCCACTCCTCCAGGAAGGTCTTGGTCCTCTTCTTGATTCGCTTCTCTTGGGAAACTGTCACCATTATCTGGCACTTCAGCTCCTTGGTCCCCCTCAACATCCTCAGCTGCGGGTGAACACAATTCCTCGGAGACGTCCCAGCTATACTGTCCTGGCCCATAGCACTGCCACAGACGATTCACATGTACCACCTTTGGGCGAGACTTCCTGCCCCCCTGAGTCTGATACGTTACTCTGATAGGCGGTCCAACACAGTGTAAGGCCCGTCCCATGGGCTCTGCAGCTTCGATGGCTGTCCTTTTTTTCACTGAGAACTGTATAACCAAACTTGATCACCATCCTTGAAGCTCATCTCACTTGTCTTGGCATCATACTTGCACTTCATCACCTCTCCTGAAAACTTGAGGGCTCCTTACATTTGATGATGTACCTCAGCCAGCCTTTCCTGAAGGTCCTTTGCATAGCCAGTGGTGTCTGTAGGCAGCTCTTTACCAGGTGGTCCTCTCATTAACAAGTCAACAGGTAAGTGTAACTCGTGGCCCAACATCAGTTTTGCAGGTGTGTAGGTGGTAGACTTAGGGGATGCAGACCGATATGCCATCAGCAAATGCAGGTAATATTTTGGTCCCATTTTGTTTGTCCATCTACGCAGTACTTTGCCAGTTGTTGTCCTAGGGTCCAGTTGAATTTCTCCACCATCCCATCTGACTGTGACCTTAGTGGGGTCGTCCTGGTCTTCTTGATCCCCAGTAACTTGCAGCATTCATGGAACACAGCAGACTCGAAGTTTCTACCCTGGTCTGAATGTAGCTCATGTGGCATCCCCAAAAGACAGAAAAACTGGTCAGCCAACAACTGAGCAACAGTAGCAGCCTCTTGATCAAGGGTGGCATAGGCTTCTGGCCACTTTGTGAAGTAGTCCATGGTGACACATATATACCAGTCTCCTCTTTCGGTGATTGGCAAAGGTCCAGCAATGT
The DNA here is from genome assembly GCF_032717465.1 of Coenobita brevimanus. Lineage (NCBI taxonomy): Eukaryota > Metazoa > Arthropoda > Malacostraca > Decapoda > Coenobitidae > Coenobita > Coenobita brevimanus. Next base: position 8,421,430 of record NC_136986.1, on the reverse strand, counting down.
CCACCGTGACTCTATCCATCGGTGCACCCACTTGGTACAGCTGAAGAGGGGAGCAACCAAGTTTCTTGGGCCCCTTCTTGGTACAGCATTCATCACAGGCCTGACACCACTCTTCTACATCCTGATGCATGCCAGTCCAGCAGAACCTCTGTCGTAGCCAACTTAGAGTTTTCTTCACTCCCAGGCACCCACTAGTAATCTGGTTATGGGACTCATCCAAGATCTCAGACCTCATCTTCTTCAGAACCACCAGTTGCCATTACTTTCTGAGGCCATCAGCTGTCTTCCACTGATGCTCCAATAGTCCGTTGTTCAAACGAAGAAGGTCCCACTGGTTCCAGTAGCTCTTGGTCACAGGATTTAACCTGGAAACTTCTTCCCAAGATGGTCATATTGTACTGAACTGCAGCCACTCTAGCACTGGTTGTAAATCTGCATCCTCCATCTGGATCCTCTTCAAGTCTTCTGCATCTGATGCTGGCCCTGTCACTGCCCTGTCACACTTCTGTTGCTCTAGCTTGGCATCTACTTCCTCCTTAAAATCGGGCATCGTAGTATTTTGACATACGCTCAGGACGGGCATAATTGGTGGGTGCAATATGGTGGGGAATTTGTTTGGGGGAGGTGTGGAGGGGTTTGGGGTTGTTGGGTGGTGCGGGGATGGGGACTGGGTGCTTGGAGGAAGTGGGGGTCTGGGTGGTGGGGTTGAGTGGGGATGGGGGGGTTATGGGTGGGGATGGTAAGTGGGGGTAAGGAGGGGGTTGGGGGAAAAGGGTGCTGGTTGGAAGGGTGGCATTGTTTGGGGGGTGCGGGGGTTTGGGGGTGGGGTTTTTGGGGCTATGGGGGTTTGGGGGCTATGGGGGTTTGGGGGTATGAGAGTGAGGGGTGGAGGGTAGGAGGTTGTGAGTTGTTGGGGTATGGGAAGGGCAGTAGAGGGTGGGGGATAGGGGGTGGTGGGTGGTGGGGGGATGGTGGCTGGTGGTGGGGGGTGGGGGGATGATGGTGGGGGAGTGAGGGATGGTGGGGTTGTGGCTGGGGGGATTGGGGATTTTTTGGGGAGTCAGGGATGGGGGTGGTAGTGGGGAAGGTATGGCTGGTGGTAGGGTGGGGTTAAGGGTAGTAGTGGGCTGTGGAGGATATTGGGGGGACGATGCTGGGAGCAGTGCCATAGAGTAGGAAGAGTTTGGCCAACCACTGTACTGGCCGCCATCTTGCATCTAAACGTCACCGACCGGGCGAAAGAAAACACTACTAAAAGTACAAACATCAACCCCCTAGCCTTTTATTTCGGTACAGCTCTTTTATACTGTATATATAAACATACATGTCTCTATCTATCTATCTATCTATCTATCTAGGATATATATTAATATATGAGGCCTCGCATGCAAGAGTATACCCATGCGCCACCTTGTCGAAAATTGAGATAATGCTATCCCACAGTCCCTCAGGGTATGTACTGTCATGTAAACTTGGTGGATGTGATGTATCACCCAAGACATAAGGGCAAAAACCAATTGAAATAACATTGGGTTTACATCGCCAACATATATCAAACACTTTTCGCCACTATGTTGGAGCAAGAGTATACCCATGCGCCATCCTCACGGAGAATGGTTTCTCAGCGCGCCATTTTATGCGTGCACTAGTGTTACCAATCACCAAGGCGATGAGGATAGTCTCATCCCAAGCCTTTTTGCTGTGCTGTAGTAATACTAATGCTCTCATTCCAAGCTTTTTCTGGCTGACCAAGCGGTGTGCACGCTCTTCTGTGTGTGTCACAACCTACGTAATTTTGGTGGTTATAACACAACAGCAGGACACAGTGTGAGTTTTGACTTTGATTTTTTCATTAAAAAGAAATAACCTTTCATAACTTCCCATGGCTTTGTGTTCATTAACTCTTTCAGTGAGGTTAGTTTTATTTTATTGAACCATTGTATTTTCTATTGCAGAAGCCATTGTATTGATTAATAAGTTAATTTTTTGTAAAACATCATTATTCCTAGTATAATTGGTGTAATTTTGTTTGTTATTGTATTTAATAGATGTAAAGTGTCTATTGTTCACATAAAAACACAACAACAAGGACCAAGTGAAAAAGAAAATGCTGCGTATTGGTAATTTTGTTGGAAAAAATATAAAACTTACATTTTTTGACAATAACCAGGCATATTCATAACCAACCACTCTACAAACATTCAACTTCATCTTACAACATAAAGGAACTCACCAGATATTGGCCTGAGGTACTAGTTTATGCATAAAAGTAGCAGCATTGTATGCTAATATGTCGATTTTTTTTTTTTTCAGGTAAAAACAGTAGTACCTTTACTAACAAATTTTGGGGTAAAGTAGAGAAAATCAGCTTTAAGATGATGTAAACGCCATTATTCTAGGTATAGTGAGAATGATAGGGCAAGCGAGGGAGTATGTCTGATGATAAGCAAGAAGTGGAAGGAGAAAATAAAAGAGTATGGAACAGTGGGTGCAAGGATTGTATGGGTGAGGATGAAAGTAGGTATACAAGCGTGGGCGATTGTATGTGTGTATGCTCCGACAGAGGACCGAGTGGCAAGAGTGAAAGATGAGTTTCGGGCGAGAGTAGAAGTATGTATGGACAAATCTGAGAGGAGCGAGAGAGTGCTTTTGACTGGAGACATGAATGGCAAAGATGGGAATGTATGAGTGGATGGAGTGGTTGGTCAGTGGGGTGTGCCAGCTGACGTAGATGGGAATGGTAGTGCTTTGGTGGACATCTGTGCTGGTAAGGGGTTGGCAATAGCCAACACCTACTTTCGACATAAGATGATCCACCGGTATACATGGAGACTAATGAGGAGGATGGATGGTGAACTTGTTGAACGAAAGGCAATGGATGAGCGAATGAGAAGACAAGTGTTGGATGCAAGAGTGTGGAGAGGGTGGGGGAATGTTGTCTCAGACCATCACTTAGTGATGGCCAAGGTAAACCTGCAAAGAAAATGGTTGAGGAGACGAAGGGGAAGACAAGAGGAAACAGCTCCTGTGAGAAGAGTGGGGAATTTACAAGGTAGTGAGAAAATGGCAGAGTATAAGAGCATAGTGGAAGAAAGATTGGGAAGGTATGAGCTAGAGCAGATGGAAGGGGTGGAAGACGTATATAAGATACTTATGGAAGAGATAGGCGCAGCGTGTGAGGTGGTTTGTGGAGTGAGGAGGAGATGCAAGGGTGTGCAAGGGACAGCATGGTGGAATGATGAGGTGAAACGAGCTGTGGAACAAAAGAAGAAGGCATGTAGTGAATGGTTAGCAAGTAGAGGTAGGGGAGAAGATGAGAGAGAGAAGAGAGAGGTATATGTGAGTAGAAGGGAGGTGAAGAGACTGGTGAAGGAGAGTAAGAAGAAAGTGGATGAAGAGGTTGGGAGGAATCTGAGTGTGAAATGGAGGGAGAATAAGAAATTGTTTTGGAAGGAGGTAAAGAAAGTATGGCAGTGTGAAAGGGGAAATAGTAGGTGAGTGAAAGATAGGAATTATAGATTGTTGGTGGAGAAGAGAGAGAAATTGAGGAGATGGAAGGAGCACTTTGAGGATCTGTTGAATGTAGAGAGTGAGAGCAGTGCGAGTATAAGTGGCTGGGGAATGGCTGGGAGAAAAAGAGATGAGAGGAGGGAGGAAGAGATCAGTAGGACGGAAGTAGTGGAAGCAATGAAGATCAAGCTGGGGAAGGCCCCAGGAACTGATGGAGTGTTTGGTGAAATGCTGAGGTATGGGGGTGAGATTGTTATGGAGTGGATTTGGAAGTTGTGTGGATTGGCTTGGGAAGAGGAAAGGGTTCCAGAGGACTGGAAATCAGGTATAATTGTTCCTTTATACAAAGGAAAAGGGGGGAGAGAAGTATGTGGAAACCATAGGAGTATTTGCCTTCTTAGTGTGACTGGTAAAATATGTGGTAGAATACTCAATGATAGGGTTAGGCATATGACAGAGGAGCTAGTTGGAGAAGAACAAGGGGGATTTAGGAAGGGAAAAGGTGTATAGATCAGATATTTTTCTAAGATGTTTAGTGGAGTATCTAGAGAAGGGATGGAAAGTGTATGCTGCCTTCATGGACTTAGAGAAAGCTCATGACAGAATAGATAGGCAAGGTATGTGGATTGTATTAAGAATATATGGAGTGGATGGGAAATTGTTGAATACTGTGAAGAGTATGTACGAAGGAGCTAGGGCTACGGTGCGAGTGGATGGTGAGCTGAGTGAGTTCTTTGATCTCAATGTGGGACTGAAACAGGGTTGTGTGATGTCTCCATGGCTGTTTAATATATACATGGATGGGGTTGTTAAGGAGGTGCAGGGTAGGGCAGTGGATGTGGGGGTGGCTCTAATGAATGAGGGTGAGATTTGGAAGCTTCCGGTGTTGCTGTTTGCTGATATTACAGTAATGTTGAGTGAAAATGAATGGGAGTTGCAAGGTTTGGTGAATGAATTTGGGACATTGTGTAGGAGGAGGAAGCTGAAAGTTAATGTAAACAAAAGTAAAGTTATGGTCTTTGAGATGAATGAAGTCACAGAATGTACAGTGAAGTTGGATGGTGAGGATATGGAGAGTGTGAGTGCATTCAAGTACTTGGGTAGTGTGATGAGTAAGGATGGAACTTTGGGGGAGGAAGTGCGTGAAAGGGTACAGCAGGGAAGGAAGGTTGTTGGTTCACTGAAAGCACTGATGAGAAATAGGGAGGTGAATATGGAAGTTAAGAAGTCACTGCGTGATAGTATTGTGATCCCTACCCTGACGTGTGGAAGCGAGGCGTGGACCTTGCAAGAGGGGAACAAGTCAAGAGTGAGAGCAGTGGAAATGAGTTACTTGAGAGGAGCATGTGGAGTGACATGGAGGGACAGGTTGACAAATGAAGAAGTGAAAGAACGTTGTGGGGTGGATGTGGATGTGGTTGAGAAGATTAGGAGAAATACACTGAGGTGGTTTGGACATGTGGAGATAATGGAGCATGAAAGACTGACTAAGAGGGTGTATGTAGGTAAGGTGGAGGGAGGGAGAGGGAAGGGTAGACCGAGGATGAGGTGGAGGGATGAAGTTGAGAGGTATATGAGGGAGGCAGGGGGTGAGTTGGGGGGAGGGTAGTCAAATGGTGGGTGACAGAGCGACTTGGAAGCATTTTGTCTGTGGCCACCCTTTGCGGGATTAGGGCGTCGGGCTATAGATAGATAGATAGACAGATAATAGTTTTTGCAGTATCATTCTTGAAAGTTGTAAAATCTTTAAAAGCGATTTCTGCCACTTTTAAAAAATGGCACATGGGTATACTCTTGCACGCGGGGCCTCATATACACACATACATATATGGCTGATGATTATGATAGAACGTTTTTAATGTATAATAACAGGAGGAAGAAAATGAAAACCTAGCCAAGGCCTCCCCTATATCCGCCTAACAACAAGTATGAATAACATTGTTTTGGCTTGAAAATCCTGTACACAAATGCTAGGTCCTTGAGTGTTTTCATTTTCTTTCCCACCACTTCATTTATACATTATTATAACACTTATCTATAAACAGAGTAAAAATATTTATATACAGGACATACTATAATCTACAGCCTTAAAGTTGTGTACGTTGAAGAGTTTTTAGTTATACTTCTTTACAGCGAATCTAATAGCCATGCTTTTGCTTCCTGATTCACCTCCAGACTTATAACATTCAGCCTCATTTTTGCAAATGTTTTTTGGCGTAGATATGAAGCATTACAGTGAATAATTTCCTCAGCTATTTCTTCCTAATGCCCTATATATATATATATATATATATATATATATATATATATATATATATATATATATATATATATATATATATATATATATATATAAATATACGGAGCCTCTGTGGTACAGTGGTACAGTGTGCGTTTCACACGCTGGTCAGCACAGGTTCGCCTCCCGCCAGAGTTGTATAAACTTTGGGAAGCGTTCACCAAGCCATTTGCTACACTGGCGGACACAAGGGGTGCTGTGGTTGAACCAGTGTTGCATTCTAGTATGCTTGCATCCAATCGGCTTAAGGCGGGCCGATTACACTTGGTGCACAGACTACACACACATCCAAAGCCATTACAACACAATAATTTCACTCACTTCTCGCCCCACATACAGTCTCTACCAGACAGCCTAAGTCACTTGCTAGAGATACGTTGGCTGTATCGTCCTTGCTTCGGTAGGGATAGGCCGGTCCTGCAGTGGACCTCAACGGCTAATGATGATGATGATGATGATGATATTGATGATTTAAACATACACTATATATATATATATATATATATATATCTAGGCTGCTTCCCCCAAGGAAAGGGAGGTAGCCGAGACAGGACGACACACTCCCCATATACTCATCCTTTCAAACATATTCATTTGCATCTTAGCCCCAAAGGGGAGACCGGACAGATCCTCACTGCACCACACTGAACAAGGGTCAACTGCGCAATGCAATCAGTAACATCCGCAGCAGGGCCCGACAGCGGAACTGGTTTACCCCTGCCACATCATAACAGACCCATCCCCTTACTTGCACCTGACCTGAGTAGCTGATCAAATCAAATGCGGGAGAATATCCCCTCAGGGCTGTGTCATCACTTATTCATTCACAATTTCTCTCCATTTATTTCTGTCACTCACAGCCACTCATCCTTGCTCAACAGACATCCCTCTCGCATCCAGCGCTCTCTTCACACTGTCCATCCATCCTATTCGTGGTCTTCCTCTCAGCCTTACACCTCTCACATCAGATCTAGTTATCTTTTTCACCAGTCGCTCATTATCCATTCTCTCCATATGCCCAAACCATATATATATATATATATATATATATATGGGAGAGGGCAGGGGGTCAGGGTGGGGGGTGAGGGGAGTGGTGGGTGGCAGGTGGTGTGTGGGTGTGGTGGTAGGGGGGTGGGGTGGGTTTGAAGGGGGGAGGGGCGTGATCGCATATGCGGACAGCCATCTTTTTGGCCCTAGTACCCTTGGACAGCATATGTGGACACCTATCTATTTGGCCCTGGTACCATGGGACAGCATAGGTGGACACCCATCTTTTAGGGGTTAAGCTGGTGCTGTTATTCCTTCATTTCACACACGAAAGCATCTAGCTGTCCTTGCATCCTTGGTTGTAATTCCCTTTGTTGTTCCTGTAATGCCTACTGAGGTAGTTCATATTGTTCTTTTTGTTCTTCACGTTGTGCCTCTAGTTGTAGTTCATATTATTCTTTTTGTTCTTCAAGTTGTGCCTCTGGTTGTTCACTCTGTGCCTTCAATTGTACCGTTTGTTCCTGTAACAGTTCTTTGAGTTCTTTAATTTGTGTCTATAATAGTTCTTTGAATTCTTTCTCTCCTTCATTCAGTGCCTGTAGTTGGACATTCATGCTTGCAATGGCTTCATGATTGCAGCCAATGACACCTCGTCTCATTACCCAGCTCGGGATCTTGTCTGCACACCCCCTTGCTACATGTCGAAGATTAGACTCGCTGCAGCACTGAAATTATCCACACTCCTGACACCAGTGTTGCATCCCAACCCCACACTACCACAGGGTCCAACAGCAGTAGTACAGTACAGGAACATTGCCCAGTGGTCACCCTTTAGGTGTACAGTACACAGGATCAGCTCAGGTGTTGGGGGAGGCGGTGACTCAATCGGTAGAGAGGTGGCCTGTAGTCCTAACGGACCCAGGTTCGAATCCCGGCTGGGGCAGGGAACAGTTTAAGGATGTGAATTTCATTAAATCAGGCTTTACTGATCTACCAGAAGACCCGCCGACATGTCGTAAAAATACCCCCGCTAATACCAATACACCAGTCCTGTATGAGACAGCCCTAGCATGTATTCAATATGGACGGTGGGTATTAGCGCCGAAGTGGTGACATGTAGAGGTGTACGGTATGTAGGACTGCTGGGCCTTGATAGCAGGCTGTGAAGCCAATGCCCAGAATCGGACACATAAAAAAAAAAAAAAGCTAAACACTGGCTTCTTATGTTCACTGTCTTTATATTCCAAATAACTACACTTAATGCATTCTAACTTCACTTAACTGTTTTCACAGGAACTGGAGCTATACAAACTTCAGTAACCACTATTTGCCTGCAACACTTCACTGTTTTCACAATACCGAAAATATACAAACTTCACTGCACTGACACGGCACTACACTCAAATTGAACTGAAAACCCAATGAAACCTGTTCTAGTCTATTATCCATCCTTGTAAAAGCCTGCATTGTTTGACAATGATCTATTTCTCCACAGTTCTGGTGTATTCTAGAGAGAAAGAGCACAGTTACCAAATTGGAGACAACCAAAACATGCAAGAGTTTTCTTACATTACATAACGCTGTAAATTATTTACAAACTTAAATTACATAATTTAACAAGCAATCACATAACTAAAACATTATAAAGAAAAAGAGCACAAAAATTAATGCATAACTTATGTAACTACACTCAAAAACAGCAGGCAAACTGGCAACTCTGACTCATACCAAAACCACCGTAAATATCGGGAAGCAGAAAGAAGCCTCTCGAACACTATCTATTCTATTGCCAGACGCCTCAATCCCGTTTGGGGTGGCCACAAACAAATCGCCTCCAAGTCGCCCTGTCCCCCGCCATTTCACTGCCCTGCTCCCAACCCACACCCCGCTCTCTCATATACCTTTCCACCCCATCCCTCCATCTCATCCTCGGCCTCCCCCTCCCTCTTCCCCCCTCCACCTCACTCACATACACTCTCTTCGTCAGTCTTTCACCCTCCATCCTCTCCACATGGCCAAACCACCTCAGTGTGTTCCTCATAACGCTTCCTATCACATCCACATCAACACCACAACGCTCCTTTATATTCTCATTCGTCAGCCTGTCTCTTCATGTGACTCCACAGGCTCCTTTTCCACTGCTCTCACTCTTGACTTGTGTCCTTCCAACAACGTCCAAGCTTCACTTCCATACGTTAGAGTTGGTATCACAATACTGTCATGTAGTAACTTTTTCACTTCCTTGCTCACTTCCCTGTTTCTTATCACTGCTTTCAAAGAACCAGCAACCTTTCTTCCCTGCTGTACCCTTTCAAGCACTTCACCCTCCAAACCTGCATCCTTACTCATCACACTACCCAAGTACTTAAACGTACTCACATTTTCCAATTCCTCACCATCCAACATCGCTGTACATTCACTGACTTCAACTCTCTCAAAGACCATCACTTTACTCTTCCCTACATTCACCTTTAGATTCCGTTTCTTACACACTCTCCCAAACCCATCCACCAAGCATTGCAGCTCCCCTTCGTCTTCACTCAACAACACAGTATCATCTGCAAACAACAGTACAGGGAGTTTCCAAACACTATCCTCTCTCACCAGGGCCACTCCAACATCCACTGCCCTACCTTGTACCTCTTTTATTACCCCATCCATGTACAGATTGAACAGCCATGGAGACATGACACATCCCTGTTTCAACCCAACTTTCCGAGAGAAAAATTCACTTAGTTCTCCATCCACACGCACTGCAACCTTCGCACCATCGTACATACTCTTCACAGCATTCAACAACTTCCCATCTACTCCATATATTGTTAACACTTTCCACAATCCTAGTCTATCCACCCTGTCATATGCTTTCTCGAAATCCATGAAAGCCGCATACAACTTCTTTCCCTTCTCTAGAAACTTTTCCACTAAAGATCTAAGAATGAATATCTGATCTACACAACCTCTTCCCTTCCTAAAGCCTCCCTGTTCTTCTCCAACTAATTTCTCTGTTCTTTCTCTAACTCTGTCAATAAATATCCTACCATACACTTTTCCAATTATACTAAGAAGACAAATGCCCCTATGATTACCACACACTTCTTTTTCCCCTTTTCCTTTGTACAAGGGAATAATTATACCTGACTTCCAATCCTCCGGGACTCTACCTTCCTCCCAGGCCAATCTGCACATCTTCCACATCCATTCTACTACTATCTATCTCCCATGCTGCAGCATTTCACCACACACTCCATCAATTCCTGGGGCTTTCCCCGATTTAACTTTCTTCATTGCTTCCACAACTTCTGTCCTACTGATTTATTCCTGTCTTCTCACTTCCCTCATTCTCCCAGCCATTCCCCAGCCACTTATACTCGCATTACTTCCATCCTCTACGTTCAACAATTCCTTAAAGTGTTCTCTTCATCTGCTCACTTTTTCTCCCTTCTCCACTAGTAATCTACCATTTTTATCTTTCACTCCCCTGCTAACTTCACTTCCACCCTGTCTTACTCTTTTCACCTCTTTCCAGAACATTTTCTTACAGTCCCTCCACTTTACACTCAAATTCCTTCCAAATTCCTCATCCACTCTCTTCTTACTTTCTCTTACTAATCTTTTCACCTCTCTCTTTCTTTCTACATATAACTCTCTCTTCCGCCTCTCAACTTCTTCCACGCCCCTATTTCTCATCCATTCATTGTATGCTTTCTTCTTTTGTGCCACAGCCTGTTTCACCTCTTCAGTCCATCACACTGTTCCTTGCATCCCCCTCCATCTTCTCTTCCTTCCACACACCACATCACATGTTGCACATATTTCTTCTGTAAATATCCTACACACACCTTCCACGTCTCCCATCTGCTCCAATTCATATATGCCCAATCGTTCCTCCACTTCTCTCTTATACTCTGCCTTTTTCTCATCCTCTTGTAACCTTTCCACTCTCCTTGCCACTACTCCTTCCTCTCGTCTTTCCCTTCTTCTATTCCTCCATCTTACTTGAAATCTTAATTCTGGCCACCACCAAGTAGTGGTCAGAAAGTCCACTCCCCCACCCTCTATATACTCTTGCACCCATTACACATCTTCGCATCCTTTCATCCACACACACATAATCAATCGAACACACCACTGGCAAATGTCACTTCTTAACATAGGGAATATCTTTAAGAGACGAAAATACCAACTTGTGTGAGAGAGCAGACTAAAATCAAAGAAAATACAGAATTAATAAAAAGAAATAATAATAAAAGAAATGGAGGTGGGCTGGCGATGTAGCAAGAATATGGGATATCCGATGGATGATGATATATATATATATATATATATATATATATATATATATATATATATATATATATATATATATATATATATGTATATAAGAGCTGTGTTATTTGAATGTGTTTTTGTTTGTCCTTCAATCACGCCCAAACAATGGGCTGGAGACCCCTAGACCCATATACATTGTGAAGCAGGGTGACCCGAGGAAGGTTTTAGGGGGGTCAAAATTCAGAGCTGGGGCATTTTAGGCCCCCGCTGCTAGAGGGGCATATTCCGTAAAAGTAAGTTTTTGGCAAATTGAGGTTAAAGTTAATGATAAAGTTTATCTTGAATTTGATATATAATCATACATTGTTACATCTCTTTCATCATCTAATGGAGAAGAAAAAAAGAGAGAAAAAAAAAAGAAAATTCACCCTACCTTCCTAGACCTTTTGTAATTATTAACTGGAACAATACTGTGATCCAAAAACTGCAACCTATAGTACATCAAGCTGGAAAAATTTGAATCTAGTATGAACCTTAGTTAATTTTAAAATATTTTTTTAAATGGTGATTTTTTGTTGTTAAGATGGTAAAGATGACTTATAGCAATAATATCAATTGGAAATTAATTAAATTAATAAAATATGAATACTCACCACTCTCTAAGAGCTAGTAGTGCTCGAGTGGATTGATGGGTGGGGGGTTAATAGTCAAGGAAATTGTCGTCTAGGTCAGACTTCCCCAGTCTCTTTTCTTCTTTGCAGCATTTTTCTACCATGTTTCAGGCTTGCTAGGTCTTTTCCATGTATGCACTGGTCGTTCATCTTCCATAGGTAAATCACTACAACTCTTGATGCTGCATAAATCCAGGTAAAAAGATGAAAGTTAGGGGCCAGATTAAGAAGTGTACACTCCCCACGGGTATTTAATGGCTACTGGCACTCCATGACGCACAAGGACGTGCGTGATTGGTCAAGCGGCAGCATGACAACACTGGTATCAGAGAAACATGCACTCACTGGCCAGAGCCAGCACCACTTGCCACCAGTAGTACACCTGTCTGGCTCTCTAAACCAAGACTTGATTACAGGTTTGGTGCAATTTAAAGCACACAACTTCAGCTCTTATTCTGCCTTATTGGAAGGTTGCATTTACCTTTGCAGGAATTACCACGAGTTAGAGTAAGGCTTCTAGTGTAATTTCCTGCAAATATATGAAAATTGCCAGGATGTGGGTTATACCCCTCTATTAGGGGGCAATTTTGAGGTCTGATAGAGTATTCGTCTTTTTGACCCTGGCAACGCCGGGTACCCCTGCAGCCCAATTTTTGGCATCAAGACTCACATGGCCTGCAGTTTGACATAGGCTATGTGAGGTTGATCGCCAAGGTCATTTCAGGTCACTGGTTGGAGATCATATGAGGGCATTGGTAATACAAGCTTGAACAACTTTGTGTTCTTACCTAATTGTTCTTACCTAATTGTATCTTTACAGGAATGAGTCAAGCTCGTACTGTCCCGTGTCTTAAACCATATTTATCGTACAAATCCTTAAATTTGTGAATTGTTTTGGCACACACTATTTCATTCGGTAGTAGTGCATTCCATTGATCAATTGCTCTGTTTGGGAAACTGAATTTCCTTACGTCTTTATCACCTCTCTTCTTATGCAGTTTTTTGCAGTGTCCTCTTGCTGATGCTTCTCCATATGATAAGTAATCATTTATGTCTATTTTCTCCTTCCTTGATATGCACTTATATAGCATTATCATGTCACCTCTTTTCCTTCTCTCCTGTAGTGTTGGTAGATTCAGTTTATTTAGTCTTTCTTCGTAGCTTAGGTCCCTTAAGCTTGGTATCCATCTCGTAGCGGCCCTTTGAACTTTTTCAATCTTGTCTATGTGCTTTTTGAGATGAAGACTCCAGACTACTGATGCATATTCCAGGGTTGGTCTAATGAATGATGTTATTATCCTTCTTAGCATGTCTTCATTTATGTATGTGAATGCTATTCTCATATTTGCAAGCAGTGTATACATGTTCCGTACCTTCTCGCTGATGTGGTCGGCCGGAGATAGTCTGTTATTGATAATCACACCTAGGTCCTTCTCTCTTTCTGATGTGTATAGGGTTTTATTTCCTAACTTATAATCCCAATCAGGTCTTTTTCCACTTTTACCAAACTTGATTACATGACACTTGTCCACAGTGAATTCCATTTGCCATGTATTACTCCATTCATGAAGTTTATTTAATTCTTCTTGTAGCTCTTTACAAGAGTCTGTGTTAGTAATTCTCCTTTGTATTTTTGCATCATCTGCAAACATATTCAGATAGCTCTCATTTCCAGTGTTACTGTTTATATCATTTATATACACTAAAAACATGATTGGTGCCAGCACTGAACCCTGTGGTACTCCACTAGTCACTTCTTTCCATGATGAGTAGTTTCCTCTTATTACTGTTCTCATTTCTCTTTTTATGAGAAAATCTTGCATCCAACAAAACAGTTTGCCTCGAATTCCTCCTTGATCGTACAGTTTCCATAAAAGTCTTTGGTGTGGTACTGTGTCAAAAGCTTTCTTGAAATCTAAATAGATACTGTCCACCCATCCTTCTCTTTCCTGTACTGTGTTTGTTACTCTGTCATAGTAGCTCAACAGATTAGTAACACATGATTTTCCTTTTCTGAAACCAAACTCTTTCTGCTATCATACTGTGTTCTTCTAGATGATTTACCCAAGCTTTTCTAATAAGCTTTTCTAATACCTTGCTTACAACACTGGTCAGTGATACTGGTCGGTAGTTGAGTGGATTTTGTCTATTTCCTTTCTTGAATAAGGGGACAATATTTGCTTTCTTCCAAATATCAGGTAGTTTACCCTGACTCAAGGATTTCTTGAAAATTAAAAATAATGGTTAACTTAACTCCTTTGCACATTCTCGTGTGTGTGTGTGTGTGTGTGTGTGTGTGTGTGTGTGTGTGTGTGTGTGTGTGTGTGTGTGTGTGTGTCCGACTCTGGTCATAGGCTTCACAGCCTGCTCCCAATGCCCAGTAGTCCTCCTACATACCATACACCTCCACATGTCACCACTTCGGCGCTAACATCCACCGTTCATATTGAATACATGCCAGGGCTGTCTCATACAAGACTGGTGTATTAGTATTAGCGGGTCTTCTGGTAGATCGGTAAAGTCTGCTTTACATGAAATTCAAATCCTTAAACTGTTCCCTGCCCCAGCGGGGATTTGAACCTGGATCCGGTAGAACAGCAGGCCACCTCTCTACCAATTCAGCCACCGCCTCCCAGCAGCCCAATTTTTGGCATGGAGACTCAAATGACCTCCAGTACATCATACGCTATGTGAGATTGATCTCTGAGGTCTTCTGAGGTCGCTGGTCAGAGGTCATTTGAGGTGACCAGAAGTAGTAAACAAGTGCGCACAAATTCTGTGCGTTAGTCTGCAAAAGCTGAAATAGAAAGCTCCTTAACCTCTTGTAATGCTTCTTCAAAAGCAAAAGAGGTACATGATCTTTCTGTAGTAGAAAGAAAGACTGAACTAGAACAAATAGGAGTAGAGTGTTCACCTTATTGACTCGGGCAATGCTGGTTACCCCTGCTAATATATATATATATATATATATATATATATATATATATATATATATATATATATATATATATATATATATATATATATATATATATATATATAAATGTGTGTGTGTGTGTGTGTGTGTGTGTAGTGGTGTGGGGGCTGCGTGACAGTATGGGCAGAGTGGATTGGATGTGAACTGTATATTGTATTGTGGTAATGTGATGCATGAGGTTAGTAAGTGTGTTGTAGTTGGGGGGCCGCTGTACAGTGTGAGCATAGCGGATTATTTGTGAGGTATGTTTCATGTTTGTCTTGTAGCAGGGAAGGGTGTTGACTGCCTCACAGTGTGTCTGCATCTACTCGTGATTCTCAGTGAAGGATGGTGTCTGAGGAGAGTCTGTCTGGTGATGGCTCATGAAGGATGCTATTTGGTTATCAGATGGCTGTGTTTGGTCGTGTGGAGCAGGAGGGATGTTGCTGAGATATTCTGTGTAGTTCTAGGTGATTCTTCATAATTTACTTCTTTGTGGAGGACGGTGATATACTAAAAAGCTGTGAGGATTGGAATGGTCTTGAGCTGAAACGGTGGACTGTGTACCTGTGGTATTCATATCATCCTTGACTGAAAGTATTATTCTTTCCTTATGTAGAGGATGTACTGTATGTCTGTGGTCCCAGTGCACTATGTTATTACTCCCCAGAAAATCTTAGGAAGGGATATTTTACCTGATACATAGCGAGCCACGACTCGACCCGATGTATGAGCTTCCTAAACCTCACCAACCTGCTATTCCCATACGACCCATAATTCCAGAAGAGGTAGTACACCACATCAACTAGCTGTGTGGCTGGCCAAATTGGTGAATAGGCAGTGCACCAAATCAACTAGCTGTGTGGCTGGTAAAAGTGGTGAATATGTAGTGATCCACGCCAACTAGCTGTGTGGCTAGCCAACGTGGTGAATAGGTAGTGCACCACACCAATTAACCGTGTGGCTGGCTAAAGCGCTTTCTGGAAATCCTGCAGCGCTAATCCTGGCAGTCTCAAGCGTTCTGGTGACCTTATCCTTAAAAAAAAAATAATAATATCAAACACACACCCACACACAAAATAGGAAATCGTTAGTTGGGATCTGGCCTCCTTATTCACAAAACTGCCCCAAACGGAAACTGTTAACTTAATCCTTGAAATAATAAAGTGAGGATGAGTGTAATATTTCCATTAAAAAAGCTCAAGTGAACTGGAGTAAATGTGCATCAGCTATAAGTATTTCAGGTACAGTATAATGATGTGTTAAATGCACGTTTTTGGATGACTACGAGTCACCACTGAGCGCAGTGTTGGCCAACCTCTTCGTGGAGGCACTGGAAGCTGGCCTGTACAAGCAGTTCATTCCACATACCGATTCGTGGCTGCAATATGTGAATGATAGTTTTGTCATTGTACCAAGGCGGGTCAATGTACTTAATCTGCAGATAACTTAATGAAGCTGAATCATGGATGCAGTCCTCCCCGGAGGAAGAGACCAACAGCTGCTTGCCCTCTCTGGATAACCCACTCATCGAGGCCGTAACCAAACTGGCCTTTGAAGTTACAGATAGACAACAAACAAGAGCAATTTGATACGTTGTTATTCCAGTCACAATATTAGTATCAGGATTGGTGTTTGGACAGGCCCTTGTCTTAGAGCTGTTAAGATTTATAGTGAGTTTTTGGAAAAGGAATATAGGTAGATAGAGTGACAGACAGATTCTTCCCAATGCAATGCATGATCCAACTGATCCCCAAATCCTTACTCTTTATCCATCATTCACACCAAGTAGTGCATACACCCTTCTTTATGACTCTTCTTCACCTCCACTCTAGTACTCATGGCCAATATGTACCCTTATTCTTTCACATGCATTCCTTTTCAGTGATCTCAGTCACCCTACATATTGTACCACCATTTTTGCATACTCAAGAGGCTGTACAATCTTACTTTCGTAATCGATCTTTCAGCAGATGCAACGATGTATCACAAAGATTCCCTGTTCATACTGTGAATCCTGACTCCCTTTTATCACTGCAGGTAGAAACATCACCAATGAGGACATCACCAATGGCACTTCTCTTCCTACCAGTGACAATGATGACAAATTTACCAAGACAAGAGGTTAGTTAACACCTTGAATCTCATGACTTTTATATTATATTCAGGCTACCGTTACTAAATTTTATGCAAGTCAGGAGAGATGTGTAGTAGTGAATTGCGGTCATATCTATCCCCTCCTGCTCCAAGAGTCTCTCCCCTAATGCTGGAAATCCTTACTGAATAACAAGAACAAACATACGCTATGCTATGGTGTTGCATCCTTCCATCTGACCAAGCACCTACCACCCACTTCCTTGCACACCTAACGAAGCGCATACAGCCCCAACCCACCCTCTGTATAACATAGAGACATTAAACCTTAAAAATATCAGCTGTTTATCCATGATAATAATGAAGTTATAAGCAGATTTGATGAAATTATGACCCATGCTTTTTTCATAGTAGCAGCCTTTTTTTAATATTACATCATAGGTACAGTCAAGAAACTTCACATAATTAGATATTCATATACTCATTTATCATAAACAGTTTCTGCCTCCTAGATATAATTGTTGCAAAGAAAAATACATTGGACCCTTCAGATTCCTTGCACAGGCAGCATTGAAATAGATAAAAAAAAAATCTTAAAAAAAAAACTACTTAAAACACACCATTCTACCCATCAAAAGGCACCAGCTCACTGTAAGAAATATAACCATGTGAAATTTCATGAATATAATAAAAACATTCTGAGTTCTAGCCGGGAAGCGAAATATCTACACCATCTATACTGTTGATCAAAGTGATAATACCCTCCTGTGACTCTATCAGGTGGGGGATAAAAATTAATGACGTACCGGGATGAAATGATTAGTCAAGGACAGATATAATACCGGTATATCTATCTATCTTTATATATATATATATATATATATATATATATATATATATATATATATATATATATATATATATATATATATATATATATATATTATATAATTACAAGTGGTGAGTAAAGCAACGAGAGAGAGAATGATATTGGTTCAAAGAGAGAGAGAGAGAGAGAGAGAGAGTTCTTACCTAATTGTATCTTTACAGGAATGAGTCAAGTTCGTACTATCCCGTGTATTAAACCATTTTTATGATACATATCCTAAAATTTATTAATAGTATTGGCACACACTATTTCATCCGGCAGTGCATTCCACTGATCAATTGTCCTATTTAGGAAGCTGAATTTCCTTACACCTTTATCGCCTCTCTTTTTATGTAGTTTTTTGCAGTGTCCTCTTGCTGATGCTTCTCCATAGGTTATGTAATCATTTATATCTATTTTCTCTTTCCCTAAGAGGCATTTATATAGCATAATCATGTCACCTCTTTTCTATCTCCCGTAGTGTTGGCAGATTCAGTTATTCTAGTTTCTTCGAATCTTAAATTCCTTTAGCTTGGTACCCATCTTGTAGCTGCCCTTTGTACTTTTTCAACCTTATCTATGTGTTTTTTGAGATGAGGATTCCAGACTACTGATGCATACTCCAGGGTTGGTCTGATGAATGATGTTATTATCTTTCTCAGCATGTCTTCATTTATATATATGAATGGTATTCTCATATTAGCAAGCAGTGTATACATGTTACGTACCTTCTCACTGATGTGGTCAGCCGGAGATAGTCTGTTATTGATAATCGCACCTAGGTCCTTCTCTCTTTCTGATATGTGTAGGGCTTTATTTTCTAACTTATAACCCCAATCAGGTCTTTTTCCACTTTTACCAAACTTGATTACATGAGACTTGTCCACAATGAATTCCATCTGCCATTTATTGCTCCATTCATGAAGTTTATTTCTTCCTGTAGCTCTTTACAATAGTCCGTCTTAGTAACTCTCCTTTGTATTTTTGCATCATCAGCAAACACATTTAGATAGCTTTCTTTTCCAATGTTGCTATTTATGTCATTTATATACTGTACACTAAAAACATTATTGATGCCAGCACTGAGCCCTGTGGAACTCCGCTAGTCACTTCCCTCCGTGATGAGTAACTTCCCCTTAGTACTGTTCTCATTTCCCTTTTTCTGTGAGAATATTGCATCCAACAGTACAATTTGCCTCGGATTCCTCCTTGATGGTACAGTTTCCATAAAAATCTTTGGTGTTGTACTCTGTCAAATGCTTTCTTGAAATCTACATAGATACTGTCCACCCACCCTTCTCTTTTCTGTAATGTTTCTGCTACTCTATCATAGTAACTCAAAAGATTAGTAACACATGATTTCCCCTTTCTGAAACCAGAAAGCACCAGTCGAGCAGGGCAGTATTCCCAAGGTGGATAGAAAGCTAATGACAGGGACAGCTGGAACTCCCGTTTCATCAGCCCTCAGGACTAGTTCCTGACCATCCCCCTTTGCTGAACTTTTTCAGTGTTTCAGTAACACAGAGAGGAGGCCAGCATGCTCTCCAATACATGTTTCTCTAACTGTCAACACCAAACTACATGCACAGTACACATTACACTTCCTTTTCAAAATTAAAAAAGAAAAATGGCTGCAACTAATCAGGCTTCGGAGTCCGCAAGGGAGGGGACCATAAATGGCCCCACCATCTGCCCCTCTCCCGGTGACGACTCTTTGAGCTGCCTGGATCCACTGTCTGACTCCCTTCTTCTTCATTTCTGCAACATTCGCGGCCTTTCCTCTAACTTTCTGTCTGTTGAGCACCACCTCCCCTCCTCTAAACCTCACCTTCTCTTCCTTACTGAGACTCAGCTGTGTCATAAAGACTTTGTATCATAAAGCAGCGACTTTGTATTTGCTTGTAGAGGCGTATATTTTAGACTTGTGGTCAAGCGGCTTTTATATCTTGTAGTAGTTTCCCCACCAGATGTCATGTAGTGACGGGAGAGGTAAAGAATAGTATGGGACTATTTTTATTTGTCTTGGAAATATTAAACAGGTATAATAGTATAAGTCCTGGGTAGCTACCTCCCTGTCTCGCTATCTCTCTCTCTCTCTCTGTTCTAAGGCTAATCTCCGTCTCGACCTCTCTCTAGGGTCGCTTGTCTCCTTCTGTCTAGCCTGTTCGGTGGCTAATCTCCGTCTCGACCTCTCTCTAGGGTCGCTTGTCTCCTTCTAAACTCTCTTTCCTAAAATCTGGTGTAGTAAGGATGCGTCACGTATGTTCCTCATGGCAACCAGACCTTTCTCACGAGAGGACTGCTGACAGCTAACTGCATCATCTCCTTACTGGCCGCTGTCGTCAGCTTTCCTCCGTGTAAGCATGTTTAGCGCTGCTCGCTTCTCGCAAACACAACACCTTCTCATCATTTGACTTCCTGCTTCTATCTGTCTCTCTATCTATCTATTTATCTATCTATCTAGTATGATTTCCAATTATAATATGGAGACCTACCACATTGCTCAGCCGCGCAAAAATGGCGTACCATCGACATTTAATAGTTATAATATATTAATACATACTACATACACATTATAATGAACTTATAAGCTAATTAAGTGAAATACATAATATTGTAAGTAACATAATTGTATGAATATTGTATACATATATTATTCATAGTAAATAGTGATTATTCAGTAATATTACATTTTAAATAAGTTGTATACATATTGGAATAAATGCAATGATTGTTGTATAACACTTTGTAAGACGTGCATGTACAACAGACGTACGCATATAATTGTGCAATGGTAATACTGCTAGGTTATACATTACATATTTGAGTTATCACTTTAGTAATGTCTAATATTTCACCTAACTTGTATGATGATACTGGTAATATAGAATTGTGCTATAATTGTATGACTTATAATATTGTACTAACATTGTGGTACTACATAATTGTAACATTTTATGAATTGTTACCAAATATTGTGTTAATGCATAATTGTGTTGGCCTTATAATTGTAGTTACATAAAAGTTACATCTTGTTAATGCAACTGTTTTGTCGTTACATAATTGTTACATATCGTTTGTAGGTACATAATTGTTGTTAAAGTTACATAAAAGTTACATCTTGTTAATGCAACTGTTACATAATTGGCAGTGTAACATAATGCAATCGTTTGTCGTTACATAATTGTTACATATCGTTTGTAGGTACATAATTGTAGTTAGTGTAACATAATGCAATCGTTTGTCGTTACATAATTGTTACCTATCGTTTGTAGTTACATAATTGTAGTTAAAGTTACATAAAAGTTACATCTTGTTAATGCAACTGTCACATAAATTGGTACATATTGTTTGTAGTTACATAATTATAATATGGAGTAACATAATTGTAATAACTGCAGTCCTAACATATGCTGCGGTCGATGATAGTGATGATGTGTCGTGCCACTTGTATGTGGAGACAACAATTTGCTTTTTGTTTGTAGTTTACGTGGTATTTTGACTTATGTAGTAACATTTACACTTATTTTCATTTGTTTGTTATGTGATCTTACTCTATTTCTCTTTTTTCTTTCTTACTTTTCTTTCTTTCTTTTTTGTATGTATTGATTTTCTATAGTTTGTTTTTCTTTGCTTGTGTACACTTTTTTCCATGTTGTTCATGGTTACCTAATTGCTGGCTAATTTCCTTGAGATACTTTTTTAAAGTTTAGTTTATATTGCACAGAGATTATAAAATGATATTATATAGTCCCATATTTTGTTATT
Organism: Coenobita brevimanus; assembly: GCF_032717465.1. NCBI lineage: Eukaryota > Metazoa > Arthropoda > Malacostraca > Decapoda > Coenobitidae > Coenobita > Coenobita brevimanus. Next base: position 8,400,005 of record NC_136986.1, on the reverse strand, counting down.
TTATATAAAAAATATATACACTATATACAGTATTAACTATACACACTGACTTGTTGTTCACCTGTACCTGTCGTGGGTAATATGTGTGTCAGCACTGTGTGGAAATCATTGTCTTCACGATTGTGTTGAAGATGTTCACTCTTGCTAACGGCATTTGTGTTGGCCATTTTTTTTTTTTCTCTAGTTTACCTTGTAACTTAATTTATATGTTTCCACTAGGTAGCTTTAATTAATAAATGTTTAATACAGTTCTTTTAATTGCTCACTGAGTAACTGTGATGGTATATTTTCTTTATTACTTTGTAGATATAATTAATGTATAGTTGTATGTATGAAACACGTATTTTACGTAGGTATAAATGGTAACACTCGTTGGTAGTAAATAAATGTTATAATAAATGAATGAATATATACCGTGTAGAATATTTATTGTTGGTGCAAGTATTTAATGATTGAATTATGAAGATAATTGAAGTAGGTATGTGTATTTAAGCTGTAACTATACAATACGTTTTATATGTTTGTGCAGAAGCTTATTGTCTATCACTGTGTATTGTATGAATGAAGTAACTATGTAACTCACTAATTTTTTACCGTGGTGAGAAATGGTGTGAGTGGTGTTGCACGTGGTGATAGCGTTGTCCTTTGCGGGTTGATTGGCGTGTTGTCGTCTCAGCACATGGTGACGTCGGCTTCCCACACTGGTAGCTGTGGTGAGTGAATGAGTAGCGATGAGTAACTTGAGTGAAGACGAGTGAGTAAGATGAGTTGTAAATATGGACTTGGTGTTTGCTTCGTCGTCCTGACCTCTTCACACCTGCGTAAGCGTTGGGGGTTGGGTGGATGTAGCAGAGAGAGGAGGGTGAGGTCTGGTGGTTATGAGTTGTGAGTCGTCTCTCACTCTTCGTTTGTTTGTTTGTTTTCTTTCTTTCTTGATGTATTCTTGGTCCTTTTTTTCTTGTGATTTACTCGTTGTGGGATGAAGACTGCCGCTTCTTGTAGGTGCGTGTAGAAGATTATACAGACGACGTAGAGTTGTTAATTGTAGTTGATTGTAGATGGTTGTAGTTGATTGTAGATGGCTGTAGTTCGCTTATTCGTCGTAGACTTGTAGACTATTTGCACTGTAGGCTGTATTTTGTAGGATTCAATGTAGAACTGAAGCTAATCTTGTAGTCTCGGTTGCTTTTGTAGAAATTTGCTTTTAATTCGGAGACGATGTCCGCAGATTTGCTGGTTTGTCGTTAAGCTACTTGCAAGGCGTCGAGTGATCTCTTGACCTCTGCATCAGCGTAATGATCTGGGAGACGGAGGGGGCAGGAGCTGATATTGTTGGTTATTATCAATCTTGATATTTTGTAGGAATTTAATGTTGATTCGTAGACGAGGTTCGTATACGTTCGCTGCTACCAAATGTCATAAAGACTTTGTATCATAAAGCAGCGACTTTGTATTTGCTTGTAGAGGCGTATATTTTAGACTTGTGGTCGAGCGGCTTTTATATCTTGTAGTAGTTTCCCCACCAGATGTCATGTAGTGACAGGAGAGGTAAAGAATAGTATGGGACTATTTTTATTTGTCTTGGAAATATTAAACAGGTATAATAGTATAAGTCCTGGGTAGCTACCTCCCTGTCTCGCTATCTCTCTCTCTCTCTGTTCTAAGGCTAATCTCCGTCTCGACCTCTCTCTAGGGTCGCTTGTCTCCTTCTGTCTAGCCTGTTCGGTGGCTAATCTCCGTCTCGACCTCTCTCTAGGGTCGCTTGTCTCCTTCTAAACTCTCTTTCCTAAAATCTGGTGTAGTAAGGATGCGTCACGTATGTTCCTCATGGCAACCAGACCTTTCTCACGAGAGGACTGCTGACAGCTAACTGCATCATCTCCTTACTGGCCGCTGTCGTCAGCTTTCCTCCGTGTAAGCATGTTTAGCGCTGCTCGCTTCTCGCAAACACAACACCTTCTCATCATTTGACTTCCTGCTTCTATCTGTCTCTCTATCTATCTATTTATCTATCTATCTAGTATGATTTGCAATTATAATATGGAGACCTACCACAGCTGTCTGAGGCAACTGACAGCAAACCCTTTTCTGTATCCTCCTAATTTCTCTATGCTCATTTCAAAACCAAAGGTGGATGTTGCATATATGTACGGAACGACCTATCTTGCTTTCATGTTCCTGAACTTGATTCTTCTGAATTCTCTACTTTCTGGCTTTGGGTCTCTTGTCATTCTCTGACTAATTATATCTGCCCTGTTTACTTATCTCCTAATTCTACTGACTATCAAAAATTCTTCAACTATCTTACTTCTACGATGGAACACATTCTATCCAATTCTCCTTTCACTGATATCTCCATTCTAGGAAATTTCAATGATCACCACCACCTTTGGCTCCCCTCTCCTTTCACTGATCCACTTGGTGAACAAGTTTTCATCTTTTCTATCCTAAATGACCTAGAGCAGCTTGCACAGCACCTTACCCGTATCCCTGACCGCCTTGGAGAAAGCTTCAACATACTTGACTTCTTCCTTACAACTAATCCTTCTGCTTACACTATTAATCTTTTCTCGCCGTTGGGCTTCGGCTCCTCCGATCATAACCTTGTTACCTTAACCTGTCCTATCACTCCGGTACGGCCTGTGGATCCTCCAAATGAACGTTGACTGTGGCAATTTGGAGCTGCGGATTGAGAGGCCCTTAGACAGTACTTCTTTGATTTTCCCTGGAATGATTATTACTTCCATGGCTGAGAGCCATCTGAGTGTGTCTTGAGCATTACAGAGGTTATTTTCTCAGGCATGGAAGCATACATTCCTTTCTCATATCTTTTGACTAATGCAAGAAAGCCTTGGTTTAATCATGCTTGTTGTAACGTGGTCCGCAACAAGGAGAGGGCCTATAAAAGGTACCAGAGCCAACCCACCCCTGAATCACATCTTGTTTATGTTTCTGCCCGGAATCGTCCTAAGTCTGTTCTTCGCTCTCCTAAAAAAATTTTCATCCGTACTAAAAGCTCTCAACTCTTGAAATTGAAATATTTCCACTCCTTCTGGCACCTTGCCAAAAACCTTTCTAACAACTTTACCTCATCATCCTTCCCTCCTCTTTCCTACTCTGATGGCTCTGTAGCTATTTCTTCTGCTGATAAAGCAGATCTGTTTGCTCAGACTTTCTCCTCCACTTCCACCTTGGACGATTCCGGTGCTGTTCCTCCATCACTTTCCCCCTCTGACTTCCTCATGATTGACATTAATATTTCTTCAGCTGATGTATCATCTGCCATCACTGCCCTCAGTACTAAAAAGGCATATGGGCCTGATGGTGTCCCTCCTCTAGTCCTCAAGAACTGTGCTTCTGTGCTTACATCCTGCTTAGGTAAACTTTTTCGCCTTGGTCTTTCAAATTGTACCTTTCCTTTTTGCTGGAAGTTTGCTCTCATTCAGCCAGTCCCAAAGACGGGTGACCATTCCCAACCATCTAACTATCGTCCAATTGCTTTAACATCATGTGTCTCAAAAGTTTTCGAGTCGATTCTTAACAAAAATCTATAAGAATCTTTCCTATCACAACCTTCTCTCTCATCGTCAGTATGGGTTTCGTCAGGGATGCTCCACTGGCGATCTTCTCACCTACCTTTCAGATTCTTGGTCATCCTCCTTTCGGGACTTTGGCGAAAGCTTTGCAATTGCACTAGATATCTCAAAGGCTTTCGATCGAGTCTGGCATAAATCTTTAATTTCCAAACTGCCCTCTTATGGTTTCTATCCATGTATTTGTGCCTTCATCTATTGCTTTCTTTCTGGTCATTCTATAGCTGCTGTTGTAGACGGCCATCATTCTTCTCCTAGATCTATCAACAATGGTGTTCCTCAGGGCTCTGTCCTATCACCAACTATCTTCCTTTTATTCATCAATGACCTTCTAAGCTGTACATCTAATTCTGTCTACTCGAATACTGATGATTCCACCCTTAACCTTTCCATTCTGTTCCCGCAATGTCCATCTCAGCAGTTACTTCAAGAAACAAGGGACGAGGCTATGGCACACCTAATGTCTGACTTGTTTGTATCTCTGAGTGGGGTAAAAATAATCTTGTTTTTAATGCATCAAAGACCCAGTTTATACACCTATAAACTGGCCAAATTCTTCCACAGGAGTACCCACTAATGTTTAATAATATCCAACTCAATTCTGCATCATCCTTGAACATGCTTGGGGTTTCATTCACATGGGACTTATCTTGGAAAGATCATATTGCATCTCTTGTAAAATATGCTTCAAAGAGATTGGGTGTGCTAAGCCGACTCTGTGCCTTCTTTACCCCTGCACAGTTGTTGACTTTATACACGAGTTTCATTCACCCCTGTTTAGAGTACAACTCTCATGTGTGGGGAGGCTCCCCACATACAGCTCTTCTCAATAAGGTGGAGTCAAAGGCTATTCGTTTCATCAACTCTCCTTCTCTTACTGGCTCCCTTCAGTCTCTGTCTCTTCGCCACACTATTGCCTCTTTATCTCTTTTTCTATCACTACGACTTCAATGGTCACTGCTTCTCTGAAGTGTCTGCTTGCAAATCTCCACCTCTTTGATGGGCGCGTAGCACCCGTCTAGCAACAAACTCCCATCTGTTTTCTGTCCAACTCTCTAACGTACGAGTTAATTGTTACTCCCAGTCCTTCATATATGCAACAGGTCAACTCTGGAACTGTCTCCCTTTGGCTATATATCTGACTACCTATGGTCTCCAGTCTTTCAAACGCAGTGTGTCCAGGCATCTCACAATGATTGGATCTTGAATTTGACTCCCTTTTGTACTGTTTCTGTTTTTTTTTTATTGGAAGGAAAGTTCATGAAGGCTCAGCCTTCGTTTCCTTCTTCCTCACATAAAAAGAAAAATTTCTTGTCAGCTTTTTTAACAACTTGCTTACAACACTAGTAAGTGATACTGGTCGGTAGTTGGATGCATTTTGTGTATTCCCTTTCTTGAATGAGGGAACAATGTTTCCTTTCTTTCTAATATCCGGTACTTTACCTTGACCCAAGGATTCCTTGAATATTAAAGATAATGGTCTACTTAACTCCTTTGCACATTGATGTAGCACCCAACATGAAATTTCATCAGGACCATGTGATTTTCCTTTATCTAACTTACTTATTTCCTCCTGTAATACTTTTCTGAAATTTGAATATCTGGTATTATGTGTGGGCATGCATGTTCCATATCGTCCTTCTCAGAATTATTTTCTTCTGTAAAAACTGATTGGAAACCCTTTTTTGGTGCTTCACAAGTATCTTTCTCTTCTGTATTGGTGATCCCTTCATCTGTAGTGAATTGTATTTTATCCTCTACTTTGGTTTTGCTTCAGATGTAACAGTAGTTAGCTTCGGTTGATCACTACTTTTACTTTTGATGTCTTCCTCAAACTATCTTTGGGCTGCTCTCCTTATTCTTGTATAATCGTTTCTTGCCTGTTTATAGTTGTTATATGCCCTCTCATTATTTTGTCTTCTGTACCTATTCAACACCAAGTCTCTTTTTTCTTTTGATTTTTTACATTCTGTATTAAACATTTCTTTATTTTCTTTTCTGCTTCTTTGAGCTATGGGATGTAATTTTGGACTACTATTTCATAAAGTTCACAGAATTTTTTACATATAACATTTAAATCTTGTCCTCTAAGCTCCTTTACCCAATCTAATTCTAAGAAGAGAGAGTTATATGTGGAAAGGAAGAGAGAGGTGAAAAGATTAGTAAGAGAGAGTAAGAAGAGAGTGGATGAGGAATTTGGAAGGAATTTGAGTGTAAAGTCGAGGGACTGTAAGAAAATGTTCTGGAGAGAAGTAAAAAGAGTAAGACAGGGTGGAAGTGAAGTTAGCAGGGGAGTGAAAGATAAAAATGGTAGATTACTAGTGGAGAAGGGAGAAAAAGTTAGCAGATGGAGAGAACACTTTAAGGAATTGTTGAACGTAGAGGATGGAAGTAATGCGAGTATAAGTGGTTGGGGAATGGCTGGGAGAAGGAGGGAGGTGAGAAGACAGGAAGAAATCAGTAGGATAGAAGTTGTGGAAGCAATGAAGAAAGTTAAATCGGGCAAAGCCCCAGGAATTGATGGAGTGTGTGGTGAAATGCTGAAGCATGGGGGAGAGATAGTAGTAGAATGGATGTGGAAGATGTGCAGATTGGCCTGGGAGGAAGGTAGAGTCCCGGAGGATTGGAAGTCAGGTATAATTATTCCCTTGTACAAAGGAAAAGGGGAAAAAGAAGTGTGTGGTAATCATAGGGGCATTTGTCTTCTTAGTATAATAGGAAAAATGTATGGTAGGATACTTATAGACAGAGTTAGAGAAAGAACAGAGAAATTAGTTGGAGAAGAACAGGGAGGCTTTAGGAAGGGAAGAGGTTGTGTAGATCAGATATTCATTCTTAGATCTTTAGTGGAAAAGTTTCTAGAGAAGGGAAAGAAGTTGTATGCGGCTTTCATGGATTTGGAGAAAGCATATGACAGGGTGGATAGACAAGGATTGTGGAAAGTGTTAAGAATATATGGAGTAGATGGGAAGTTGTTGAATGCTGTGAAGAGTATGTACGATGGTGCGAAGGCTGCAGTGCGTGTGGATGGTGATCTAAGTGAATTTTTCTCTTTAAAAGTTGGTTTGAAACAGGGATGTGTCATGTCTCCATGGTTGTTCAATCTGTACATGGATGGGGTAATAAAAGAGGTACAACGTAGGGTAGTGGATGTTGGAGTGGCCCTGGTGAGAGAGGATAGTGTTTGGAAACTCCCTGTACTGTTGTTTGCAGATGATACTGTGTTGTTGAGTGAAGACGAAGGGGAGCTGCAAGGCTTGGTGGATGAGTTTGAGAGAGTGTGTAAGAAACGGAACCTAAAGGTGAATGTAGGGAAGAGTAAAGTGATGGTCTTTGAGAGAGGTGAAGTTAGTGAATGTACAGCGAGGTTAGATGGTGAGGAATTGGAAAATGTGAGTACGTTTAAGTATTTGGGTAGTGTGATGAGTAAGGATGGAGGTTTGGAGGGTGAAGTGCTTGAAAGGGTACAGCAGGGAAGAAAGGTTGCTGGTTCCTTGAAAGCAGTGATAAGAAACAGGGAAGTGAGCATGGAAGTGAAAAAGTTACTACATGACAGTATTGTGATACCAACTCTAACGTACGGAAGTGAAGCTTGGACATTGTTGGAAGGACAGAAGTCAAGAGTGAGAGCAGTGGAAATGAGTTATTTAAGAGGAGCCTGTGGAGTCACGTGGAGAGACAGGCTGACGAATGAGGATATAAAGGAGCGTTGTGGTGTGGATGTGGATGTGATAGGAAGCGTTATGAGGAACACACTGAGGTGGTTTGGCCATGTGGAGAGGATGGAGGGTGAAAGACTGACGAAGAGAGTGTATGTGAGTGAGGTGGAGGGGGGAAGAGGGAGAGGGAGGCCGAGGATGAGATGGAGGGATGGGGTGGAGAGGTATATGAGAGAGGGGTGTGTGAGTTGGGAGCAGGGCAGTGAAATGGCGGGGGACAGGGCGACTTGGAGGCGATTTGTTTGTGGCCACCCCAAACGGGATTGAGGCGTCTGGCAATAGATAGACTTATTTTGGTCATGGTAGTTTCCTTTCATTTTTTATTTTTACAGTTTAGGCTCTTTTGTAACTTTCATTACTGTTAACTATGTCATGTGCAATCCTGAAGTTGCAATTTAGTACTGCATGGTCGCTTTTGCTGAGTGGAGGGTCATACAGTATATTGTCAACATCGTTTTCTTGCCTAATAAATATAAGGTCTAGTACTGATGGTACATCATGTCCTCTTTTTTTTTTCTGGTGCTTTCCTTTACATGTTGCGTTAGGAAAAACTCCTGCATGGGGTCTAGGATCTTTTGGTCTGACCAGCTTTCTTGGCTTTTTATATCTGGAGTATTCCAATTTATATTTGTATTATAATCTCCAGTTAATATAATTGTTTCAGATTTCTCCTCCATTCTATGTAGTAATGCTCTTAAACTCTGAATTGTACTCTCTATCAAATCTTCATATTCCCCTCTTTCCCATGTGTTTGATTTGGGTGGCAGTTATAAATATACAACAGTTATTTTCCCTTCAGATGTATTAATCTCTACTGCAATCAGTTCTACTTGTGAGGGTATATCTAGTTTTATTTCTTTGACTTGCAAATTTTTCCTTATTGATATAATTCATCCTCTTTTTTTAACCCCTTAACCACGGGGCGTCACTTTCGTGACACTTGGGAGCAAGGGATCATACCGCGGGGCATCGCTTTTGTGATTCTGTGTTATTTTGAATTCACCCGGGCTTCCAAGTGGGGGCTTGTATCATCTATCAGTACTGCCAATGTCCAAAACTAGTCACCACTCCTAATCTCATCTGTACTCCCATCCATTGTTGACAATTTAGCCATTTCTCCTCATTCTTGACTCCCCTCCCTAACCCCCCTCCATTACCCTATCCTCTCGCCTGCCCGGCCGTGGTATGCTAAGTAAATCTTCCCTGGAATTTTTCACTGATTTCATCCATTGAAATAAGCCTTATGCCCTATTCTTATACCAAATAATATATACAAGAAAGAAATAAGGTAAGTGAGAGTGCCATACACCTGGAATTGGCTAATTATCACCTGACAACACCTCATGTGCACTCGTTCGCTAATTTTCGCTGTTTTTTTCCCCTTGAAATATGCCGTATAATCTATTTTCGTAATAAATATACATATAAGGAGGAAAGGGAGAAGCCTAAGTGATATTTACATTCACCTGGAACTACCTAATTTATAATGTATTGTCTAGATTTCCTGCCAATCATTTCAGTGAAATACATAGCTGTTTCAAGAGCTACGTTGGTAGTACTGAATATCCCCTAAGTAGGCCTCTACCCTGGCCCTCCCTTATCAGTTCTCTCTCATCTTCCGAAGAGGAGGCCTTTTTCACCCCCATGCAATGGGCCCTGTGACCTTTACCCCCTACTAAACCTCGTGTGGAAAGAGGTAAAGGGCTGACAATTGATAAAAGAGTGACTACGATCTTTCTATTGAGTAAAACAGTGCAAGTGGAATTGTAAATAATGTGTAAATAATGTGTAAACAGCAAGTGAAAGTAATGAATGTAAATATACGTGAACAATGGAAAATAGTTTTATAAGTTACTTCAAGTGACAGTGCATAACACAGTGTAAATAAAACAGAAATGTAAATAACGTAAATAAAATAGAGAATGTAAATAGAAATGTAAATGAGTAGTATTATAAGAATACGAGTATATACCCTAGGAGTAATGAAAGTGAAAGTTTAACTCTAGCATGTCTGAATACTATGAGTTATGAGAGTGAAGATGAAAGTGACATTCACTCTCAATGCTAGTATACAGGACAAGAAAGTGAATGCTACGTATTTTACTGAAAGAAATTGAATCCCTACAGTGACAATAAACTAATACTACTGAAGGAAACTTATGGATAAAGACTGTAGATATATATAAGTGTTATATAGTAATAGAAATATAAAGTGTGAGGGGTTTTATGAATAATAAATGACAGAGTACCAAGAGCGAACTAGCGCAAGTGCGGCGGTCAGACGCGCTCATAATTTTCATTGCTTTCACAGTGGGTTTTTTTTTTGGAGTATGGATTCCAAACTACTTGAAAATCATAGAGTAGTGTTTATAGTGTTACTATCTGGCTGTGGTAATCATATTACGGGTTGTTGGGAAGTGTAAAGTGGAGACTTAGTTACCCAACTTCAGAGGTCTCCACAAGTCCTACGGTAACTGACGAAGGCTCAACAAACATTCCAGGAGAAAGCTGAAGGTATGTGCCATAAGCATATAAAATTTTGATATTCTAGGACTAATAACTGATTTTTGGCAAATATTTTTTGAGAGTCTGTCGGAGCCCGAATAACCCCGCAGCACACGCAAAACATCGGTAAACATACCCGCGGTGTAGGGGTTAAAGTTCATGTCTCTTCTCCATATATTGTATTCCACTAGGTTTAGGGTATCGTTTGATATCCTTGGTGTTAAATTTGTTTCAGTTAGACATATAATATGTGGTTCATTTTCTTTGATATAATAATTCGTTTCTAATAATTTAGATACCATTCCTTCTACATTTGAGAACATCAACTTGTTTACATACTGGTCATGACTTGGGCCTACTCTCTTTCTCCTTATTATTACCTCCTGGTTATGTTCCACTTTCGTACCTGCAATCCTAATACCGTACTTTGTAAAAAAAAAAACAAAAAAAATGTATTCTCCTCTGATCTTCCTTCGTTCTTTGTTTTTGCTTCCTCCCCCTTCTTTTTCAGTAGTTCCAGTTCCTTCTGAGCTAGGCATCTTTTTATCCATACATTTTTTAAAGGTTGCCGGTTCCTTGAAAGTAATCATAAGAAGCAGGGAAGTGAAAATGGAAGTGAAAAAGTTACTACATGACAGTATTGTGATACCAACTCTAACATATGGAAGTGAAGCTTGGACTTTGCTGGAAGGACACAAGTCAAGAGTGAGAGCAGTGGAAATGAGTTATTTAAGGGAAGCCTGTGGAGTCACATGGAGAGACATGCTGACAAATGAGGATATAAAGGAGCATTGTGGTGTGGATGTGGATGTGATAGGAAGCGTTAGGAGGAATACACCGAGGTGGTTTGGCCATGTGGAGAGGATTTTTTTTTTTTTTTTTTTTTTTTTTTTTTTTATGTGACTGACTCTGGGCATAGGCTTCACAGCCTGCTTGCAAGGCCCAGTAGTCCTCCTACGTACCGCACACCTCTACATGTCACCACTTCGGCGCTAACACCCACCGTCCATACTGAATACATGCTAGGGCTGTCTCATACAGGACTGGTGTATTGGTATTAGCGGGGGTATTTTTACGACATGTCGGCGGGCCTTCTGGATGGAGGGTGAAAGACTGACGAAGAGAGTGTATGTGAGTGAGGTGGAGGGGGGAAGAGGGAAGCGGAGGCCGAGGATGAGATGGAGGGATAGGGTGGAGAGGTATATGAGAGAGGGGGGTGTGACTTGGGAGAAGGCCGTGAAATGGCGGGGGACAGGGCGACGTGGAGGCGATTTGTTTGTGGCCACCCCAAACGGGAGAAAGGCGTCTGGCAATAGATAGATAGATAGATTTTTAAATTCCTCTATATGGACAAGTTTCTTTACATTTTATAGTATATCCTCCACAGTGTTTAACCCGCGCCATCCCGGCGACATGAATTAACGTCCGCACATGATGTGCACTCATGTCCCGGCGACGTGAATTAACGCGGCACCATTGCAAGGTCCCTAATTTGCACAATTTTCAATTTTCGCGAGTGATTTCGTGAGTGATTTTTGGCACATATACACGGGACACCTTCATCTATTCCTCTACAAGATGCCAAGGAGGGACAATGCCTTACACCACATAACCTTTCTCCCCCCCTGCACGCCATTGTCTCGGCAATTCACCTGTTACCAGTGACCTGGCCAATAAAGACATTCAGGGCCAGAGTGATTCCCCAATCGATGACAATGTGGAGGACAAAGTTTACATAGCATTAGAGGAAGAAACAGTCAGAAATGATGATCAGGTAATGTGGGAAAAAAAGGTCATGAATGGTGATGAGTTAGTGAGTGAAACAATGCTTATAATGCCTATATTACTGTTTGAAAACCAATATACTCTTGTACTACATATAAATTCGTACCAAGTAAATAAATAAATACTGTTTATGAGTGGATAAAATAGTTACCCTCCCATAGAACTCGTTTTCCTTGGTGCCAGCCTGTTAGAAAACCCAGTCAGGTAAGGAAGTACTTGTACCTAAATCGAGTATTTTAAACCTCAGGTGAGCGATTTCTCCATGAATTTTCGATGTTTCTCACCAAAAGCGGATGTTTGAGCCAAAAAAAAAAAAAGGTCCAAAAATGTCGGGACTGGGGCGTACCACTGCCCAGAAAACGTTGGGACTCTGGAAGCTACTTTTAGTGGCCTTGACTTATTCCTCTCATATTTCCCTAGCATTTTGTGTTCATCTGTGTCTTTATTACATATTTCCTCTGATACTTCCTTCAATATGCCCCAATACATTTGCCATCTCCTTTTTGTCTCTAGAGATCTTATTTTTTTAATTTTTTCCTCCTCTGTACCAGTGATTATTATAAACTTGTTGATATCTGCTGAATCTTTGACCAATTTGGGATTGTTTTGTATTATTCTTTTCACTTCCTTTTTAAAGTTTTTTCTTCAACTCTTGTTTCTAAGTCTTTCTTTTCTTTCACCATATCAGCATACATAGTTTTCACATCATTTTTGTAGCTTTTCTTCGCTTCATTCATCTGAGTTATCATCTCAATATCACTGCTCTGATCTGTCAGATTGCTTACTTGCCTTATTTTCTCTGTCATTTCTGAACTCTTCCATGATACTCTCATGGTTGTCAACTGTACTTGCCATTTCACTAATCTTTCTTCTAAGTGATCCTACCTCAACTGTCATTTCATCTACTGTTGTGTCTTTCTTGTTGATTTCCTTGCTAATTTTTTGTTTTTCCTCCTTAACCCCTCCGTGGCCGCTGGCTTCGAATGATATTTAGCCAATAAATGGCCACAGGCATCGTTTGAGCACAGCCTATAAAAAACTGCAAAAATTTTTGGGAAGTAAACGAACGTTTTGAACGTCTTCACACTGACCTACACTACACTCGTGTAGTGCCACAAATTTATTATTCATGTAGGTGTTTAGTAGTATTGTAATTTTAAGTTAGCTAGGGTGTGACCTGAATATTAGTTTATAGGTTCCCACCCTAAGTAGTAATTCATATGTTAATGATTAATGTAGGGCTAACTTTATTTTTTATATGTATGCATCTCTATCTATGCAGTGGGTGATGTAATTGTGGATGTTGAGCTATGGGAATTCCTCAGTCAAGTCGAGTAATGAATAACAGATGCGCGCAGCTTTTCCCCTTCCTTTGTGCGTCGCTATTGGGCGCCGAGTTTAAACCTTAAACAGAATAATGATGAATATATAATTCTTTCCGTAACCTAGTTGTGAAATGTTTACTAATGAAGCTGCTAGAACCCAAATATGTAAGATTAACAGTCCAAAAGGCCTAAATAATGTCATTTGTGAGGATTTAAAGGTCCCGTTTGTCTTAGCCGTCACTAGATGGCATGAGCTGCCCTAAAATTCAAAGTGAGATAGTAATAGAATCAGTATCTAAATTGAGTAAGGAATAAATCCCAAATTTTCCCCAATTCAATCAAAAGTCCTGGCGTCATGGGTACACTGCTAAATAAATTGTAAAGAGAATTGAAACCCACCATATTTCAAAAACACCACTTCATTTGATTTAGCAGTGGCGTCGCTAGCGGCCGACGAGCTTACTCAAGCCCCAGACGTCGTATATAATGGACGTTTGTTCAGGTGAGCCGTCCACATTTCTTCTTCCTCCCCTTCTTTTTCTTTGTTTAATCCTTACTTGTCATGGACTATATGAAGTAATATTGTTGAAAGTTTAATGTAGTGTCACTCGAGCCCCAGATGTCGTATATAATGGACGTTTGTTCAGCCCACAGACACCGGCGACGTCAGTGAGCGCATGAGGCTTTCCCATAGTATTGTCCAAAGACTTGAGCATACACACATTACACTATCCATGAATTATTATATAAACCAAATGTAATAGTATTATTGATCTGTCAAGTGAATTTTATTTTTTTTTTGTAAATAAGAAATAGAAATTTGAAAGTGATGTAATCTGGTAACGGAAGAGCGAAATTCAAAACCATTAACCGTTTTCTTTCTTGTAACTAAGGAAGTTAGGAGCGTGGAAGGGAACTTAGTGACTGTGAGCAATGATGTAATTTTGAAATGAACCTCGAGGCTAAACAGGCCCGAGTGATTATGTATTCTTAGTGATTATACAATGTTTGAATAGTACCTCGAGGCTAAACAAGCCCGAGTGATTATGTATTTCCAGTGATTATATAGCAATGATGATTATGAACTGTCAATAGTACTGAATTGATATTGGATTCTAGAAAATTACCTGATGAGAGTATATTATATGGATGAAAATGAACACGAGTAATCATTCTTATTGGTTCGAGGCTATGCCAGCCCGAACAGATAACCCATGCTCGTAAAAAGTTCCCTGTCTTGAGGCTATTGTCGTGCCCAAGAGTAACTGACAGAAAGAAAATATGATACAATGACTTCATACATTGCTTGTATCAAATTGTTTTCGCCTGGTAATAATGTTGGAGGAATGATCATCCAAAACCCTGGTAACATGTACAATCTTCTCTCATACTAAAAAGGGTTATGTAATTAAAAATGTTTTGTGGAAACTAGCATCAAGTTATTAAAGTAGAGTAAAGTATATATCATTTTCTTTTCTTTCTTAGTGTACCTAATCGAGGGAATTAAGTCCTCAAGCCAAATTCACTCCCCTTCCAATTCAAGATTCCTTCGCTGAGGGAACGACGACCACCCGTGGTACTGACTAAATCTAAGCTCGGCCAAAAACTACAAATGCTACCACAATTCTTTCTTTTCTTAGATATTTACCTTCTACTATACTAAGTCGAGGACAACTTATATTATCCATGGATGAGTTGATCAGTACCAACAACAGGTAAGATTATAAATATCCGTCATTACACTGATTGAAGAATACCGGTGGGATAAAATCACTAGCATTACACTGGATGAACAATAACGGTGGGGATAGTAAATTCATACCGTTACACTGGTGGCAACCGGTGGGATAACATTTCAAGTTTGACACTCCCATACACTTCATCAAGCAGTTCAGAGTCTGCTGCTCTGATGAGTATTTTTTCTAATTTTTTGCTCCTGGCCATACCTAAACAAGCACAACTACACCCAGGCAGAACATATAATCTTTGTCATCTCATGCAAAACACACACAATCACCTGTTTACGATTATGAAATAATACAGGTTATACAAAAGAGACATGATAAGTGAAAAATACATTTTTGTCTTGGTATCTTTACCTACTTGCTAAAACCGCCTCAAAGAAACTTGGATTATTGTACAGAGTCCGTAACTTCTTCGCCGATCAGCAGTTAGCTTGATTTATAAAAGTCATGTGCCCTCTCAGCTTGAATATTGCTCACCCTTGTGGAATGGTTGTGGAGAGGTTGCATTAAGACAACTAGACAAAATTCAGAACAAAGCTGTTAGAATCATTAACAACCCTGCCATTACATATAAACTACCTCCCCTGCAAGTAAGAAGGAATGTTGCCTCCCTTGCATTATTTTAGATATTTTTTTTGCCAAATGCTCAGACGAAGTTGCGTCCATGGTGCCACCTCTCCATGCCTTCCCTCGTGCTACACGGGCATCTGGTAACGCTCATGACTAGAATGTCACTCAGCCATATTGCAGAACTTCTGCCTATCAGAATTCTTTCATTCCCCGAACTGCATCTCTCTGGAACTCGCTTCCCCAGAGTTGTTTCCCTCCAAATTTCAACCCACAACTGTTCAAGTCTAACTGTTACAGATATTTTATGAACAGAGGACACCAGTAATCTGGTGTATGGATTATTATTTTTTTTACTCATTTGTTTTTCCATCCTCCGTTCTGTTATTTATTAAAAAAAAAAATTGCTCAGGTTTGCTGTAATGGTTTGGATCATTTGATGCAGTGCAACTTGTAGAAAACTGTGAAAACTTTCGGGAAGACTGACCTTGACTTCACCCTCTCACACATCATCCGTCAGTTCACCACCTGCTGCCGTGAAGAGTGGATGTACGATTTTTTTCGCTCGTGGCCATGCCTAAAAACACACAGAAACACCCATTATCTCGATCTAGACAGAAAATACTATCTTTTTCCTCCCATGCAAAACACACACAACCACCGTGTTTACGAGAGCACAATATATATTGAGAAAATAACAAGGTAAAATGATAAAGATGAACGTAAAATGATGGAGAAAGATGAACATGTTATTACGGAAAAAAAAGTTTTCCTCCATCTGTAAACGTATTTATTTCTCCTTTTTATCTGTATTCCAAATAATTAGACTTATTCTTAGTTCTGAAACTGCATTACCATTCTATTTTTAGCCATGCTCGTGGTTTGGGAGCTCGAAGTTGCGACTCAACTTCCAGTTTGCTAATCGGATCTAACCCTCCACTTGATTCTTCCGTGGCAGAGTCTAGCCTCGGAGGACGTGCAGTTTTCTCAGTTAGGACTGAAAATTCAACTCTTTCGCCTCCTTTTCCAAGCAAGGGCACAACGATAAAGTAAAAAATAACTCGAAACTACCATAAATATATTTTATATAAAAAAGGTGAAAAAGTATTCATAATATATTTTTTTTCCAGCCATTCCTAACAGATTATGTAATGAAATCATTCGATATCATCATATCTCATATATGCACAACATTTCAACACCATTCGCATTTTTTTGGGGAGGTAATAATAAAATACCACCACCTGCCCAGTTGCGTTGCTCCAGCGCGCCTGGGCGGCGTATTTTGGTTGCCAATATTTCTGCAACTTCCGCGCTCCACTGCAAGCCACAAAATGAGTCCAGGAAGCTGGGATTTGCACTGTTAGGTTCATCTGAACTTTCTCTTCAATATAGCGAGAGAGAAAAATAACAATTTTTGAAACTTCAAAACATGGCCTCAGCTTCGGCCTGGTGTGCACAGAAAATTCCGGGCCTTCGGCCACGGAGGGGTTAAGCATGAGCAATTGTTTCTTAAATTCATCCATTTTGCTCTGAAATGCCTTCTCCAATCGGTTTACCCGTTCTAACAGCTTATTGTATGTCTCCATTTCAACCAGTTCCTCATAGAAATCATCATCCTGCTTTCTACCTTTATCCCTTTGTGTGTGTGTGTACGATAGGCAGAAGTTATTCAGTATGAATGTTGTTTTCTGACTTTTTTTTATCCTGTTTCCTCTGTAGTTTTGACTAACAAGGAACAAACCTTTACCAGAGGTGTACAGAAGATATACTTTACTTGACGACAGAAGGTAACAAACACCATTGAGAGTTTTTATAGGAAAATTAATACAACAATAGGAGGTAGATACAGTAATAGGCACTATATGGGACAGAGGAGTAAAAAAAAAAAAAAACTGTAATGAAGAAATAGAATCAGAAGGAAAGGATGTGATGAAGGTAATATGGCAAGCAACATAAAGAGGACAATCCATCTCAGTTGAATTGGTGGTCATGATATAACCAAATGATGTCTGGTTGTTTAACCCGCCCCATCCCAACCGATTTTCCACCACTGACTCCCCCCAGTCCCGACCAATTTTGGAAAAAAAAAAAAAAAAATGGCTCAAACCTCTGCTTTTGGTGTAAAACATCGAAAATTCATAGAGAAATCGCTCATCTGATGTTTATAATACTCGATACAGGTAGCAGTACCCCATACTTTACTGGGTTTTCTATCAGGCTGCCTCCAAAGAAAACGAGTTCTGTGGGAGGGTAACTATTCCACACCACTCATAAAAGGTATTTATTTATTTATTTGATACGCTTTTATATGTAGTACGAGAGAATATTGGTTTTCACACAGTAATATAGGCAATATAAGCATTGTTTCACACACCAAACACATCATCATACCTGACCTTTATTGGTGACATTACCTGATCATCATTTCTGACTGTTTCTTCCTCTAATGCTACGTAAACTTTGTCCTCCACATTGTCATCGATTGGGGAATCACTCTGGCCCCGAATTTCATACCATGGCACGACATGTCTTTACTGGCCAGGTCACTGGTAAAGGTGAATTGCTGAGACAATGGCATGTGGGGGGGGAGGTCATGTGGGGTAAGGCATTGTCCCTGCCTGGCATCCTGTAGAAGAAGGTGTCTTGTGTATACGTACCAAGAATCATGCGCAAAAATTGAAAATTGTGCAAATTAGGGCCCTTGCAATTGATGCGTGTTTATATACATCAACGGGACTGACAGTGACAAAACGTGTGGACGTATATATACGTCAACAGGATGCAGTGGGTTAATGGGTTATGGCAGTCCATGAGGATAGGGCCTGTAAGGGTTTCCATCTGAGGGTGGGTTAGGGTTTATTGCTGACATAAGGTAAATCAGGGATGAGCGATGTTAGATAAACGAGGACCAGATGACAGATAGACAATAATGATAATGAACTGAGGGACATGAATGATAAAATGGAAGGTGTGGAGGAGACAAATGGTAGGACGGGAAAAATGATGGATAGGCAGTCAATACAATGGAAAGAGGATAAACTGGGTTGAAATCATGACATGTATTAGCTGGCTTCTTTTCTTGCCTCCAGAGTCTCATTTCCTGGTGCCACACAAGAATTCTACCAAAACACTGAAGCTAAAAGAGAACAAGAACAAGACAGTCATGGAGATTGAAGTGGACATATATCCACCCACAGAAAACACAAATAACAACTGGACAATCAACTTGGAAATAAAACAGGAGAATGATTCAGTGACTATGATGCAGATCAAGCACCAAAATGGAGAAGATGTGTTCTGGTGTGGGTCTGGGCACAACGAGATTAGAAATCCATGGACAAACTTAACGAAAGACCTGCTCACCCAACCCTTCACATTTATATATCCTTTGAAGGACTCCATCAACAGGCAGCAAGTGGCCACACCGCTCACCATCAATTTGCAGGTCAGCTGTGGACATCAGATGTGTGATTATGATGGTAATGATACTTGCAGATCTTTATACAGTAGCACTAACAAAAAATTCCTCTGATGACCAGATTACCTTATATCATGATCATGATCATCGTCATCATCATCATCATCACTGTAACAGTTATCATTATCATTATAAAAACTGTAGTAGTAGTAGCAGCAGTAGTAGTAGTAGCAGAAGTAGTAGTAGTTGTAGTAGTAATGGTACATTCCGGTAATGCTGGCGCAGGTCAGTCAATGAAGATCTGCATTTACAGTAATAATAATAATGAAAATAATAACAACAACAACAATAATAATAATAATAATAATAATAATAGTATTAGTAGTATTAGTAGTAGAAGTATTAGAAGAAGTAAAATAATAATAATAATAATAATAATAATAATAACAATAATAATAATAATAATAATAATAAAAATAAGAATAATGACACATTTTGGTAATATTAGCAAAGGACATTGAACAGGGATGTGCATATGGAGCAATAAAGAACACTTACAGACCTAGGGTTTGATAATGACCATTAATTATGGTATTACATCAGAGACACTTAACCCCTTAACCGCAGTGCGCCACTTTCATGCCACTCAGATGCAATGGATCATACAACGAGGCGTCACATTTGTGATTCTGTGTTATTTTATTTGCCCAGGCTTTCAAGTGGTGACCTGTATCATCTATCAGTACTGCCAGTGTCCAACAATAATCAGCGCTGCTAATGTCATCTGTACTCCCATCCACTGTTGACAATTTAGCCATTTTTCCCTGTTCTTGACTCCCCTCCCTACCTCCCCTCCATTACCCTCTCCTCTCGCCTGCCCAGCCATGCCACGCTACGCAAATCTTGCCCGGATTTTTCTACTGATTTCATCCATTTAAATGAGCCCTATGCCCTATTCTTATACAAAATAATATGTATAAAAAAGAAAAAAAGGTAATTGATAGTGCCATACACCTGGAATTGGCAAATTATCACCTGGCAACACCCCACATGCACTCGTTCGGTAATTTTCCCTGTTTATTTCCCCTTGAAATATGCCGTATGACCTATTCTCGTTAAAAAAAAAAATTATATAAGAAAGGAAGGGAGAAGCCTAAGTGATATTTACATTCACCCAGAACCACACAGTTTATCACGTACTGTCTAGATTTCCTGCCAGTCATTTCATAGCATATAAATTTGCAGCATTTCAATGACATGACGATGCTGAACGCCTTCATCCTGTACAAGATGAAGGTAAGGCTACTCAAGTCCTTCTCCCTGAGGTTGTTCACCAGCACTTGTGTTCAGCAGCTGCTTGATAGGTACGGTAGGTTGACAGCAACAGCTCCAAGGCACCATTCTGTTAGACTTCCTGACAGACCTGAGCAGAGGGCATACTTGGATCGGCACAGACTGGTGCAAATGCCTGCTACAATGAAGAGGAAGGCTGCGATCTGCAGGTGTCAGGTGTGTGCACATACCACCAGATGCACATCTGAGCACAAACGCATCTCTTGGCAGTGCGCTGAGTGCCAAGTTCCCCTCTGTGTAACCTGCTTTTTCTTTATAGCCACAGCCTGAAGCATTTCTAAAACAGTGCAAGTGGAAATGTAAATAATGTGTAAATAATGTGTAAACAGCAAGTGAAAGCATTGGATGTAAATATGATTGAAGAGTGGATAATAGATATATAAGTTACTGCAAGTGGCAGTGAATAACATAGTGTAAATAAAATGGAAATGGAAATAATGTAAATATAATAGATAATATAAATAGAAATGTAAATAATTAGTAATATAAGAATATGAGTACAAATACTTGGAGTAATGACGGTGAAATGAAAGCTTCGCTCTCTATATAGTTTACTGAACGAGAAAGTGAATGCCTGGAGTGAAAATAAACTACTATTACAGAAGGAAACCTATGAATAAATGCTGTAGATATATATAAGTGTAATAAAGTACTAGAAACATCAAGTGTGAGTGTGTTTATGAATAATAAATGACAGAATACCAGTGGGGAATGAGCGCGGGTGGGAAGCTGGTACGCGCTTGTAATTTACATTGCTTTCACATTTTTTTTTGGGGGGGGAGAATGGATTCCAAACTACTTGAAATTCATAGAATAGTGTTTCTAATGATAATATCAGGCTGTGGTAATCATATTACGGGGTGTCGGGAAGTGTAAAGTGGAGACTTCATTCCCCAACTTCAGAAGTCTCCACAAGTCCTACGGTAGTCGACGAAGGCTCAGCAAACATCCCAGGAGAAAGTTGAAGGTATGTGCGCTATGCATATGTAAATATAATATTCTAGGACTAATAACTGATTTTTGGCAAATATTAAAAAAAGTCAGTCGGAGTGCAAATATCCCCCCGGGACGTCCAAGGACCGCTTCTGACATCCCCGCGGTTAAGGGGTTAAACAAGAGTGAGTTAAGAGATTAATCCCGATCACATAATGAAGGGTAACAGCCAA
The DNA here is from genome assembly GCF_032717465.1 of Coenobita brevimanus. Classification (NCBI taxonomy): domain Eukaryota; kingdom Metazoa; phylum Arthropoda; class Malacostraca; order Decapoda; family Coenobitidae; genus Coenobita; species Coenobita brevimanus. The sequence continues at coordinate 8,378,826 of NC_136986.1, read as the reverse complement.
TCCCATTTTACCACCATAGATGAATAGGGACACGAGTCTGTGGTACTGTAGTGCAATACATTTAAGGGTAGATGACCAGTTTACTCTCCTTGATGGCATTACACTGAATGATGGCCATATCTTTTTTGTTTTTTTCTAGCTACCTCCAGACGAAACTATTTCATTCATTTGGGAGAAGATAAATTCGGCCTCCAGGGGCTATACCAATCTCCATTTATCCCTTTCTCCCCAGATAATATTTGGTTCTTGGTCCCTAACACTATTCGTAAAAAGCATAGCAGAAGCCAGCTAAAGTGACGAAGTGTGATTGTTAATATTTCAGGTGTTGAAGAAGAAGATACAAGTTTTTGAGGTTACTGATGCCATACAAAACAAGACGAATGAGGTGGCCACATGCAATGTTGATACAAGTGGAGAAGAAAACATCACTATGAAAGTGTGGTGTGGTGACAATGCTGAGTTTTGCGGCAGCCTGGCCTACAGCTGCCAACCAGGTGAGTCTAGTAGTGTGCTGGCCGACTGACATATTTGTTCATTATATATATATATATATATATATATATATATATATATATATATATATATATATATATAAACTTTGGGAGTGTTCACCCTGCCACGTACTGCATTGGCGGACACAAGGGGTGCTGTGGTTGAACCAGTGTTGCTTACTATAAAGTATGCTTGCACCCAGTCGGCTTGTGCGGGCCGATTACACTTGGTTCACAGACAACACACACATCCCAAGCCACTCCAACACTACAATTACACTTACAAGCACTTCTCACCCTACATACAATCTCTACCAGACAGCCTAAGCCACTTGGTAGTGATACATTGCCTGTATCGTCCCGAATTCGGTCGGAATAGGCCGGTCCTGCAGTGAATACTCAAACGGCTGATGATGATGATGATGATGATGATACGTATATATATATATATATATATATATATATATATATATATATATATATATATATATATATTCGGCCTACGGGTGACTTTACACTCCCTCTTCTGTCTTTCATTCCTTCATTCTTTTCTCTTCCTTCTGCCTGTGGGTGACTCTACACTGAGTGACAAGCCAAATGGTTTCCTGTACACCAGGAAACCATTTACTATGCTGGGTGGTAACCATATAACCAAATTTTAGCACCTGGTGGTTTAGTGGGTAATTATTGTGCTCGAATCGGATTGAGCCAGTGAAGGTTTATATCCAAGAGATGGTTGGGGTTTATTGCTCACATAATGCCACTCAGGGATGAGTGAGGTTGGTCACTCATCTTAAATGTCGGGACCAAGTACCTAGCCCCGGACTCCTACGCTCCTCATGGCGCAACGTAGGATTGGATGATGGATGGATGGATATATATATATATACAGTATATATATATATATATATATATATATATATATATTTATATATATATATATACAGTATATATATATATATATATATATATATATATACTCAAACACACACACACACACACACACACACACGCACATACCTAGGCTGCTTCCCCCAAGGAAAGGGAGGTTGCCGAGACAGGATGACACACTCCCAGTTTACTCATACAGTCAAAATACATTCATTTGCATCTTAGCCCCAAAGGGAAGAAGTGACAGATCCTCACCGCACCACACCATACAGGGGTCAACTGCGCTGTGCAATCAGTGACGTCCACAGCAAGGTCCAACAGCATAGCAGGTTTACCCCTGCCACATTATAATAGACCCATCCTCTTACCTGCACTTGACCTGATCTGCTGATCAGACAAAATGTGGGAGAATATCCCCTCAGGTCTGCATCATCATTTATTCGTTTACAATTTCTCTTCATTCATTTCTGTCATGCACAGCCACTCTTCCTTGTTCAACAGACATCCCTTTCACATCCAACGCTTTCTTCACATTGGTCATCCATCCTCTCTGCTACACCCATATTTCATGTTTCAGCCCCATATAACGCAGTCGGTATCACAACACCCTCATACAGCCTTCTCTTTACATCCATTCTAAGTGAAAGACATCTAAACACTTTTTTCATTCCTCCCAGCACCTTTCCTACTTCATTCATTCTAAACTTTACTTCTGCACCTATTCTTCCATCCACAGCAACTTGTGACCCTAAATACTCTGCCTCTTCAAGCAACTCACCATTCAAAACTATATTCATCCTCCTACGATCTACCAACCTCGCACACTTGATCGCTTTACTCTTATTATCATTTACTTGCACTTTCCTCCTTTCACACACCTTTCCAAACTCCTCTACCAACTGTCTCAATCTGTCCTCTAAATCAGCCACCAGTGCTGTATTATCAGCAAACAGCAGCTGCTTTAGATTCCAATCTCTACCATCAACATTCACTAGACTCAGACCTCCATCGAACACTCTTGCATTCACCTCCCTTACAACACCATCCATATCAATATTAAACAACCAAGGCGACTTCACACATCCCTGCTGCAGCCCCACTCTCATGGGAAGCCAATCACTCACAGTTTTTCCCACTCTTACACACGCTCTACTATTTGCATAAAATCTTTTCACTCCATTCAGTAACCTACCATCAAGTCCATACAATCTTAAAAGAGTCCACAAAGCCTCCCTATCAATTCTATCATATGCTTTCTTTAAATTCATGAACACCCTAAACACATCCTTACCTTTTGCTAAATACTTTTCACACACCTGTCACATAGCAAACACCTGATCCACGCATCCCCTTCCATTCCTAAAGCCACACTGCTCATCACCAATCACTCCCTATGTACCCTGTCTAACTCTCTTAATTAACACTACCATAAACGTTACCAACAACACTCAACAGACATATACCCCTAAAGCTAGTACTGTACATTCATACTTATATATACATATATATATATATATATATATATATATATATATATATATAGATAGATAGATAGAAAATAGTCTATTCCTCACAAATTATCCAGATCAATACAGGATAGAAGTGCTGTCACCACTTGGATCCTCTGACCACAATCTCATCAAAGCCTCATTTGTTAGGCCCCCCAGACCTCCCCCTTCTGAACCTGTCAGGGTGACCCAATGACACTTTGATAGGGCAAACTGGGATGGATTTAGAAATTATCTTGCTCACATTCCATGGCAGTCTTTCTTCACTGGTGATGTCAATTCTACCCAGTCCCACATTAATGACTTAATACTAGCTGGTATGTATTTATTCATACCAAGTCAACATTTCACTAAAAGATCAAACTCTCCAAAATGGTTTGATAGCACCTATGCCAGAGTAACAACCCAAACTCATTAGCATGTAAGTATTACTTAAAATAAAAACATCTGAATCACTCTGTCCATTTAAAATTGCTAGAAACCATGCAAAAGCTGTAATGCATCTCACTAAATCAACCTTTCTTCAAAATCATGCATCAAAACTACTTAACAACCTTAATGGCAATAGAATGTTCTGCTCAGCTCTCAATCATTCTTTCAATAAATCTCGCTAAATCAAACCTTCTTCAAAATCAAGCATCAAAACTACTTAACCCGCCGCGTGCCAGTTGCATTTTAAAACGGTCCAATAAAAATTTGCGGTAAGTACCAGTGCCGTTTAAAATGGCTTACAGTTAAAACATTCACTGTGACCACATTTTTCAAGATTTCGCAGGTAAAAATTGGCAGACATGTATGTTAACTGTTCCTCTACCATCCCCCAGGCTGTCAAGGCTGTACCCCCCCTACAATATGTCTACACCCAATGTATATATGCCCCCCCCACAATGCATACATACCCCCACTAAACTTGCTGACCTAGCATGCTTTCCCAGAGCCCAAGCCTGGGCAGAGGGCGTTACTGCGTCAGTTCTGAGCAGACACTCAAGAAGGGCAGACTATTTTTTGTCAGAGCTCGTAATAAACTCCTTAACTAGGTGTTTGTACACGGAGTTTCTATCACCAAAGAATTGCAAGTTACAAGGCTATACACCCACTCGTTCCCCCCCCCCCTCACACTTGCTCTGCCTCCCTCTGCCTGTGTGTCTCATCCAGTGCTGTACATAATGAGAGCATGTTGTAAATATTTTCACGTAAGTGTAGGGACTATACATAGTGAAATCAAATTGTAAATATTTTCTTGTAAGTGTAAGTACAGTACATAATGAAGTCAAGTTGAAAATATCTTTTTGTAAGTGCCAGGACTGTACATGGTGATGTCAGGTTTTACCAATCTTCAAGTAAGTGTAAAACAATGCATTCACAGTGAGAAAGACATGTAAATTGTGACAGATGTTGAAGTAATGAGTAATCAGAAAAGTATACTTAACATTGCTATGCCTACACAGCATAAATACCTGGGTCTACCTTACATAGAAAACACTTTCTCTCACATATGTGGCGAACGTGAGAGCATGGGAATATCTATTTATGAGAATGCAGGACTCAATAAAACCCATTTCCAAGCTTCAATGAGTATTTTAACCCGCGCCGTCCCGAGGACGTACTTCCACGTCCTCACGTTTTGTCACAGCCAGTCCCGAGGACGTACTTCAACGTCCTGCAATTGCAAGGTTCATAATTTCCACAAATTTCAAAATTCGCGGGAGATTTTCGTTTCGCCCGGGTACCCAAGCCTCCCCTACCTGCCGCCAGGCGGGCAGCGTCCTAGACCCACAGTGACCCGCGTCGCCATGTCTGTCTCGGTCACTCACCTGCCAGCAGTGACCCAGGTCAGACATGGCGCGGAAAGGTCTCTCAGATGAGCAAATTGCATCCGTCCTGGAAGCCTTCACTGGAGACAGTGATTCTCCACTCGATGATGATGTGGTGGATCGCGATTACGTCCAGCCAGAGGAAGAAATAAGTAGCAGTGATGAGGAGGTCCCTTCGCCTCGAAATCGCGGTATGTGACATACCGTAAGGCAAGGGAAGGCCAGGCTGCTCCCCAACCACGTGCACAGCTATCTCTCCATCACGATTCTGATCAGGACGAGGATGAGGACGATGAGGATGACGGAGGGCTAGGACGTGATATCGCCGAGTGGTTGGGAAAGGACAAAATATCACCACGTGGATCAGAAGGTGGGGCGAGACGACACCTAAGGTATGGTTCAAGTACTTTGTCTGGGGAAGTAGCAAGTGGTGTGGTGGGATTGCTGGGAGAAAGGGAAAGTGTTGTGGCGGCAGCGCGGGGTGAAAGTGAGAGTGGTGTGGGGGTAGTGCGGGGTGAAGGGGCCATTGGTGGGAGGGAGGCAGCCCGAGCACGTGGTGCTCGTAGGCCTAGGGGAGAGGAGGTTGAGTCACTCCCCAGCACTTCTTTCGCCCCTGAATATGCCCAAACTTCCTCCCCACAGCCCCAGGATGTGGGGAAAGGAAAGAAAGGGAAGGAAAGGGTAAAGGAAAAGGGAGAGGGAAGAGAAGTGCGAGTGATGAGAGGCGCCGCTCTCCACCTCCCCAACCTCCCCCACCACCCTCACCTCCCCACCCTGACAAAGGGGACGATGGTGACGTGGCTGGAGACGGTGGTGTCACGTGGAACTGGGAGGATGGGAGTAATTTTACTCCCATCATTCACCAGTTCACTGAGGAGTGGCGGTCAGGTTGCACGGCTCCAGGTGTAAATGCTGGGTCGTCACGCGTTTAGATTTTTTCAATTTGTTTTTTGATGAGGCGTTTGTTGGGCGCATAGTAGAAGAGACGAATATATTTTCACAATCCCAGCGCCTTGAAAGTGAACGCCTAGGAACCACTAGCAAGCATGCAGAACAGTATGACTTTCCCGTGACTATATCAGAGATGTTCCTATTTTTGGCCCTGGTAATCTTGATGGGTGTGGTGAAGAAAAAATCAAATTCCTGCCTATTGGACAACGGACCCAATCATCCTAACACCTTTCTTTGGAAAGGTGATGGGTCGTAATAGATTTCAGTTTATTCTCGGCCGCCTCCACTTTTTTGATGCAGATGATCCAGCCAATGCAAATAACACCGATAAAATGGGGAGGATTAGGCTGGTATTTGATCATTTACGGGAAATGTTCCGCTCCTCATTTTATCCCTACAGAGACCTCGTCATAGACGAGAGTCTTGTGTTGTGGAGAGGCAATATTTCCTTTAGGCAGTATATACCCAGCAAGAGACACCGTTTCGGGTTCAAGATCTTTGTTATGTGTGACTGTAAGACTGGTTATGTGCAAGACATAGTCTTGTACACGGGCGCACAGACAGATATAATAGAAGATCGGAGTATAGGACTCTCTGGGGCCGTGGTGAAGACAATGATAGAAGAGTACCTTCATCGTGGTCATGTTTTGTACCTGGACAACTGGTACACTAGCCCTCTTCTCGCTAGGTTCCTCCACCAACACGACACCGGAGTCTGTGGTACAGTCAAGAGAAACCGTCGCCATATGGTCAAGATAGGGAGGAAACTTGACAAGAATGAGGTGGTTTTCTTCCAGGCCAATAACATCCTGGCAACCCTGTGGAACCACAACAGGGAAGTTTGCCTCCTATCAACTGTTCACAGCCCCCTGATGCACCGCACAGACTCCGTGGATCACCATAGCGAGAGGAGGCGCAACGTATGGAAACCAGAGTCTGTACTTGCCTATAATCTGAACATGAGGCAAGTTGATCAGTCAGACTCGATGATTTCAAGTGTTGACTGTGCCAGGACAACGATGAAGTGGTACAAGAAACTCTTTTTCCACTTGCTCGACATCACGGTCCTGAACGCCCACTACCTGCACGCAATGACCACCGGAGTATCCGAGACCTTTGAGGGGTTTGTGAGGGAGCTGGCACGTGAAATAATCGCCAAGCATGCCCAGGAAAGACCCCCACACCGCCCCGCGCCCCCGTGCTGCTCAGACTCCCCTACGTCTTGCAGCCCGCCACTACCCCAGCGCAATCCCTTCCGAACCAAACCGTCGTAAACCCCAGCGTCGCTGCCATGTATGTAAGCACTCGACAGTCAGACCATCAACGCAGAGAAAAGACACAAGATACGAGTGTGTCGAGTGCAATGTTGCGTTGTGCCTTCAGCCTTGTTTCAAGGAATATCATAATCTCGTACACTTCTGAAACTGTGTGGGAAGGCGAAATGACGCTCATGATAATGGTAAGGCCAGTCAGTAGGTGCTAAGTCAAATATAAAGTTGAAACGGGTGTTATTTTTTCAGAAAAGTAATGTATAAGATGAGAATTAGTGTAAGTGGAAAGAATTGTTATCAAAACTACACCCACTGTGTAAATCTGGTCAGTAAATATGTGATAGCAAGGAAATAAAGTGGAAACGGGTGTAATGTTAGCATGAATAAAACGTATAAGTTGAACATTACTGTAAGTTGTCATAATTGATGTCACGAGTACACCCACATTCTGGTCAGTAAGTATGTGATAGGAATTATATACAGTGGATGATGTTGTAATGTTAGTAGTAAGGTATTTTATAAGTTGATTACTTGTGTAAGATGAAACAAATGATATCGCGATAACACTCCCTGTGTAAGTACGCGCAAATATGACGCTAAGTTCCATCGTACGTTCAGAAATGATGTAATATCAATTATATCAAGTGTTTACATGTGCAATGTTAGTGTAGAATAATTATATAAGTAAAAAAATAGGTTGTAAGTTGAATTAGTTGTCATAGCGACTTCACCGTGTGTGTTACTATGCGCTAATATTACGCTATATATTTACGTAAGGCCTGAAATAATCTCAAAACAGTTATATAAAGTTGAAAAGTGTATAATAATATTAGAAAGGCATTATGTTAGTAGAAAAAGCACAATACGAGTTGAAACATCAGTCACAGCGAGTTCACTCACTACGTAATTTAGCGCTAGCATTACGCTAAATGTTATCAAAAGGCCTGTGAATACGTAAAAACAGTTCAATATATTGTAAAATGGTATAATGTTATTGTAGAAGTATTATGTAAGTAAAAAAAATTATATGTATCATGATTTGAGAATGTTAGCGATTCATGGGAACCAAGTTGGCCGATTTTGCTCGTTTCTCACGATGGTACAATGGTTATTTCTGCTCTATTTTTGTATAAAATCCAATATACTCTTTTATCACATGTTTTTATGTTTGTAATAAATTCATTTCTACTTACTTTCATTGGTTTCCCAAACTTATAATACCATAGAAAACGTTTGATGCTCACACCGCATAGGGAGAACACGGGGCCAGGTGGGACGAACGCATACCTGGTTAAGCTAATTAGGGACCCCAGGGACCACTTTCTTTGCCACCGGCCATTGTTTCTGACCAAAAGCGAAAGTTTAAGCAAAAAAAAAAAAGGTCGAAAATTGCCCGGGATTGGGGGGTACCAGTGGTCGAAAAGTTGCCGGGACGGGGCGGGTTAATGCAGAAATTCGTTGTTTTCACATCAAAATCTATCATTTTAGCTCAATAAAAAGGTAAAACAATGGCCAGCACAGAGGTGACCCATAGGGCTAAAAATAGCTGGCACGCAGCGGGTAAACAACCCTAATGACAATAGAATATTCTGGTCAGCTCTCAATTCTTTCAATAATAACCTTAACAAATCATCATCCATTCTCCCACTAAAATCTTCAGATGGCAACATTACAATTGCCCCATGTAGGAAATGAATATCTTTGCCAGTACTTTTGCCAGAAATTCTACCAAGCACGAAGTCAGCCAGAACATCCCAGTGTTAGAACTTGACTCCCTATAATTGTTCCACTTACCCCTCCAGGCACGTTGACACGAATCATGTTCCTTGTGGCTTGGCATATAAATGCACATTGATGCCAATCACGTGAAAAATGAGAGAGAGAAAAAAAATAAGTTTTCAGCTGATTTGCATCAAAATTTGATGCACTCTAGCAGGTGCATCTCTCTTCTGAGGTAAACACTTGGCAACGCTGTGACTGCTCTGGTGAGTCAGTGCGCAGCGGAATAACCTCAGTACCTCATGACCAGCCAGGCTGAAGGGTAGCACTGCATCAGTCATCCCTTTAAATCTGCCATTTTCCCCCTCCCACCCGAGGTAGAAGCCATTATTGAGATATTGTGACTGTACAATGTTTTTTACTATACTGTGTAGTGACTGTGTCTATGGAACATAGATATATTGTTTGTAAAGCACTGGGGCTCGTTATCAGCCATTAGGCCTGGAGGCAGAAGTCTGGTTGGTTATGGTGGGGTTTCCACTTTGCTTCACCCTGCCCGTAAATGATTTGAGTATTTTACATTTATAGTGAAGCCAATACTTATCTTTGTGAAACATATAGTTCCTGGATTAGTGAAATAACTGACCTAACATAGCAGGTGTTACGTACACCATAGAGATATGCCATAGTCGCTAAGGGAACAGACAGTCACGTACGCCATAGAGTCAGGAAGGGAATAATAGAGGAGGTTGGGATGGATTCATGTGATAGTGTTCTATACTACATATGGTTTAGTGTGAAATATACATATAAAATAGTGCAGCGAGTGTTCACTGAGAAATATTGCGTGCATTGACTGACTAGCACAAGGATCAGAAACAAGAAATACACCACACAGCCACACACACACACACACACACACACATATATATATATATATATATATATATATATATATATATATATATATATATATATATATATATATATATATATATATATATATATATATATATATATATATATATATATATGTATATATATATATATATATATATATATATATATATATATATATATATATATATATATATATATATATGTACGTCGTGCAGCGAATGTTTGTGGAGAAATTTGTGTAATGATGTGTATAAAAGCCTGCGTTGCCTAAAGGCAATGAGGGGATCCTCTCTTTGGCTCAGTGGTAACATGCGCCTGTATTATGCGCGGGGGCCCGAGATCGAATCTCGGCCAGTACAGTGATTAATTTGTTGTTTCATTTCGGTTATTACATCTGTTGTGTGCATCGCATGTGCTAGGCAAATGTAGCACAAGGAGGAGAGAACAAATATGCCACAGCCACAGACACACACACACACACACACACACTCACCCACCCACACACACTCACCCACCCACACACACACACACTCACTCACCCACCCACACACACACCCACCCACACACACACACACTCACTCACCCACCCACACACACACACATGCTGACACACTTCATAACTCCTCATCTTCAAACCCTTCAAGGTCCTGCCAGCATCTCAACACCTCTGGAGGAAGTGAGTTGTCCGTATTTTGTTAATTTGTATATTGACCTATTTCTATATTTCTATATTTTTTACACAAATAGGTATTGTTTTTTTACATATACACATATGAGGTGGAAAAAAGTTCAGCTTCAGTATCAGTACTTAGCAAAAAGACTAGTGGTTATGTTGAGTATCTGAGAGCACTATATTTATGTGTATACTCTGAGTAAAAAAAAAAAAATAAAACCTAACGAGCAAAAATATGTAGGTGTGGGTGATGCAGGGAAAGAGAGTGTTTTTATCTCACTTGTGGGTGAGGAGGAGTATTCTACATTTGTTGTCTATTTACTCAAAAAATATTGGACGTATCAATTTCTTGTAACAACCCATGATAAAGATCAATGAATTCTACGTATGTATAAGACCAAAATATAAGCCTTTGGGAGCATATTTTTTAGGTAAAGGCGAGGGAAGAGAGTGTTTTTTTTCTCACTTGCGATAAAACAATGCAGTGCTTGGAGAAGTATCCTACATTTGTCGTCCATTTACTCGAAAAGTATTGGACATATCGATTTCCTGTAAGAACCATGATAAAGATCAGTGAATTCTATGTATGTACTGCAATATCTCTGATGAAAAGTCATTGTTACATAGGTGGGAATATAACTGTTATTTTGCTCGCATGAAGAAAGGGGCGGAGGGAATTTGGTGAATGGTCGTGGAGAGGGCAGACGTGTGCTGAACTCTTCTCTAGCTGCAGGGTTGCCTCACTGGCATTAGCTTTGGTTTTGTTCACCACTGGGGCGTTTTTTAAATAAAGTCAGGGTAGCTAGCACTCATTTTCCTCCCCTCTCTATTTAGAGATACAATAGGTGTTTGTGTCTTTTTCTGAGTTTACCTTTGCTTACTCGCCCACGGAGGGTGCCCCCCACTGATCGCTCTGGGGTGTGAATAAACACGGTCGGTCCTCCCTTGAGTGGTGTGAGAGGGCAATCTCAGACATAGGTATTTGGACCCGGGTCATTCGTCCCATGCTCGTTTTTCTTCCTCTTCCCACTTCAGGGGGAAGTGGTAACTATGGTGGATGCCCCTAGTGCCTCCCCCCCTGAAAGGGGGGGAAGTGGTCCTGACCGACTCCTGACTGTTTCACTGACTGACGTCACGACTGACTGCCCCCAGACTAGAGCCCCACTCGACATCCCTGTAGATGATGCGACATATGTAATCCTATATGCGACTGGTTCTACTTCATTGGCTAGTCTCAATCCCTTTCTCATCAAGAAAGTAATTGACGGCTGTGCTGGTGAAGTTGAACAGGTAAAAAAAAACTTGCTTCTTGAGACCTCCTAGTCAAAACAATAAACTCATGCCAAGTCAAAGATTTGCTCAATCTACGTAAATTTCATTGCAACGATGTCGAGCCAAAGATCCCTCACTCCATGAATTCCTGCAAGGGAGTTATCACTTGCAGGGACCTCATGGTAATGGATGAGGACGACATTGTACAGGAACTTACTGGCCAAGATGTTATTGCTGCGCATTTCATTAGCAGGTTTACGGAAGGCATCAGGAAGAAGACTGCCACTATTGTTTTAACTTTTGGCAGGACCTCACTTCCCTCAAATGTCAAAGTGGGATATGAAATTTTAAATGTCAGACCCTACATCCCTTATCCCCTTAGATGCTCTAAATGCCAGATTTATGGACAAACAGAAAAGGTTTGTCAGACTTCTCAGTCAGTGTGTGGTAGGTGTGCGGTTCAAGGTCATGATGCTGAACACTGCATGTCAGAGTCTGTGAGTTGCTTTCATTGTAAGGGTGCTCACTCCACTTCCTCGAGGAATTGCCCAAAGTGGAAGGAGGAGAAAGAGATCTGCACAGTGAAAGCCACAGAGGGCATATCCTATTATAATGCCAGGAAGAAGGTAAGGGAGTCGCATGCGAATCCCAGGCCTAATGTCTAATATGATATCAGCGGTTATGTCCCGGCCTGTGATGTGCACGGTGGAGACTCAGACTGACCCAGAACCAAGCGCTCCTGTCACTCACATTGCACCATCGTCTGCTCCTGCTGTTCATTCCAGCTCTTCTTCTGACACCCCTGCTCCATCTTCATACTCTCAGGCTGCTGCTACTTCTCTGGCAGTGCGACCTAAACAGAAGTCGGACAAACCTGAAAAAACTAACTTGACAACCCTTACCAAGTCACGACCTCATGTCTTACCTGCTCCTGGTCCAGTGAGGGAGAGAAAGGGTAGCTCTTCCTCGGTGGGCTCTGGAAGCCTCATTATTGATGATCAAATGGAGGTTTCCATCAGCAAGCACCGGGATAGGTCCCCCGGTAGTCGCTCGCCTGCTGGCGGATGACAAAAAAAGACCAAGCATACTGGCCCCCAACGTAAATCTTAAACCGCCACATTCAGTGTGTTACAGTGGAATTGTAGGGGTTTTAGGAAAAAACTACACAATATAGCAATCTTGCTTTCCATACACAGGCCAGACGTTGTTTGTTTACAGGAGATGCGCCTGGAGGATCACCCTGATCTTCCACAGGTCAAACACTACCACTCGTATAGAAGATATGAAGGTCACGGAGTTGCCATATACACACACAAATCACACCCACAAATGGAAATGATTCTAAATTCTACTCTGGAAGTGGTCGCGTGCAGAGCAAAATTTAATAACACGTATCTGTCTATTTTCTCTCTGTACTGTCCTCCACACGGCCCCATTGATAGTGATGCTTTAAATTTTCTATTTGAACATCTACCTGGGAATAAGTTAGTGTTGGGCGACTTTAACGCCCGTCACTATCAATGGGGTAGCTTGAAGATCGATGGTCGTGGGGAACAAGTAGCCAACTTAATACTACAGTCCAGCCTCTGTCTTCTGAACGATGGTAGAGCGACTCGTGTAGATGATCGTACCGGTAACGTTTCGGCCATTGACTTATCCCTGGCCTCCCCTGGTATACATCAAGATTTCTCATGGGACCCTTATGACGACTCCTTGGGGAATGATCATTTACCCATCTGTCTTTCTTATACACGCGACATCATTTCGGACCCTCCACCTCCAAAATTTAACTATAAGAAAGCAGATTAGGGATCCTTCTCAAGGATCACCAATTTAGATATTTCTGGAGAGACCATAGATGTTAAGGTCGAAAATAAAACTACTTCTGTATTACACGCACCTGAGGCTGCTATTTCCAAGACTTCTACAGTTCATGCAAAGCATAGAGCACATTGGTGGATGCCGGATTGCCGACAAGCATTAAGAAAATGCGATAGGAGATACAGGATTTTTGATAGTCAGCCTACTGAGGAACGGGCTGAGGCAAGAAGGATAATAAGAAAGGCCAAACGTGACTCCTGGCGGTCCTTTGTGTCCACGGTGACTATATAACACCATTAAGTAAAGTCTGGTCCACAATAAGAATATTAAATAATAAAGGCCCATATTTCCCTGTGACCACCCTGCAGGTGAATAACACAATCTATGACGAGCCCGTGGACATTGCTAACATCCTCGCCAGGAGTTTTTCTCATGTAAGTAGCTCAGCCAATTATGATCTGCATTTTCAACATCATAAACGCACGGCTGAGCTACAGTTAATTGACTTTGCCACAGAAGACGTAGACTCCCCGTACAACCAAGAGTTTACGCTAGATGAACTGCTCCTTGCCTTTAAATTCTGTAAAGACACCAGCCTTGGACCAGACACCATCACGTACGGTATGATCCAGCATCTTAATCAGGACAACCTGATTAAGATGTTAGCATTGTACAATGAGGTTTGGGCGTCTCGAACGTTCCTAAACTCATGGCACTTTGCGCACATCATACTGATACCCAAAGAGGCGGTCGTCTTATGAATCCCACTTCATTTCGTCCTATTGTGTTGACTTCTTGTCTATGTAAGATCATGGAACGTATGGTAAACAATAGGCTTCTTTTTGTTTTAGAGTCGAAGAATTTGTTAAATGATCAACAATATGGCTTCCGTAAATACAGAAGTTCACTAGATCATTTAATGAATTTGGAGCATTGTATTTCAGAGGCATTTGCCAATAAAGAATTCATGATAGGGGTGTTCTTGGACATCCATAAAGCCTATGACATTACATGGCAGCAACACGGTATACTAACGAAGCTCTATGCTTATGGTTTAAGAGGAAATTTGCCTATTTTTATTTCAAATTTCTTAAGGGACAGAACTTTCTCTGTCAAATTGCCCCATAAAGTAACATCGGATATATTTAACCAGGAAAACAGGGTGCCGCAGGGAAGTGTGCTTAGTCCTACTTTATTTAGTATTATCTATCTATCTATCTATCTATTCTCAGATACCTCAATCTCGTTTGGGGTGGCCACAAACAAATCGCCTCCAAGTCGCCCTGTCCCCCGCCATTTCAGTGCCCTGCTCCCAACTCACACACCCCTCTCTCATATACCTCTCCACCCCATCCCTCTATCTCATCCTCGGCCTCTCCCTCCCTCTTCCCCCCTCCACCTCACTCACATACACTCTCTTCGTCAGTCTTTCACCCTCCATCCTCTCCACATGGCCAAACCACCTCAGTGTGTTCCTCATAATGCTTCCTATCACATCCACATCAACACCACAACACTCCTTTATATCCTCATTCGTCAGCCTGTCTCTCCATGTGACTCCACAGGCTTCTCTTAAATAACTCATTTCCACTGCTCTCACTCTTGACTTGTGTCCTTCCAACAACGTCCAAGCTTCACTTCCGTACGTTAGAGTTGGTATCACAATACTGTCATGTAGTAACTTTTTCACTTCCATGCTCACTTCCCTGTTTCTTATCACTGCTTTCAAAGAACCAGCAACCTTTCTTCCCTGCTGTACCCTTTCAAGCACTTCACCCTCCAAACCTCCATCCTTACTCATCACATTACCCAAGTACTTAAACGTACTCAAATTTTCCAATTCCTCACCACCCAACCTCGCTGTACATTCACTGACTTCACCTCTCTCAAAGACCATCACTTTACTCTTCCCTACATTCACCTTTAGATTCCGTTTCTTACACAGTCTCCCAAACTCATCCACCAAGCCTTGCAGCTCCCCTTCATCTTCACTCAACAACACAGTATCATCTGCAAACAACAGTACAGGGAGTTTCCAAACACTATCCTCTCTCACTAGGGCCACTCCAACATCCACTGCCCTACCTTGTACCTCTTTTATTACCCCATCCATGTACAGATTGAACAACCATGGAGACATGACACATCCCTGTTTCAACCCAACTTTCAAAGAGAAAAATTCACTTAGTTCACCATCCACACGCACTGCAGCCTTCGCACCATTGTACATACTCTTCACAGCATTCAACAACTTCCCATCTACTCCATATATTCTTAACACTTTCTACAATCTTTGTCTATCCACCCTGTCATATGCTTTCTCCAAATCCTTGAAAGCCGCATACAACTTCTTTCCCTTCTCTAGAAACTTTTCCATTAATGATCTAAGAATGAATATCTGATCTACACAACCTCTTCCCTTCCTAAAGCCTCCCTGTTCTTCTCCAACTAATTTCTCTGTTCTTTCTCTAACTCTGTCAATAAGTATTCTACCATACACTTTTCCTATTAAATTAAAAAGACAAATGCCTCTATGATTACCACACACTTCTTTTTCCTCTTTTCCTTTGTACAAGGGAATAATTATACCCGACTTCCAATCCTCCGAGACTCCACCCTCCTCCCAGGCCAATCTGCACATCTTCCACATCCATTCTACTACTATCTCTCCCCCATGCTTCAGCATTTCACCACACACTCCATCAATTCCTGGGGCTTTGCCCGATTTAACTTTCTTCATTGCTTCCACAACTTCTATCCTACTGATTTATTCCTGTCTTCTCACTTCCCTCCTTCTCCCAGCCATTCCCCAGCCACTTATACTCGCATTACTTCCATCCTCTACGTTCAACAATTCCTTAAAGTGTTCTCTCCATCTGCTCACTTTTTCTCCCTTCTCCACTAGTAATCTACCATTTTTATCTTTCACTCCCCTGCTAACTTCACTTCCACCCTGTCTTACTCTTTTCACCTCTTTCCAGAACATTTTCTTACAGTCCCTCCACTTTACACTCAAATTCCTTCCAAATTCCTCATCCACTCTCTTCTTTCTCTTACTAATCTTTTCACCTCTCTCTCATTCTTTCTACATATAACTCTCTCTTCCGCCTCTCAACTTCTTCCACGCCCCTGTTTCTCATCCATTCATTGTATGCTTTCTTCTTTTGTGCCACAGCCTGTTTCACCTCTTAAGTCCACCACGCTGTTCCTTGCACCCCCCTCCGTTTTCTCTTCCTTCCACACACCACATCACATGCTGCACATATTTCTACTGTAAATATCCTACACATACCTTCCACGTCTCCCATCTGCTCCAATTCATATTTGCCCAATCGTTCCTCCACTTCTCTCTTATACTCTGGCTTTTTCTCATCCTCTTGTAACCTTTCCACTCTCCTTGCAACTACTCCTTCCTCTTGTCTTTCCCTTCTTCTTTTCCTCCATCTTACTCGAATTCTAATTCTGGCCACCACCAAGTAGTGGTCAGAAAGTCCACTCCCCCAACCTCTATAAACTCTTGCATCCATTACACATCTTCGCATCCTTTCATCCACACACACATAATCAATCATTGCCTTCCTTTCATTCAGTTCACCACCCACCCTTCTCATCACTCGCCATGTATACCTGTGGATCATTTTATGCCTGAAGAGGGTATTGGCTATCACCAACCCCCTCCCAGCACAAATGTCCACTAACGCACTCCTATTCTCATCTATCTCAGCAGGCACACCCCACTCACCAACTATTCCATCCACCTTCACATTCCCAACTTTACCATTCATATCACCAGTCAAAAACACTCTCTCATTCCTTTCAAACTTTTCCATGCACACTTCTACATTTGTCCAGAACTATTCTCTCACTCTTTTAACACAATCTTGCGTTGGCGCATACACACACACAATTGCCCACATTTGTATTCCAACTTTCCACTTTACCCACACAATCCTTGACCTAACTGATCCATACTGTCTTATGCTCCTCTTCCATATTTTACTCACAACTATACATACTCCTTCCTTTGCCCTCTCATTCTCACCTACTCCTGCACATATACCACATCCATACTCCCATTCTCTCACAGTTTCTCCTCTCCATTTTGTTTCAGTTATTCCACATACATCCACTTTCGCACCCTCAAGCACCTGGACAGTGATATTCTGTCATCAGCTCCCATCCCCAGGAATCTTAAATACTTGCTCTATGCTGACGATTGTGCAATATGGCACTCCTACTGTAATGCACAATTTTCGGCTGGGCGGATTCAAGCAGCCCTTGACTCCGTCCACCAATGGGCCTTGCAGTGAGGATTTAAGTTTTCCATCCATAAGTGTGCCACTGTAGTTTTTACGACTCGTAACGTCCCCGATTTGCATTTATTTTTTAATAATCAAGTGGTACCTTTTTTTTTGGGCCTCCACTTTGATCACAGAATTAATTTTAAACTTCACGTTAATACTTTGCTTGCTCATTATGATAAACCGTTAAATGTCCTCAAGTACCTAATGGGTACTACATGGGGTGCCGACAGAAAATCTTTATTTAACCCACACCGTCCTGGCGACGTGAATTAACGTCCGCATATGATGTGCACTCATGTCCCGGCAACATGAATTAACGCGGCAACATTGCAAGTTGCATAATTTGCACAATTTTCAATTTTCGCGAGTGATTTCGAGAGTGATTTTTGGCACGTATACACGGGACACCTTCTTCTATTCTTCTACAAGATGCCAAGCAGGGACAATGCCTTACATTGCATAACCTCTCCCCCCCCCCCGCACGCCATTGTCTCGGCAATTCACCTGTTACCAGTGACCTGGCCAATAAAGACATTCAGGGCCAGAGTGATTCCCCAATCAATAACAATGTGGAGGACAAAGTTTACATTGCATTAGAGGAAGAAACAGTCAGAAATGATGATCAGGTAATGTGGGAAAAAAAGGTCATCAATGGTGATGAGTTAGTGAGTGAAACAATGCTTATAATGCCTATATTACTGTTTGAAAACCAATATACTCTTGTACTACATATAAATTCGTACCAAGTAAATAAATAAATACTGTTTATGAGTGGATAAAATAGTTACCCTCCCATAGCACTCGTTTTCTTTGGTGCCAGCCTGTTAGAAAACCCAGTCAGGTAAGGAGGAACTCGCACCTGGACCGAGTATTTTAAACCTCAGGTGAGCAATTTCTCTATGAATTTTCGATGTTTCTCACCAAAAGCGGATGTTTCAGCCCCCCCAAAAAAGGTTCAAAAATGTCGGGACTGGGGCGTACCACTGCCCAGAAAATGTCAGGATGGGGCGGGTTAATGGTGTATAAGTCCCTTATTTGATCGAATCTAGACAATGGCACACAGGTGTATGGTTCGGCATCCAATGCCACGCTGAAAGGATTGGATGTGCTACAGAATAAATATTTGCGAATATGTCTTGGAGCCATCCGGTGTACCCGTGTAGCTCTTATGGAAGTGGGGCGAATGTGCCTCCCCTCCGTATTCGCCGTGACCACCTGGCCTTTTCATACGGCATACGAACATATAGGAAAAGTAATATTGTCAATGTGGCCTGTACCCCCCTGCGTCAATACCACCATCTCATGCGGGGTGTGCATTGGCCACTTGCTGTTCGCCTCCACCTACTGACTCAGGAGCTTGGTGTGGACCCCAGTGACTGTGATAAGTTGGTGCTTAAAAATATAGCGCCTTGAGAGCCACCCAGCTTTACTGTTGATGTTACATGGCTCCCAGCACCTAAGACCAAGGTGCCGGAGGCGGAGGTCCACCACTTGTTTCATAACATCATCATTCGTCACTTGGAGTCCCACCACTTGTACACCGACGGCTCCAAGTTGAGTGAATGTGTGGGTGCAAGTGTGTGGTCGACTGAATGTGCCCTCAGGTATTGGCTGCCGACTCATACATCTGTGTTTACCTCCGAATTTTTTGCTATTGACAAAGCCATAGACTATGCTCTCAATTCGGCATGACTCATTTGTCATATTTTCAGACCTGAAATCAGCCCCTCAGGCAATTGTATTTTGTACTACGGACTCACATGAGATCCAGGGCCGCATTGTTAATAAGCTGCATTCATGCAACAAGTCATTCACGCTGATCTGTGTGCCTGGTCATTGTCGTATCTATGGCAAGAAGCAGGCTGACTTACTTGCAAAGTCTGCTGTAGAGCTCGAGGAGATTTGGGACATTGCTCATGTTCTACGGTCGTGTCTCTCTCTCGGGGAGAAATCAATAGATCTTCTGTGGCAAGGTCAGTGGAACAGACTTAATATTCCAACATGTAAGCCGTACGTGGGCAACTGTGACACTGCCAACCGTCCCAGTCGCCTGGAAGAAAAAGTGTTGGCACGATTACGGCTCAATGCCACAATTGTAACGCACATGAAACCATATATGGAAAGACGATTCCCACCGCACTGTGACATCTGTAGTGCAGTGTTATCTATCAGTCATATCATCCTGAGCTGTCGGCGATTTATTTGTGAACGTGCTTCACATTTAAATTACTGCGGTGCAGTAGACATCCCCTTCACCCTTTCCACCATCCTGGGTGATGGGGACATTGTTATGACTGATAAATTGATGGCTTTCTTGAGAGAGACCGGACTGATCAGAGTGATGTGACTTTTTTACTGTGTGGTTATGGTCTTTATCAACTGTAAATATGTATATATTGTACTATTAATTAGGGTTGAGAGTTAACATATTTGAAATAGTTCCTCCTCCCACTGATCTATTTCTAATATGGATGTCCCCTACATTAAGCCACATTCCTCGCCTGACAGTCACCAGCTGATGAGTGCAAGTATGCAATATAGAAAGGTATTGGGCACTTGCAGTCGATGATGGTCTGCTGGGTGAGGTTCTTCACTTTTTGTACATATTATGGCTTAATCGGTAGAGAGGTGGCTTGCAGTCCTAACGGACCCGGGTTCAAATCCCGCTGGGACAGGGAACAGTTTAAGGATTTGAATTTAATAAATCTCAGACTTTACCAATCTACCAGAAGACCCGCCGACATTTAAAAATACCCCCGCTAATATCAATACACCAGTCCTGTATGAGACAGCCCCAGCATGTATTCAATATGGATGGTGGGTGTTAGCGCCGAAGTGGTGATATGTAGAGGTGTGCAGTTTGTAGGAGGACTACTGGGCCTTGAAAACAGGCTGTGAAGCCTATGCCCAGAGTCGGTCACATAAAAAAAAAAAAAAAAAAATCTTGCTTAAGTTATTCTAATTAGGGCCGACAGCTGACGTATATGGAAATGCTCCTGACTCGTCTGGTTCCCTTTCATATATTGATGTCCCCTATATTAGGTTGTGCCTCGACTGACAGTCACCAGGTGATGAGTGCAGGTACGTAATGTAGAAAGGCAGTCGATGGTGTTCTCTTGGTCGAGGCTTTTTTACCATTAGTGTAGGTCTAGTTATTTGTCTGTTAGGATTTAGTATAGGTTAGTGATTTGTCTGTTAGGTGATTAGTTTTAGGGTCTTTAGATTAGGTGTTTTTATTTATAAGTAATATAAGGTAAAAAATATAAATAATAATAAAAATAAAAAATACTAAAATAAATATTATATATATATATATATATATATATATATATATATATATATATATATATATATATATATATATATATATATGTGCATGAAAGTGTGTATGTTCATATGCATGGATGTGTGTATATATGTATGTATATATATATGTCCGTATATATATGTATATATGTGTCAATGTATATACATATATATATTTTTGCTTTAATGACCAGGGGCTTCGGCCCCAATGGTCGATAGGCAAAAAAAAAAAAAAAAAATTGCAGCACGAAAGTGGGTACCCAGTAGTTTTTGGCGATTTACTCAGAAATTATGAGGTACATGAAAAATCTGCAGGTGCCATGTGAAAGCTCATGAAATTCTACACAAGATTGTGAAATAAAAATATAACCTGTGCAAGAAAGCTTTTGCGGTAGAGCTCCCTGTATAAAAATAAGTTTTTTAATGACTTTTAGTTTTTTGCTATTTTCTCGAAACCTATAAACCATATCACAAGCAGACAATCTGATTAGAAAGCTGAAGAAGTTCTCTAACAAAACTTCTAATATCATTATTCTATATGATGGAAAACATTCGAACTAGGATGTTGGGAAGTGAGATTGACATTCTGAAATGTGTATTTACATTGGCTAATGTACTTTTATTCGTCTTTTTCTATATTCCTTTTTCTTTTTTGTTTGTCGGCTAGAACAAAGATCGGTTAATAAGATTATGTTGGTTTCATGGCAATATATAGATGTTTGGGTGGCGAAAATAAGGGGAGAAAACATGTTTTCAGCGATGTGCAGGGGGCTGGCCAGGGAGGGAGATGGAATAAATCAGTGTGCTGTAGAACTTACTAAAACTTATCCGTGCAATTGAGGAATGCAAACAAGATATGTTAAATCCATCCTAGACAATTTACCAACCAACAAAGCTCCAGGTCCAAATGGAATTCCTCCAGTTGTTTTGAAAAAGTGTTCACCAGAACTTGCCTTTGTTCTAGCTATAGTATTCAGACTATGTATAAGTACATCTTCAGTCCCTAATTCATGGAAAGAAGCCAATATCCACCCAGTTCTAAAGAAGGGAAGTTCCTCTGACCCCTCTGATTGCAGACCAATTGCTGTCACATCTTCTCTTGGTAAAGTATTTGAAATTTTAATAAATAACCATATAGTTAAACGTCATGAATCCAGCAACTTAATTAATGATAGACAATATGGTTTTTGCCATGAAAGATTCACCATTGACTACTCAGTTTCCTGACTCACACCATCCACCAATCAATCGACCAACATGGAGAAAGTCATGCAGTATCCTTTGATATTTCTAAAGCTTTCGACAGAGTGTGGCACCGTTCCCTGCTGCCCAAACTCCCTTGTCATGGACTAACGTCTTTTGTTCCTCTGCTTTTCTCATATCTCAGTGACTGAAAAAGAAGAGTAAATGTAGATGATCTATATTCCCATTTCCACTCAGTTAATGCCGGCGAGCCACAGGGATCAGTTCTGGCACCAACCCTGTTCCTGGTTCATATTAATGATCTCCTATCTGTTACCCATAATCCCATCCATTCATATGCAGATGACTCAACATTTCACCGTTCATTCACACTCAGACATCCAATTACAAATTCTAATATCTCTAACTCTCAACTCACTACAGCCATCTGCATAAATCAAGACTTATCTATGATCAAAGAATGGGGATAAAACAACCTTGTCTCAAAGACTCAGTTCTTACAAACCCGACAAAATGTTCCAACTAATGTTTAATAATATCCAGCTCAATCCTGCATCATCCTTGAATATGCTTTGGGTTTCATTCAATCGGGACTTATCTTGGAAAGATCATATTACATTTCTTGTAAAATCTGCTTCCAAGAGATTAGCTGTGCTAAGCCGACTCCGTACCTTCTTTACCCTTGCATAGTTGTTGAATTTATACAAGGGTTTTATTTGCCCCTGTGTAGAGTACAACTCTCATGTGTGGGTAGGCTCCTCACATACAACTCTTCTCAATAGGGTGGAGTCAAAGGCTTTTCTTCTCATTAACTCTTCTCCTCTTACTGGCTTCCTTCAACTTCTGTCTCTTCGTCGCACTGTTGCATCTTTATCTCTTTTCTATCGGTACTTCTATGGTCATTGCTCCTGAACTGTCTGCTTGCATCCCTTCACCTCTACGACCAGTGCGTTGCACCCATCTAGCAACAAACTCTCATCCTTTTTCTGTCCAACTCTCTAATGCAAGAGTTAACCGTTACTCCCAGTCCATTTATGCAACAGGTCAACCTGGAACTGTCTCCCTCTGTATTTCCTACTTCCTACGATCTCCAGTCTTTCAAATGCAGCGTGTCCAGCCATCTTGAAATGAACGGATCTTGATTTTGGCTTTCTTTTGTATTGTTTTTTTTTTTTTTCCTTGGAAGGAACGTTTTGCGGGCTACTGGCCTTTGGTACCATTATCTTGGCATAAAAAAATAATGCTAGTAAAACCGAATACATACAATTTATCAACAGACAGATATTGGCAGATTCGTACAGTACCTTCAACGCTGCTAATGTTCCCATCCCCATAAATAATAAAATTCTCGTTGTCTCACTTAACAATGCCCTCAGCTGGGCCTCTCATGTCAGATCACTTGATAAAACTGCCTCAAAGAAACTTGGATTATTGAACAGAATCCGTAACTTCTTCACTGACGAGCAGTTAGCTATAATTTATTAGAGTCATGTGCGCTCTGAGCTTGAATATTGCTCACCCTTGTGGAACGGATGTGGAGAGGTTGCATTAAAACTAGGTACAATTCAGAACAAAGCTGTTGGAATTATTAATAACCCTGCTGTTATAAATAAACTCCCTCCCCAATAAGTAAGAAGGAATGTTGCCTCCTTTGCATTATTTTACAGATACCTTTATAGCAAATACTCAGACGAGGTTGAGTCCAATGTGCCACCTCTACATGCCTTCCCTCATGCTACACGGGCATCTAGTAGCGTCAAGACCGGCGCCCATTTGGAAGATTGTTCTCTATTATTTGTTGAAGAATAAGTTGGTTATATAGTGTATGTGTGTTCTTTTCTTTTCTCCCTCTCTCTCTCTCTCTCTCTCTCTCTTAAAAAAAAAAAAAAAAACCGTCTGTATGAAGCAGCCCCAGATGTAGGGTGATGTGTAGAGACAGTGAGGGTGAACAGTACAGCATTTTGGCAACAATTATGCACAACGAAAATCAAGTACTCATAATAATATTAAGCGACAATGTAAGAGTATGTTGCTGAAACGTTCATCTACCCACTACCATTCATATTTACCAAAACACTGCTCTTTTTTTTTTCACTCTCTCTCTCTCTCTCTGCCTGTAACTTGCATTTGAGATGTCTTTTTATCTTGATTACTGATATGTTACGAGAGAGAGAGAGAGAGAGAGAGAGAGAGAGAGAGAGAGAGAGAGAGAGAGAGAGAGAAGGTGTTGAGGGAGGCCGTGTAATAAATTGGTATAATACATTTTCTAGATATCCGTTTTTTATCCAAGGATGAAGGAACCAAAGGGCAGGAGCCCCCAAACTGTTCCTTCCAAGGAAAAAAAAAATAGGAACAATACATAAGAGAGCCAAATTCAAGATCCGTTCATTTTGAGATGGCTGGACACACTGCGTTTGAAAGACTGGATATCATAGAAAGTAGGAAATACGGACAGAGGGAGACAGTTGCAGAGTTGACCTGTTGCATAAATGAAGGACTGGAAGTAACGGTTAACTCTTGCATTAGAGAGCTGGACAGAAAAGGGATGAAAGTTTGTTGCCAGACGGGTGCTATGCACTCGTTGTAGAGGTGGAGGGATTCAAGCAGAAAGTTCAGAGGAGCAGTGACCATTGAAGTTGCAATAGAAAAGAGATACAGATGCAACAGTGCGGCAAATAGACAGAGGTTGAAGGGAGCCGTAAGAGAAGGAGAGTTAATGAGCCGAAGAGCCTTTGACTCCACTGTATTGAGAAGAGCTGTATATGGGGAGCCTCCCCACACATGAGAGTTGTACTCTACACGGGGGCGAATTAAACCCGTGTACAAAGTCAACAACTGTGCAGGGGTAAAGAAGGTACGAAGTCGGCTAAGCAGAGCTAATCTCTTGGAAGCAGATCTTACAAGAAATGCAATATGATCTTTACAAGGTAAGTCCCGAGTGAATGAAACCCCAAGCACGTTCAAGGATGATGCAGGATTGAGCTGGATATTATTAACCATTAGTGGGTACACCCGTGGAAGATTGTGTCGCGTTGATAGGTGTAAAAACTGAGTTTTTGATGCATTAACAACAAGATTATTTTTACCCCAGTCAGAGATACTCGCCAAGTCAGACATTAGGTTTGCCATAGCCTCATCCCTTGTTTGTTGAAGTAACTACTGAGATTGACGTTGTGGGAACCGAATGGAAAGGTGAAGAATGGAATCATCATCGAATGAGTGGATAGGGTTAGATGTACATCTTAGACGGTCATTGATAAATTAAAGGAAAAGAGTCGCTGATAGGACAGAGCCCTGAGGAACACCGCTGTTGATAGATCTAGGAGAGGATTGATGGCCATCTACAACAGGGGCTATAGAACGATCAGAAAGGAAGCTATAGATGAACGTACAGATAGGAGGATAGAAACCGTAAGAGGGCAGTTTAGAAATTAATGATTTATGCCAGAGTCGATCGAATGCCTCTGAGATGTCAGGTGCGATGGCAAAGCTTTTGCCAAAGTCCCGAAAGGAGGATGACCAGGAGTCTGAAAGGTAGGTGAGAAGATCCCCAGTGGAGCATCCTTAATGGTACCCATACTGACGATCAGAAAGAAGGTTGTGATGGGAAAGATGCTTTAAAAATTTTCTGTTAAGAACTGACTCGAAAACATTTGAGACACAGGGTGATAAAGCAATTGGACGATAGTTACAGGGTTGGGAATGGTCACCCTTCTTTTGGACTGGCTGAATGAGAGCAACCTTCCAGCAAGAAGGAAAGGTACAAGTTGA
Organism: Coenobita brevimanus; assembly: GCF_032717465.1. Lineage (NCBI taxonomy): Eukaryota > Metazoa > Arthropoda > Malacostraca > Decapoda > Coenobitidae > Coenobita > Coenobita brevimanus. The sequence goes on along the minus strand of NC_136986.1, from coordinate 8,352,931 downwards.
CAGACAAAGGGGAAAGAGTTTACCTAGGCAGGGTGTAAGCACAGAAGCACAGTTCTTGAGGACAACAGGAGGGCTTCATCAGGCCCATATGCCTTTTTAGTATTAAGACCAGTAATAGCAGAAAATACATCAGCTGAAGAAATTTTAATGTCAGCCATGAAGAAGTCAGAGGGGGGAAGTGATGGAGGAACAGCACCGGAATCGTCCAAGGTGGAAGTGGAGGAGAAAGTCTGAGCGAAGAGATCTGCTTTATCAGTAGAAGAAATAGCTACAGAGCCATCAGAATAGAAAAGAGGAGGGCAGGATGATGAGATAAAGATGTTAGAAAGGTTTTTGGCAAGGTGCCAGAAGGGCGTGAAGAATTCGGGTTGGAGAGTTGAGAGCATTTAGTGCGGATGAAATTATTTTTAGCAGAGTGAAGAACAGACTTAGGACGATTTCGGGCAGAAACGTAAGCAAGGTGAGATTCAGGGGTGGGATGGTTCTGGTACCTTTTATAGGCCCTCTCCTTGTTGCGGACAACATTAGAACCAGACTTTCTTGCATTTGTCAAAGGATATGAGAAGGGAATGTATGCTTCCATGCCCGAGAGCATAACCTCCGTAACGCGCAATGCCTAATGTGTAAAGTATGTGGAGTGTCGAGTGGCTTAAGGACGTTAATTCGCTTGTGTTATAAAGGGCAAGGCCTTCTAATGCCGCATGGACAGGTGTGTTGGACTTCACATTATATAACAAATTTATTCCAGTCATGTCATTTCTGTGTTTATTCTTGCTACATCCAGGCAAATTTTTGAACCTAGAAAGAGTCTGTACAAGTGAAAGGGTTAATGATGGCTTGATCTAAGCCATGACATTCCAAAAGCCTGCTGGAATAGTTTGGAAATAACAGGAGAGTACTAGAAAATACGTGACTGGGGTAAAAGGGTTAACATTGAGGTATATGAGTGGTGTGGCATGAGTATCACTGAGCAAAGGTGAAAGCAATAAACGGGGCATTGTTAAGAAGTATATCTGTGGTGTGTAGATGGAATATGATGAAAACGTTTATATAGATAGTCGTGAAAGATACTGTAGACTCTTATGAAAAGGTAGAAAAAAGTACTTAGATGGTCTACTTAGTCAAGATGTATTGTATTAACAGCATAGTGAAGAGGGTTAATATGAGTGAAGCAGAAGTTAGGATGATGTATGCAAGGCCAAGATATGGTGGAATGGATATGGTAATTAAATATGTGGGGATATAGAAGATGTGAAGGCAAATGAACGGACGAAAGACACAGTTTGACGTATGAAATATATGTACAATATCACAGAACAAAGAGTACACTTCCTATTTTTTTTAGCCTGATTGTAAACGCAGTGCTCTGTAACACACACCCGTTACAAACTTTATGTTTTTTTTTAATGCCTGTGAGACACACCATAGATTTTGGAAGAAATGAATGCTCAGGAAATGGACGTGTGGCAAACTTCATTGGGAAATTTCTTGCTAGTTCTTCCGTCACTGCCAGCTGCTGCTTATGGACTTCTCCCACTCTACGTATCTGTGGCTCAGTTGATGATTATCATCATCTTGTCAGAGGCACTGGGAAATGAGTGGAAGGAATGAAAACTTTAAACCTAGATTTTTTTTGTCTACTTAACGACATTTTGTGAAGTTCTAAGTAGATTAAAATCTCTCCACAGGTTGTCTGGATATTTAAATAAAAATATATGATTCATTAATAAGCGGAATACAATAAAGAAAATTAGTGACACAAGTTGCTTAGGGAACTAAACGTCGCACGAGTATTTTCCATCCTAAAATTAAAGCAAAAATAAATAGATCCAACAGCAACCTATAGGAGAGAAATGATGAGAGTTAGTTGGATACATATACTTAGTAACGATATTGATTAACACATACATAGCCATAATATAACTCACACACACTCATAACAAATAACACATACACATAAAACATACACTCATAACACATATCACATACAGTACACACTCATAACACATAACACATACACGCTCGCAACACATAACACGTAAACAGTAATAATACATGACGCATACACACTCTTAATACATAACACGTACACGCTCATAACACATACACACTCATAACATAAAACATACACACTCACAACACATACCACATACACACTCACAACACATAACACATACATACTCATAACACATACATACTCATAACACATATCACATACACACTATCACCACCCGATACATACACACTCACAACACATAACATATACACACAACACATAACACATACACGCCCATAACACGTAACACATACACACTCATAATACATAACACATACACACCCATAACACATAACACATACGCATTCATAACACATACACACTCACAACACATAACACATACACACCCATAACACATAACACATACATACTCATAACACATAACACACACGCTCATAACACATAACACATACACACTCATAACACATAACACATACACACTCACAACACATAGCACATACTCATAACACATACACACTCATAACACATACATACCCACAACCCATAACACATACACATTCATAACACATAACGCATACACACTCATAACACATAACACATACACATTCATAACACATAACACATACACACTCATAACACATAACACATACACACTCATAACACATAACACATACACAGTCAAAACACATAACACATACACAGACACAACACATAAACACATACATACTCACAACACATAACACATACACATTCATAACACATAACACATACACACTCATAAAACATAACACATACTCATAACACATAACACATACACACTCATAACACATAACACATACACACTCATAACACATACACAATCATAACACATAACACATACACATAACACATAACACATACACACTTATAACACATAACACATACACACTCATAACACATAACACATACACACTCACAATACATAACGCATACACACTCATAACATATAACACATACACACTCATAACACATAACACATACTCATAACATATAACGCATGCACACTCATAACACATAACACATACTCATAACACATAACACATACACACTCACAACACATAACACATACACACTCACAACACATAACACATACACACTCAAAACACATAACACATACACACTCATAACACATAACACATACACACTCATAACACATAACACATACACACTCATAACACATAACACATGCACACTCATAACACATAACACATACACACTCATAACACAACACATACACACTCATAATACATAACACATACACACTCATAACACAACACATACACACTCATAATACGTAACACATACACACTCATAACAACACATACACACTCATAATACATCACACATAACACTTATAACACATAACACATACACACTCATAACACATGACACATACACATTCATAACACATAACCCATACACATAACACAATGCACATAACACATGACATACGTTGTATTGTTAGTATCATTATTGTTATTATTGTTTTTATTATTATTATTATTATTATTGTTATTATTATTATTATTATTGTTGTTGTCGGTATTAATTATCATTATTATTATTATCATTATTATTATTATTATTGTTGTTGTTGTTGGTATTAATTATTATTATTATTATTATTATTATTATTATCAGGAAAATGGCAGTGTGGAGGAGGAATGGCAGTTGTTTAAGAGTGCTGTGGCGGGGCATGAGGAAGAGGTGTGTGGTGTGAGACGTGTGGGTGGTGGTGTATGAAAATGAAGTGAATGGTGATGCGAGGAAGTATGGCCGTGTCTGAGAAGGGACGTGCATATGAAGTGTGGCTGCAGAGGAAGGATGAGGTGTTACATGAGAGATGTAAGGAAAAGAGGAACAATGCAAGAAGGGCTGTGCGTGATGCTAAAGTGTCAGTAGATGAGAGGTGGGGTAGGTGGTTGACTGAGAATATTCAACATAATAAGAAAATGTTTTGGAAGGAGGTGAAAAGGGTGTGAAAGGGAGAGTCTGGGAAGGAAGAGCGAGTATAAGCAGAGGATGGAAGGATGTTAATTGAGATGGATACAGTAAGGATGAGATGGGCAGAGTATTTTGAAAGATTGTTAAATGCAGAGGAGGAAAGGGTGGCTGCGATTGTAGTAGATGGAAGGGTGCAAGGAATAAATGTGTTGGGAGTGTTGGATGATTCTTTGATCACGAAGGGGGAAGTGCAAGAGGCAGTAAAGGAGATGAAAACAGGGAAAGCTGCAGGTATGGATGGGTGTGCTGTGGAATGCCTGAAGGGTGGTGGAGTGACTATTGTTGACTGGTTAGTATGATTGTTGAATGAGTGCTTTGTGAAAGGTATGGTGCCGATTGACTGGGCAAGTTCCTGTGTGGTCCGATTGTATAAAAGCAAGGGTGATAAGTATGAATGTACTAGCTTTAGGAGTATAACTCTGTTAAGTGTTGTAGGTAAGGTGAATGATAGAGTGTTAATTTTGAGAGTTAGAGAGGGTACAGAGGGAGTGATTGGTGATGAGCAGTGTGGCTTTAGGAGAGGGATGGGATGCATGGATCAGGTGTTTGCTGTGAGACAAGTGTGTGAAAAGTATTTAGCGAAAGGCAAGGATGTGTTTTGGGCTTTCATTGATTTAGAGAAAGTGTATGATAGAATAGCTGGGAGGCTTTGTTGACTGTTTTAATTTTGTATGGACTTGATGGCAGGTTACTAAAAGGGGTGAAAAGTTTTTACGTAAATAGTAGGGCGTGTGTAAGAGTGGGAAATACTGTGAGTGATTGGTTTCCCATAAGATTGGGGTTGCGGCAGAGATGTGTGATGTTGCCTTGGTTGTTTAATATATATATGGATGGTGTTGTAAAGGTGGTGAATACAAGAGTTTTAGGTGGAGGTCTGAGTCTGGTAAATGTTGATGGTAGAGAGTGGAATCTGAAGCGGCTGCTGTTTGCAGATGATACTGCACTGGTGACTGATTCTGAGGAGAGATTGAGACAGTTGGTAGAGGAGTTTGGAAAGGTGTGTGAAAGGAGGAAATTGAAAGTATATGAGAATAAGAGTAAAGTGATGAAGTGTACGAGGTCAGTAGATGGCAGGAGGATGAATATAGTTTTGAATAGTGAGTTGCTTGAGGAGGTAGAGTGTTTTAAGTATTTAGGGTCACATGTTGCTGTGGATGGAAGAATAGATGCAGAAGTGAAGTTTAGAATGAATGAAGTAGGAAAGGTACTGGGAGGAATGAAAAAAGTGTTTAGATGTCGTTCCCTTAGAATGGATGTAAAAAGAAGGCTGTATGAGGGTGTTGTGGTACCGACTGCATTATATGGGGCTGAAACATGGAATATGGGTGTATCAGAGAGAAAAAGTTTGAATGTAATGGAGATGAGGTGTCTGAGGAGTATGTGTGGAGTGATACGTATGGATCGAGTGAAAAATGATGAAGTGCGAAGGAAAACTGGAGTTGTTTGGGAAATGGCTGGAAGAGTTGAGCAGAGGGTGTTGCGATGGTTTGGGCATATGGAGAGAATGGATAATGAGCGACTGGTGAAAAAGATAACTAGATCTGATGTGAGAGGTGCAAGGCTGAGAGGGAGACCACGAATAGGATGGATGGACAGTGTGAAGAGAGCGTTGGATGCGAGAGGGATGTCTGTTGAGCAAGGAAGAGTTGCTGTGCGAGACAGAAATAAATGGAGAGAAATTGTGAATGAATAAATGATGAAGCAGCCCTGAGGGGATATTCTCCCGCATTTGGTCTGATCAGCTAATCATGTCAGGTGCAGGTAAGAGGATGGGTCTGTTATGATGCAGCAGGGGTAAAACAGCTCTGCTGTTGGACCCTGCTGCGGATGTCACTGATTGCACTGCGCAGTTGACCCTCATGTGGTGTGGTGCGGTGAGGATATGTCCCTTCTCCCCTTTGGGGCTAAGATGCGAATGAATGTGTTTGAATGGATGAGCTAATTGGGAGTGTGTCGTCCTGTATCGGCTACCTCACTTTCCTTGGGGGAAGCAGCCTAGGTATATAGATAGAAAAATATTATTATTATTATTATTGTTATTATTATTATTATTATTATTATTATTATTACGAATAGTAGTAGTAGTAGTAGTAGCAGCAGCAGCAGTAGCTGTAGTAATTTCATTTCACTTCATTTCGTCATATAATTACAAAGTTTTAGATCATTCAATATTATATCGGCTACAATACTCGTTACTGTTAAAGTTCTAAAAACAGCCTCAGCAGCAGTGCTCAGTAATTACTATTCTGATTTTAGTCTGCAGACATAAACTGTGTGTAAACAAATAGGCCTATGTCACTAACAGCATCCCACTGCACTGACGCCATTGTTTCAGTCTACTCTTTTTTACTCTTTTCCTTGTCTACAAAGACAGTTACGTAGCATAAGGGGAAGCTGACCGACAATTTTTTAAAAATAACTAGTAAAAAAATGACAATAAGAATAAAATATGAAAACCCAATAAAAAGATTATGAATTTCAATCACTCGCACACATAATAAAAATATTAATAAAATGTCTAACTACAAAAAATGACCAAAAAACTAATATTTTGTAAAATATAGAGGCTTTAAATTACTGGAACAAATTCGTTAAATTTTTGCTTTAACCCATCACATCCTGAGCTATTTCGCACCTCTGACACCCCCCAATCCCGAGGTATTTTCGATTTTTTTTTATTTTTTGCTAAAGCTTCCGCTTTTGGTGAGAAACATCGAAAATTCATAGAGAAATCGCTCACCTGAGGTTTAAAATACTCGATCCAGGTAGGAGTACCTCCTTACCTGACTGGGTTTTCTAACAGGCTGGCACCAAAGAAAACGAGTTCTATGGGAGGGTAACTATTTCACACAACTCATAAACGATATTTATTTACTTGCTACGAATTTATATGTCGTATGAGAGTATATTGGTTTTCAAGCAGTAATATAGGCATTATAAGCATTGTTTCACTCACTAACTCATCACCATACCTGACCTTCTTTTGCCACATTACCTGATCATTATTTCTGACTGTTGCTTCTTCTAATGCTATATAAACTTTGTCCTCCACATCGTCATCGATTGGGGAATCACTCTGGCCCTGAATATCTTTACTGGCCAGGTCACTGGTAACAGGTGAATTGCCGAGCCAATAGCGTGAGGGGGGGAGGGGGGAAGTTATGCGGTGTAAGGCACTGTCTCTGCTTGGCATCTTGTAGAGGAATAGAGGAAGGTGTCCTGTGTATACGTACGAAAAATCACGCAGGAAAATTGAAAATTGTGCAAATTAGGGACCTTGCAATTGCACGACGTACCAGTACATCGCCGGGACTGGTAAATGCAACGTACCCATACGTTGATGGGATGCGGCGAGTTAAGAAAGTAGAAAAAATTGAAAAAATAAAAGCCATATACTAAATAACAATAAAAGAAAAGAAAAAAGTAATAAAATAATAAAATGGAAATTTTAAAAAGTTCAGTGTCAGGTACAATATATACAATCCTTAAAATATATCCTTAATAATATTTTTAAAATGTCTCCAATAAATAAACAGCTAATTAAAAAAAAAAAACAAGTAAAATCTACATCAATCCCATACCTATTAAATGCACTAAAATCCATAGATAATATGCGAACCCTCCTATCCTCATGTCTTTTTACCAACATAAGGCGAGAAGTGATAACAACCAAACTTTCTCCAAGAACAGTAGTAGTAGTAGTACCAGTAGTACCATCAACGGTGATGCTGCTTCTGCTATGATTACCACCACTACTACTACTACTACTATTACTGCTTCTAGTGGTAACAATAATCTATTTTCAAAAATCCATCTGTATACTAGGATCACTACTTAGAACAGTAGAGTTCAAGTCTTCCTTGAAAAATTCGAGTAGTTTTATGGAGGTCAAAGTACAGGAGGTAAAGGTAGAAAATAGCTGACGAGAGATTTTGACACCCGCACGTGTGTACCAATAGCATGACTATCATCATCATTATCATTACCACCATTGTCATCAGGATGTAAACATCATCATCATCATCATCATCATCAAAATCTGAACATCATCATTACTAAATTACTCATCACGTACAACAACAACAACAACAACAACAAGTACTACGACTACTATTATTACTACTATCTATCTATCTATTGCCAGACGCCTCAATCCCGTTTGGGATGAACACAAAAAAATCGCCTCCAAGTCGCCCTGTCCCCCGCCATTTCACTCCCCTGCTCCCAACTCACACCCCCCTCCCTCATATACCTCTCCACCCCATCTCTCCATCTCATCCTCGGCCTCCCCCTCCCTCTTTCCCCCTCCACCTCACTCACATACACTCTCTTCGTCAGTCTTTCACCCTCCATCCTCTCCACATGGCCAAACCACCTCAGTGTGTTCCTCATAACGCTTCCTATCACATCCACATCAACACCACAACGTTCCTTTATATCCTCATTCGTCAGCCTGTCTCTCCATGTGACTCCACAGGCTCCTCTTAAATAACTCATTTCCACAGCTCTCACTCTTGACTTGTGTCCTTCCAACAACGTCCAAGCTTCACTTCCGTACGTTAGAGTTGGTATCACAATACTGTCATGTAGTAACTTTTTCACTTCCATGCTCACATCCCTGTTTCTTATCACTGCTTTCAAAGAATCAGCAACCTTTCTTCCCTGCTGTACCCTTTCAAGCACTTCACCTTCCAAACCTCCATCCTTACTGATCACACTACCCAAGTACTTAAACGTACTCACATTTTCCATTTCCTCACCATCCAACCTTGCTGTACATTCACTGACTTCACCTCTCTCAAAGACCATCACTTTACCCTTCCCTACATTCAAATTTAGATTCCGTTTCTTACACACTCTCTCAAACTCATCCACCAAGCCTTGCAGCTCCCCTTCGTCTTCACTCAACAACACAGTATAATCTGCAAAAAACAGTAAGGGGAGTTTCCAAACACTATCCTCTCTCACTAGGGCCACTCCAACATCCACTACCCTACCTTGTACCTCTTTTATTACCCCATCCATGTACAGATTGAACAACCATGGAGACATGACACATCCCTGTTTCAACCCAACTTTCAAAGAGAAAAATTCACTTAGTTCACCATCCACACGCACTGCAGCCTTCGCACCATCGTACATACCCTTCACAGCATTCAACAACTTCCCATCTACTCCATATATTCTTAACACTTTCCACAATCCTAGTCTATCCACCCTGTCATATGCTTTCTCCAAATCCATGAAAGCCGCATACAACTTCTTTCCCTTCTCTAGAAACTTTTCCACTAAAGATCTGAGAATGAATATCTGATCTACACAACCTCTTCCCTTCCTAAAGCCTCCCTGTTCTTCTCCAACTAATTTCTCTGTTCTTTCTCTAACTCTGTCAATAAGTATCCTACCATACACTTTTCCTATTATACTAAGAAGACAAATGCCCCTATGATTACCACACACTTCTTTTTCCCCCTTTTCCTTTGTACAAGGGAATAATTATACCTGACTTCCAATCCTCCGGGACTCTACCTTCCTCCCAGGCCAATCTGCACATCTTCCACATCCATTCTACTACTATCTCTCCCCCATGCTTCAGCATTTCACCACACACTCCATCAATTCCTGGGGCTTTCCCTGATTTAACTTTCTTCATTGCTTCCACAACTTCTATCCTACTGATTTCTTCCTGTCTTCTCACCTCCCTCCTTCTCCCAGCCATTCCCCAGCCGCTTATACTCGCATTACTTCCATCCTCCACGTTCAACAATTCCTTAAAGTGTTCTCTCCATCTGCTCACTTTTTCTCCCTTCTCCACTAGTAATCTACCATTTTTATCTTTCACTCCCCTGCTAACTTCACTTCCACCCTGTCTTACTCTTTTCACCTCTTTCCAGAACATTTTCTTACAGTCCCTCCACTTTAACTCAAATTCCTTCCAAATTCCTCATCCACTCTCTTCTTACTCTCTCTTACTAATCTTTTCACCTCTCTCTTTCTTTCTACATATAACTCTCTCTTCTGCCTCTCAACTTCTTCCACGTCCTTATTTCTCATCCATTCATTGTATGCTTTCTTCTTTTGTGCCACAGCCCGTCTCACCTCTTCAGTCCACCATGCTGTTCCTTGCACCCTCCTCCATCTTCTCTTCCTTCCACACACCACATCACATGCTGCACATATTTCTTCTGTAAATATTCTACACACACGTTCCACGTCCCCCATCTGCTCCAATTCATATTTGCCCAATCGTTCCTCCACTTCTCTCTTATACTCTGCCTTTTTCTCATCCTCTTGTAACCTTTCCACTCTCCTTGCAACTACTCCTTCCTCTCGTCTTTCCCTTCTTCTATTCCTCCATCTTACTTGAACTTTAATTCTGGCCACCACCAAGTAGTGGTCAGAAAGTCCACTCCCCCAACCTCTATAAACTCTTGCATCCAATATACATCTTCGCATCCTTTCATCCACACACACATAATCAATCATTGCCTTCCTTTCACTCAGTTCACCACCCACCCTTCTCATCACTCGCCATGTATACCTGTGGATCATTTTATGCCTGAAGAGGGTATTGGCTATCATCAACCCCCTCCCAGCACAAATGTCCACTAACGCACTCCCATTCTCATCTACCTCAGCAGGCACACCCCACTCACCAAGTATTCCATCCACCTTCACATTCCCAACTTTACCATTCATATCACCAATCAAAAACACTCTCTCATTCCTTCCAAATTTTTCCATGCACACTTCTACATTTGTCCAGAACTCTTCTCTCAGTCTTCTAGCACGATCTTGCGTTGGCACATACACACACACAATCGCCCACATTTGTATTCCAACTTTCAACTTTACCCACACAATCCTTGATCCAATTGATCCATATTGTCTTATGCTCCTCTTCCATCTTTTACTCACAACTATACATACTCCCTCCTTTGCCCTCTCATTCTCACCTACTCCTGCACATATACCCCATCCATACTCCCATTGTCTCACACTTTCTCCCCCCCAGTTTGTTTCAGTTATTCCACATACATCCACTTTCGCATCGTCAAGCACCTGGACAATTTCTCTCTCTCTTTCACCTCATCATTTGCTCCCCTTACATTCCAAGTTCCAATTGCAATGTCCTTTGTCCGGTCCTTGGTCGTCAACGTTTGGTCAGTCCTTGTCCGAGGCTTCTTGTTTGTTTTTTTAGTTAGTTGTTTTCCGGGGAGGGGCACTAACCCTCCGTCAACCCTTTTAGTCGCCTTTTATGACAAGCAGGGATACTGGGGGAGTATTCTTGAAAACCCCCCCTACCCCCAGGGGGTCTATTACTACTACTACTTTATTTAATAAAAATAATAATAATAATAATAAAGTAATAATAAAAATAAAAACGATAATAAAAATAGTAATAATGATAATAAAAATAAGTAATAATAGTAATAATAATAATAACTAAAATGCGTGACTTACAGAACAGTGCCCCCGAAATATACCATAGTGCCCCCGACAATGTGGCAAGCAAGATACAGCCCAGTATGCCTGGGAATGTGCCGACACCCTCACACGGACCCCACGGGGTAGCTGCCACCAGTCGAAACAACTCCCGACAACAGCGACATATGTCAGCCCGGGCCGTGCGCCCCTATGTTACGCAGCCACCACTCCGTCGCCGTCACAGGAGAAGGACACTACCTTCACGGAGTGGGATTGTTGAACCAGCTAGGAGTGGAGTTGTTATAGACACTCCAGACGGCGCCCCTCCTCGTGAGACGGCCTATTGTCTCTCCGAAAGTGCTTCGGTAGAGACGGCCTATTGTTGCTCCGAAAATGCTCTGGTAGAGACGGCCTATTGTCGCTCCCATCCTCGTGAGACGGCCTATTGTCGCTCCGAAAGTGTTTTGGTAGAGACGGCCTATTGTCGCTCCCCTCCTCATGAGATGGCCTATTGTCGCTCCGAAAGTGTCCCGGTAGAGACGACCTATTGTCACTCCCGCTCTCGTGAGACGGCCTATTGTCGTTCTGAAAGTGTTCCGGTAGAGACGGCCTATTGTCGCTCCCCTCCTCATGAGATGACCTATCGTCGCTCCGAAGGTGCCCTGGTAGAGACGGCCTATTGTTGCTCCCCCTCTCGTGAGACGGCCTATTGTTGCTCCCCCTCTCGTGAGACGGCCTATTGTTGCTCCGAGGGTGCCCTGGTAGAGACGGCCTATTGTCGCTCCCGCCCTTGTGAGACGGCCCACTGTCACTCCGAAGGTGCACAGAAGGAGACAAGGAGCGAGACGTCACCCCGGCAGGAGACACGAGCCTAGGCCTCCCATCCCAGAGTGGCCCAGACAGGCATCACAGCCTCCCCTGGTCTCCGCTCCCTAAGTCTGGCTCTAGAGCAGACGCACCTGACGGGCCCCAGTGTAAGTCGATGCTGCAGCCCTCCCCTGTCAGCGCCCCTAGACACTGGAGACCGCAGTCCGCAGTCTCTCCCGATTCTCCCCAGGACACCCGGGCGCGATCTCCATATGCCCCTACGATGATGTAAGGCTCCCACTTACGGCCGAGACTTACAACAGAGGTTCCTGGAGCTATTCGGCCCCAGTCCCGAGAGCCATACTCCTGAGCCCAGTCCGGGAGCCACGGGTAGCCCAGGACACGAGAAGACGCACTTACGAGTTGGCCCGTGCCCTCTTGGTACGCCTCCCCTTGGCGGTGCCCCTAGCCCGGCAGGACTGCCAACGGCATGTTCCCGCCTATCCCCACGATGAATATGTGTGATGCTACAGTGCACGTGATTTAGGTTAAGTGTAATTTCACCTAGTATAGTATTGTGCAGTGACTTAATATAGTGAATATCGGGGCAAGTAAGAGCACAGTGAGAGAATAAAGAACGAGTGTGTGGAACAAGATCTGGTGAACTATATTTATGAGTGACGTCCCTTATATACAATTAGTAAGCCTGTGCCGCCTGGAGATTCCTCCGTAGTGACATACCCCTACTGCTGTGAGCTCTAAGGAAATATTACAAGAGAGTATTAGTGATATTCCCCCACTCACGCTGCCCTTAAATCTTGTACGACACTCTCTCGTCCCAGTATCTAATTGTAAATCAAGAATAAAATCAATTACCAAAGTCCCTTTGTTAGTGGAAAACGTGTAGTCCTCATTGTTAATATTTGCCTCTCTCCAGTATTACCATATCTCCCTCCTAGCCATCACAAGTCACTCCCCGCACCCTCCCCCTTTTCCCCCCCCCTTGTGAGACTCACTCCCCGCGCCTCCCGCGCGCGCCTATATTCACTGTACCCTGAATACACTAGGATTGATTGTATTGGCATTAATGTCAGATAAGCAAGTATCCTGTGAGATACCCATGTCCTAGATAAGGTTTTATATATGTTGTAATATCTACTGATTTGTCCTGTGTCTGATTGTGGTAATATACGTGTAAAGGTTATTGCCTAGAGTTTTTGTGTCCTGCCTCTCTTTATTGTACTAAGCTCCGGTCTCGAAAGAGGACCCCGCTCCATGTTAGGTGTAATGCTGGCCACCTAGCATTACACTGGTGGCCAGCGGTGGTTCTAGACCTGGGCGTAAAAGAGAGGTAATCAGGAATATTTGGCAAAATGGCAACTAAACCGCACGTTCAGTTACCCAAATTTGACCCCGACCAGTATGATATACGCACATATCTGGGAATAATTAAACCCTTACTGGATATTGGCTTTGAAAATGACCAACAGAAAATTGCGGCGGCGAACATAGCACCAAAAATCGTCCCAGAACTCACCTGGCAGAACTTTACAAAGTTCACTGTACAAGCGATCACCCCATCATTAGGGAAAGTAGTGGCTCTATCCCAATTGGATAGTTTTTCATTCGACGGGGATTTAGATAATACCCTGATACAGGCAAGACGGCTGGTTACTGCTGCCTACCCGCAGGCAGATGAGGAAACCCGGGATCAGCATACATTTAACACTCTGCTCAGAGTGCTCCCAAGTGTTGTTAAGCAACACTTCACTATCCATGACCCAACAGGAGACATGGATAGAGATATACAGCTGATACGGCGCCTCCTGACCGCCTGCCCTTCTCCACAGCAAATCAATGTTGTTAAGAAATTCCCCACCCGACCCCCGGCTCCCCCAGCCACACCACATCCACCTTTGCCTCACACCAGCCCAACCCCGGTGCCTAGCCCGCCCAGGACACACCCCTCCTGTCAGCGCCCTGCCCCGCGAGAAAACCCGAACCTAATTCTTATCAACCCATGGGAATTCACAGCCTGCAACTCCCGCTGCCCCCTTCATGACATACGGGACCAGCTTAAAGCTGCTCGCCGCAGAATCACAGCCCCGGGTTTGCGTAAAGTGTCCGCCTTAGAAGGCGAGGCCCCAGGGGACGAGCTGACGCCCATGGACGAGCCCCATTCAGGAGAACTGGAGCAGGAACAGGAGAATGAAAGCCCTAGCCAGTTGGATTTTTAGGCCCGCCCCCGCACCAACCCACGGTGGCGGGGGCCATTACCCCTGGCGTGAAGGCCAGACTGCTAGTTGATACGGGAGCGGCCAGGTCCTGCCTTTACAGCCACTATTTCTCCCGCTACAAATCACGGTTTGGCCCATTCTGCCCTACTACCACTCACCTTGTGGACGTGGGGGATGGCCCCCTGCCCATCTGTGGGGAAACTCGGGCCCTACGGGTCGACACCCACCAGCTGGTGTCCACCCAACACCCATTCATCATTTTTTATTCCTCCTGCCGGAGTTATGACGGGTATTTAGGGCTGGACTTGCTCCAAAAATTCAGAGCCATGATTGACTGTCGCCACCGACAACTTCAGTTCTGCCCCCCACCCTGTTCCACCCCAGCCGTTTGCAAATGCACGCCGCGGCCCCGGCCGGAGGATTCGCTCCCTTCCTCTCCCCAGTGCCCCCCTTCCCCCCCTTTTCCCGCCCCCCTCTCCTCCCCCTCCCGTGCCTTTCCACCCCACTCCTGCTCCCTCTTTCCCCGCCACCGTCTCCACCGCTGTTACCATCCCCTCCCACCACGAGGCTTGGGTGCCCCTTAACAGGCCCTCAGGTCCATCCATTTTGTTCTCCCCCCTCCTCCCCTCCGGACCCCTTTCTGCCTGCCTTGTGTCCCCCACCTTCCTCCGACCCCACCACGCCGCCATCCACATCGCCAATCTCACCCCGTCCCCTCTCACCCTCCCCAAGGGGCTTATCATCGGAGAGATGGAGGAAGCCAAGCCCTGTGCCCCATCCTCCTCCCACCTCCCCACCCCTCTACCCCCCATCCCCGACCATCTCTCCGACCAGCAGTCAGACACCCTACGCCGCCTCCTCCTGGATTTCCAGGATTTGTTTGCGACAGGACCAGCAGATACAGGGCATACCACGTACCTGTCGCACGAAATTCATACGACAGGCCCACCTATACGACAACCATCCCGATGTAAGAATCCCCGACAGAGAGAAAAGGAGGACCGCCAGGTGTGCGAAATGGTAGAGGTAGGTGTTATTAACCCCTCCACCAGCTCATGGTCCTCCCCTGTCGTTCTAGTAAAAAAGAAAAATGGCACGATGCGATTTTGCATCGACTACTGCCATGTGAACGATGTCACCATTAAAGATGCCACCCCCCTCCCCCGCATTGACGATTCCCTAGACTCCCTCTACGGGTCGTCTTGGTTTTCTACCCTCGACCTCCAGTCTGGATACTGGCAGGTCCCCGTCCATCCGGACCATCGAGGCAAGACGGCCTTTTCTACCAGTAATGGCAAACATTACGAATTTAATGTTCTGCCATTTGGCCTCTGCAACGCCCCTGCCACTTTCTCCAGACTAATGGAATCTGTCTTGAGCAGCCTCACTTGGGAAATATGTTTAGCTTACCTTGATGACGTCATTGTTTTTAGCCAGACCTGGGCCGACCACTTGCAGCGCCTCCATCGAGTTTTCACCAGAATTCGCCAGGCAGGCCTCAAGCTACATCCTTCTAAATGTGTCATAGCCGCTAAAACCGTCTTGTTCCTCGGACATACTATTTCCCAAGCAGGAATTTCCCCAGATCCCGACAAGCTCCATGCCATAGCGGACATACCGCCACCGCAGGATGTCCACGGCGTCTGCGCCTTCCTGGGACTCACGTCCTATTACCATCGCTTCGTGAAGGGATTCACGCAGATTGCCAAGCCTCTTCACGATTTGACACGAAAAGGGGAACCTTTCCTCTGGACCGAGGACCAGTGAGCTGCTTTTCAACAGCTAAAAGACAAGCTCGTCTCTGCCCCCATTGTAGCCTTCCCCGACTATGCCCTCCCTTTTCGCCCCTACACTGATGTGTCCCTTACCGCGATTGGCGCCGTCCTAGCCCAGGTACAGGCCGGCAGAGAACACATCATTGCCTGAGCCAGTCGCACTCTGAATCCGGCTGAAAAGAATTATGCCGCCACCAAACGAGAATGCCTCGGCATAATCTGGGCCCTCCAATATTTTAGGGCTTATCTTTCCAGGACCCAAGCCACAATAATCACCGACTACCAATCACTCCAGTGGTTACACCAGTCGGACTCCCATAATGCCCAACTCGTCAGGTGGCGCGACACCCTAGAGGAGTTTCAGTACGAAATTTCATACAGGCCCAGAAAGCTCCACACCAAAGCAGATGCCCTCTCCCGCCTCCCCATCCACGCGGTACAGCCAGACCCGGACCTCCTACAACTCTGGCACCACAAGGAACAGCTCCCCCGGATCCCTGCCCACCTATTCCCTAAGCTATGCCGACAGGGCGACCACCTCCTAACCCCGTCTGGGCATATCCTCTTGGCCCCTGATGCGGCACGTGACACCCTGCGCCACCTCCATGCCCACAACGACATCCACTTGGGCACCAAAAAATTATTACAGGTGTTCAACGACATTTACTGGGCCCCAAATCCCTCCACCCTCGCCAAGGAAATTATCCAGACTTGCTGCGCCTGCTCGCTTGGAAAAGATATCACCCGGACCGCTGGACCATCAGGCCATATCACCGCCCACAAGCCCTGGCAACTCCTGGCGATCGACGTAGTAGGCCCTCTTCCCCCCAAATCTGGATATAAATACGTGATCACTTTTGTAGACACGTACTCAAAATTCGTAGTAGCCTGCCTGGCTAAGGAACATCATGCCGTCTCTGTCACTGATGCCCTTCTCCGACACGTGTTCCCTTACTTTGGCATCCCACAAGCCATCCATTCCGATAATGCCCCCGAGTTCTCCGGAAAAGTCTGGGAGGAGCTAGCCAGGATTTTCGGATATAAGATCTCCCACTCTTCACCATACTGGCCTCAAGGGAATGCCGTATGTGAACGTAGCCATCGTACCCTTATCAATCAGCTACGCACCCGAATCGAGGCTACAAAGGACGATGATTGGCCGGCGCATGTAAAAATTGTCCAGTGGGGCATGAATTCATGCCCCCGAGAAGACGGGGTTTCCCCCCATAAAAGAATCTTTGGGGAAACTCCCCTCCTACTACCCCTACGCCACCACCTGCAGCCGCCAGCTTCTGCTCCCACTACAGACCCGCTACACCTGCTAAAAGGGCGGATACACCACCTACAAAAGAATCTGGACCTTGGACCCGACACAGCCTCCAACCCCTTCAACCCGGGTGACACAGTCGTCATCACCCAGCTCCCCCCTCCCCACAAGCTCACCCCCCGCTTCACGGGGCCCCACACAATCACCCGAGTCCCCAACCCATTCCAGGTGGTCATAGACTATCACAGCACTCCCTGTA
Organism: Coenobita brevimanus; assembly: GCF_032717465.1. Lineage (NCBI taxonomy): Eukaryota > Metazoa > Arthropoda > Malacostraca > Decapoda > Coenobitidae > Coenobita > Coenobita brevimanus. The sequence continues at coordinate 8,335,098 of NC_136986.1, read as the reverse complement.
CCCTCCGTAACCCCCATGTGTGGCCTTTCCGCACGCCCACCTCTCCCGCCCCGGCCCCACACCCCCAGCCTCCTCCAGCCCCCACACCACTCTCTACATTCACATATGAGTGCTACGTTTCCTTCTCACCCTCTCACTCCACCCCCCCTACCACCTCCGCCTCCCCGGCTGCCACCACCTCCAGCACCTCACCTGACGCCTCCCCCACCACCCCTCCCTCACCCTCACCCCTTCCCTCCATTGCCCCCCCCTCAAAGCCCACTCCCACCTCTTCCTCCCATGCCACCACACCCTCACCGCAACCCACTACCACCACCCCACCCCCACCCACCATGCATACACCCACTCCACCAACACCACACCCCACCACGCCCACAACACGCTAAACAACCTGCCACCCCATACGCCCACTTCTCCTCCCACCCCGACCCTCAAGACCACCACCACCCGCTCGGGCCGCCTCTCACGCCCGCCCGCCCGATACACACACACCCTTACACCACCCACCTCACCACGACTTCACACCATCAAGTTACATCAGGCCCAAATCCCCTCTACCTGTACTCCCCAGAGACTCAACGCCGCATTACCATGGCACAAAACCCGGCCCTTACCCTCAGTATCCAGCATTCAGCTTCCGACCACACCGACAGCCACACCAAGCAAGATGAGAGTGAAGCGGGCCGTATGGGTGCCTACCCTTGGCAGGAACCACAGACTCCACGGGCCACATCACCTGCTAACCCTCCTCCAGTCTACCACCACTGCCTCCACACTCTTCCTCACCTGTGACCCACAGCAAGAAGAAAACCCCTACACCGTCGCCTGGCAAACTTTGCTGCAACACCTCCAGCCCGTGTACACCACCTACAACACGCAAGCATTCCACCTCCAGCCACGAGGACGTGACTTTTTACAGGGGGAGAGTGGTAAAATGCATGACTTACAGAACAGTGCCCCCGAAATATACCATAGTGCCCCCGACAACGGGGCAAGCAAGATACAGCCCAGTATGCCCGGGAATGTGCCGACACCCCCACACGGACCCCACGGGGTAGCTGCCACCAGTCGGAACAACTCCCGGCAACGGCGACATATGTCAGCCCAGGCCGTGCGCCCCTATGTCACGCAGCCACCACGCCGTCGCCATCGTAGGAGAAGGACACTACCTTCACGGAGTGGGATTGTTGAACCAGCTAGGGGTGGAGTTGTTATAGACACTCCAGACGGCGCCCCTCCTCGTGAGATGGCCTATTGTCACTCCGAAAGTGCTCCGGTAGAGACGGCCTATTGTCGCTCCCGTCTTCGTGAAACGGCCCATTGTCACTCCGAAAGTGCTCCGGTAGAGACGGCCTATTGTCGCTCCCCTCCTCGTGAGACGGCCTATTGTCGCTCCCCTCCTCGTGAGATGGCCTATTGTCGCTCCGAAAGTGTCCCAGTAGAGACGACCTATTGTCGCTCCCGCTCTCGTGAGATGGCCTATTGTCGCTCCGAAAGTGTCCTGGTAGAGACGGCCTATTGTCGCTCCCGCCCTCGTGAGACGGCCCACTGTCGCTCCAAAGGTGCACAGAAGGAGGCAAGGAGCGAGACGTCACCCCGGCAGGAAACACGAGCCCAAGCCTCCCATCCCAGAGTGGCCCAGACAGGCCTCACAGTCTCCACTGGCCTCCACTCCCTACGCCTGGCTCTAGAGCAGACGCACCTGACGGGCCCCAGTGTAAGTCGATGCCGCAGCCCTCCTCTGTCGGTGCCCCTAGACGCTGGAGACCGCAGTCTGCAGTCTCTCCCGATTCTCCCCAGAACACCCAGGCGCGATCTCCATACGCCCCTACGATGACGTAAGGCTCCCACTTCCGGCCGAGTTACAACAGAGGTTCCTGGAGCTATTCGGCCCCAGTCCCGAGGGCCATACTCCTAAGCCCAGTCCGGGAGCCACAGGTAGCCCAGGACGCGAAAGGACGCCCTTATGAGTTGTCCCGTGCCCTCTTGGTACACCTCCCATTGGCGGTGCCCCTAGCCCGGCAGGATTGCCGACGGCATGTTCCCGCCTATCCCTACGATGAATACGTGTGATGCTACAGTGCACGTGATTTAGGTTAAGTGTGATTTCACCTAGTAGAGTATTGTGCAGTGCCTTAATATAGTGAATATCGGGGCAAGTAAGACCACAGTGAGAAAATAGAGGACGAGTGTGTGGAACAAGATCTGATGAACTATATTTATGAGTGACGTCCCTTATATACAATTAGTAAGCCTGTGCCGCCTGGAGATTCCTCCGTAGTGACATACTCCTACTGCTGTGAGCTCTAAGGAAATATTACAAGAGAGTATTAGTGATATTCCCCCACTCACGCTGCCCGTAAATCTTGTACGACACTCTCTCGTCCCAGTATCTAGAGTAAGTGTAAATCAAGAATAAAATCAACTACCAAAGTCCCTTTGCTAGTGGAAAACTTGTAGTCCTCATTGTTAATATTTGCCTCTCTCCAGTATTACCATAACTCCCTCCTAGCCGTCACAAGTCACTCCCCGCACCCTCCCCCTTTCCCCCCCCCCTTGTGAGACTCACTCCCCGCGCCTCCCGCGCACGCCTATATTCACTGTACCCTGAATACACTACGATTGATTGTGTTGGCATTAATGTCAGATAAGCAAGTATCCTGCGAGATACCCATGTCCTAGATAAGGTTTTATATTGCTATTTATTATGTTGTAATATCTGCTGATTTGTCCTGTGTCTGATTGTGGTTATTGCCTAGAGTTTTTGTGTCCTGCCTCTCTTTATTGTACTAAGCTCCGGTCTCGAAAGAGGACCCCGCTCCACGTTAGGTGTAGTAGGAACGAGGAGTCGAGCCTATTTTCACCTAGAATTACAATAATAATAATAATAATGATGATGATGATGATGATGATAATAATAATCATAATAATAATAATAATGATAATAATAATAATAATAATAATAATAATAATAATCATAATAATAATAATAATAACAAATAATAATAATAATAAAAACAATAATAATAATAAAACAACACTAATAGTAGTAGTAGTAGTAGTAGTAGTTGTAGCAGCAGCAGCAGCAGCAGCAGCAACAACAACAACAACAGCAGCAGCAGCAGTAGCAGCAGCAGTAGTAGCAGCAGCAGTAGTAGCAGTAGTAGTAGTAGCAGTAGTAATATTAGAAGTAGTAGCAGTAGCAATAGTAGCAGTATCAGAAGGATGAGTATTTTGATGATATACTGCTGCCTTCTTTTTCCTTCACCTTTTTCATGCTTTTTCTGTGTCTGCTCTACTCTCTTCCTCTGTCTCCTATCTTTCCTGTCACATTTTTATTGCTCTTCTATCCTTTTTAGGTGGCTTTACATTGAGTGACAAGTCTAATGGTTTCCTGTAAGCTAATCAGGGCCGTAATTTCTTGGGGGCTAGAGGGGTTGGAGCCCCCTCCATGTCTTCTGTATATCAATTTGTCAAAACTTCAACTAAGATTGAGGGTTCAATAACAAATCATGAAATTGATCAAGTTTGTAAGTAAAACATGTTACTATATGTTGAATATTATCATAAATCTTGATGGCACACCTATCTGAGACCTACCATTGTATTGTTATGATGTATTTCAATATTTACGTTGTGTGGCAATGCGGCACTTGTCATGCCCCAAGCGTTGTCAATAGCTCTCTGTTGCCTTCGGGCCTGTGAGTTTATTTTCTCTCTACTGTGTTTATAATTATGGTTCTTTTTTTTTTTTTATATCGTAACTCTATCTACAGAATGAGAAACTTAATTGAGGAGCACAGTAACCCACAGCTGGCTAAACCACACAATGTGTCTGAGTGTTCATTCTTGGAGACCTGAAAGTCTTGATGTGACGGCGGTTCTTAACAAACTTACTGTATTTACTCGCCGGAGAGAAAAAAAGCCATATTTGCTCGTGTTTGACATGTTCAGTAAATGTTTATATTTTGTGCATATCGTATGTCACAATTTGTATATTTTAAGATCAAGGTTTTTATTATGAAATGCAAGTGTGTGTGTGTGTGTGTGTGTGTGTGTGTGTGTGTGTGTGTGTGTGCATACTTACCTAATTGTACTTACCTAATTGTATCTTTACAGGAATGAGTCAAGCTCGTATTGTCCCATGTCTTAAACCATATTTATCGTACATATCCTTAATTTTGTGAATTGTTTTGGCACACACTGTTTCATTCAGTAGTGCATTCCACTGATCAATTGCTCTGTTTGGGAAACTAAATTTCCTTACGTCTTTATCACCTCTCTTTTTATGCAATTTTTTGCAGTGTCCTCTTGCTGATGCTTCCCCATACATTAAGTAATCATTTATGTCTATTTTCTCCTTCCCTGATATGCATTTATATAGCATAATCATGTCACCTCTTTTCCTTCTCTTCTGTAGTGTTGGTAGATTCAGTTTAATTAGTCTTTCTTCATAGCTTAGATCCCTTAAGCTTGGTACCCATCTTGTAGCGGCCCTTTGAACTTTTTCAATCTTGTCTATGTGTTTTTTGAGATGAGGACTCCAGACTACTGATGCATACTCCAGAGTTGGTCTGATGAATGATGTTATCTTTCTTAGCATGTCTTCATTTATGTATGTAAACACTATTCTCATATTGGCAAGCAGTGTATATATGTTCTGTACCTTCTTACTGATGTGTGTGTGTGTGTGTGTGTGTGTGTGTGTGTGTGTGTGTGTGTGTTCTTACCTAATAGTATCTTTACAGGAATGAGTCAAGCTCGTACTGTCCCGTGTCTTAAACCATTTTTACCGTACATATCCTTAACCCGCCACGTCCCGTCGATGTATGGGTCCGTTGCAACATTTTGCATTTGCCAGTCCCGACAACGTACTGGTACGTCGTGCAATTGCAAGGTCCCTAATTTGCACACTTTTCAATTTTCGCTCGTGATTTTTCGTACGTATACACTTAACACCTTCCTCTATTCATCTACAAGATGCCAAGCAGGGACAATGCCTTACACTGCATAACCTCCCCCTCCCCCCCACACGCCATTGTCTCAGCAATGCACCTGTTACCAGTGACCTGGCCAAGAAAGACATTCAGGGCCAGAGTGATTCCCCAATCGATGACAATGTGGAGGACAAAGTTTATATAGCATCAGAGGAAGAAACAGTCAGAAATGATGATCAGGTAATGTGGCAAAAGAAGGTCAGGTATGGTGATGAGTTAGTCAGTGAAACAATGCTTATAATGCCTATATTACTGTTTGAAAACCAATATACTCTCGTAATACATATAAATTCGTACGAAGTAAATAAATAAATACCGTTTATGAGTGGTGTGAAATAGTTACCCTCCCAAAGAATTTCTTTTCTTTAATGCCAGCCTGTTAGAAAACCCAGTCAGGTAAGGAGGTACTGCTCCCTGGATCGAGTATTTTAAACCTCAGGTGAGCGATTTCTCTATGAAATTTCAATGTTTCTCACCAAAAGCGGAGGTTTTAGCCAAAAAAATTTTTTTTCGAAAATACCTCGGGATTGGAGGGTGTTGGAGGTGCGAAATAGCTCGGGACGTCACGAGTTAAATTTATGAATTGTTTTGGCGCACACTATTTCATTTGGTAGTGCATTGCATTTGGGAAAATAAATTTCCTTACATCTTTATCGCCTCTCTTTTTATGCATTTTTTTGTAGTGTCCTCTTGCTGATGCATACCCATAGGTTATGTAATCATTTATGTCTCTTTTCTCCTTCCCTGATATGTATGTATATAGCATAATCATGTCTCCTCTTTTCTTTCTCCTGTAGTGTAGGTAGATTCATTTTTTCTAGTTTTTCTTTGTAGCTTAGATCCCTTAAGCTTGGTACCCATCTTGTAGCGGCCCTCTTAACTTTTTCAATCTTATCTATGTGTTTTTTAAGATGAGGACTCCAGACCACAGATGTGTACTCCAGGGTTGGGCTGATGAATGATGTTGTTATCTTCCTTAGCATGTCTTCAATTATGTATATGAATGCTACTCTCATATTTGCAAGCAGTGTATACATGTTCCGTACCTTCTCACTGAAGTGTTCAGCCGGAAATAGTCTGTTATTGATAATCACACCTAGGTCCTGCTCTCTTTCTGACGTGTGTTGGGTTTTACTTCCTAACTTATAATCCCAATCAGGTCTTTCTCCACTTTTACCAAACTTGATTACATGACACTTGTCCACAATGAATTCCATTTGCCATATATTGCTCCATTCGCTAAGTTTATTTAATTCTTCTTGTAGTTCTTTACAGGAGTCTGCGTTAGTAGTTCTCTTTTGTATTTTTGCATTATCAGCAAACATATTTAGAGACAGCTTTCTTTTTCAGTGTTACTGTCTGTGTTATTTAAATACACTAAAAGCATAATTGGTGCCAGCACTGAGCCCTGTGGAACTCTTCTAGTCACTTTCCTCCATGGTGAGTAATTTCCCCTTAGTACTGTTCTCATTTCCCCTCCCCCCCCTTATTATTTTTTTTTTTAATAGAAAATCTTGCATCCAACAACACAGTTTGCCTCGGATTCCTCCTTGATGGTACAGTTTCCATAAAAGTCTTTGGTGTGGTACTCTGTCAAATGCTTTCTTGAAATCTAAATAGATACGGTCCACCCATCCTTCTTCTTCGTGTAATGTTTCTGTTACTCTATGATAGTAGCTCAACAGATTAGTAACACACGATTTTCCCTTTCTGAAACCGAACTGTCTTTCTGTTATCATATTGTGTTCTTCTAGATGATTTACCCAAACTTTTCTTATCAGCTTTTCTAATATCTTGTTTACAACACTGGTTATTGATACTGGTCGGTAGTTGAGTGGATTTTGTCTATTCCCTGTCTTGAATAAGGGAACCGTGTTTGTTTTCTTCCAAATATCATGTAGTTTACCTTGTCTCAAGGATTTCTTGAATGTTAAAGATAATGGTTTACTTAACTCCCTTGCATATTCATGTAGCACCCAACACGAAATTTCATCAGGACCATTTGCTTTTCCTTTGTCTAATTCACTAACTTCTCCTGTATTTCTTTTTCTGATATTTGTATATCTAAAAATATGTGTAGGCATGCATGTGACATATCATCCCTCTCAAAATTATTTTATTCTGTAAAAACCGATTGGAAATTCTTATTTATTGCTTCACAAATATCCTTCTTTTGTGTATAGGTGATCCCCTAGTCCGTAATGGAATGTATTTTATCTTTTACTTTGGTTTGGCTTCGGATGTATCTGTAAATTAGCTTTGATTGATGACTACTTTTACTCATGATATCCTCTCAAACTGTCTTTGGGCTTCCCTCCTTATTCTTATATAATCGTTTCTTGCCTGTTTATAGTTGTTACATGCCCTCTCACTAGTGTGTCTTTTATATCTGTTTCACAACAAATCTCTTTTTTTTTATCATTCTTTATTAAACCATTTCTTTATTTTCTTTTCTGCTTCTTTGTACTGTTGAATGTACTTCTGGACTTCTGTTTCATAAAGTTCACAGAATTGTTTATATATAACATTTATATAAATCTTGTCCTCTAAGCTCCTTTACCCAATCTATTTCTAAGAAGTACTTCTTTAGGTTATGGTAGTTTCCTTTTTTATAATTTCGGCTCTTTTTGTAACGTTCATTGCTGTTAACTATGTCATATGGGATCCTGAAGTTGCAATTTTGTACTGCATGGTCGCTTTTGCCGAATGGAGGGTGATACAATAAATTGTCAATATCGTTTCATTGCCTAGTGAATATAAGATCTAGTACTGAGGGTACATTAGGTCCTCTTTTTCTGGTACTTTCCCTTACATGTTGCGTTAAGAAAAACTCCTGCACGAGATCCAGGAGATTTGGGTCCCAACAGCTTTCTTGGTTTAATATATCTAAAGTATTCCAACTTATATTTGTATAAAAATCTCCAGTTAGTATGATTCTTTCCGATTTCTCCTCCATTCTATGTAGTAATTCTCTGAAGCTCTAAATTGTACTTTCTGCCATATCCTCAAATTCTCCTCTTTCCCATGTGGCTGAACTGGGACGAGTGTGTGTGCGTATGTGTGTGTGTGGGGGGGGGGGCAAATACATGTTATGTTATGGATGATGAGTAACTTTTAATATGAAAGAAAAAAACGTTGGGCTTATAAGGCTGAACTTGAAATATAAATGAAGAAAACCTTGGAGTAGTTTTGTTAAAATTTCAAACAACTGTATGCGTGTTTGATCGAATATTTCTAAATTTAATCCAAACTTATCATAAACTAAATCATAGTAGTACTTAGATTTTGAGTATTTTATCATTACCAAAAGAATAAAGTCAGAGCGGTATAGTTCTACCTGAATCCTACCGCAGGCATGTAGGAACAATCTGGATAAGGGTGCAGCATACTGCATCAACAATGTAAAAAGACCAAATTATTAGTCACGGTCTGAAATGACAGTTCACACTGGCAGAAGGTGAAGCCTTTTATTTAAACACCCAACTCCGTCACTAACCACACATGCCTCATTAAGCATCAAGTTTTAGGTAGAATCAAACTGGAAAATATAGGATGGTCTGCAGACTTAAGTGTTTCGGTTTAATTGGAAGTTTGTAGTATGGAGATATATACAGTTTGTCTATCCCCCCCCAAAAAAAAAAAAAAAAAAAAATCTTGAAAATTACTGGCCTGCTAGTGGCTGGACACCATTTACTACTCTTGGTGGCAACCATAATGCAATCCATACGTGTTCTCTTCGTGTCAGCAAGTGGGTTGGCGGAGGGTTAGTGCCCCTCCCAATAAAACAACTAACTCAAAGACAACGGCCTCCCCTTACTGGTTAATGGGTCTGGCTTCAGACAGATCGATAGACAGCCATATATATATATCTATGCATCCATCGGTTTATCTCTCTGTCTATAAATCTATCTGCCTGTCGATATTTATCTATCTTCCTGACTATGTACCTCTCTATCCACCTGTTATCTATGTATTTATCTGCCTGTTAGTCTGTCTGTATCTCAGTTAATATCTATCAAAGTATTAATCACTGACTTTCTGTCTGTCAGTCTGGCAAACTACCTATGTACGATCTTCCAATGTATCTGTTTGTCGGTCTGTTTGTCTATGCTTCCATCTGTCTGTCGATCTGTATATCTCTTTATCTGTCCATCCATCAACCCACCTATAATCTTTCTGTCTACCGATCTAATTATCTTTCTGTATGGTTCTGTCTATATATCAGTATTTTGTCTGTCTGTCAGTCCATCTGTATACCCATCTATGTAGGGAATATCGGTTAAAGAAAGACAGTATGGAGTACAAAATAGTTTTGGTGAAGTAAGGATCACTACTTAAAGATAAGTTTGGACTTAAAGTCTGTGCGGATAATAGTGTCATGGCGACGGAAGCAAGAGAGTAAAGGGATAAAATAGGAGTGAGCGAGAAACTAAAACCCACAGCAGCGCACACCAGTAGGTTACCTCCCATACTCATCATCTGTATTATCACCACCAGGATCATTCCCATCATCTGCAACAAAACCACCAACACCAACAACAACTACTTCTACAACAACAACAACAACAACTACTACTACTACTACTACTACTACCACAACTACTACTACTACTACTACTACTACCACAACTACTACTACTACTACTACTACTACTACTACTACTACTACTACTACTACTACCACAACTACTACTACTACTACTACTACTACCACAACTACCACTACTACTACTACTACTACTACTACTACTTCTACTACTACTACTACTACTTTTTTTTTTTATTACATCACCTCCATCCCTTTGTGAATTATATTGTGAAGATCAAAACCAACCTTGCTAATACAGTTCACCATTTGGAGTTGTAATGTGAAGGTTAACACTAACCCTCATATTACAATCCGTTGGCCCCAAGCACGCCAACGGCTGTGGTTACCTACCATGTACTTTTACTATTATTACTTTATTTTTTTAATTTATTGATATTACAATGTAAATTAGTGGTAGGTGGTGGCGACCATCATCCACTCACTTGATGTAGTGTTGCCTACTTCTTCGTTAACCTTTATCATTCTTTTCCTGTGCCTGCCCTCCTCTCTTCCTATTTCTCCTATATTTCCTGTCGCTTCTTATTGCTTTTCTTTCCTTTACAGGTGGCTTTACATTGAATGACAAGCCAAATGATTTCCCGTAAGCCAAGAAACCATTTACAACGCTGGGTGGTAACCATATAACCAAACCATACGCGCTCCCTATGCGTCAGCAAGTGGGTTGGTGGAGGGTTAGTGCCCCTCCCCGTACAACAAATAACTCACAGTCAAATGGCCACCCCATACGGGATTATGGAGTCTGGCAATAGATAGATATATAGATAGACAGTGTAAATAAAGACATTAAACTATTGGAGTCATTGGTCTATGCGACTCTCGACCACAGTAGCTTCGTAATCCATACCCGCTAGAGAGAAAGGCCTGAGGGCTGATGATCTTGTGCTGCTGAGACATAGGAGTGCAGACCTCAGGAGGGAGAATGACAGTCGACATCTCATCCAGGCCATAACAGAGCTCTGTGGTTGACGTATCTTCTGAGAAAGAACCACTGCCAGTCTCGAGTAGAATCTCACCGCCTCTGGACCCATCCCACCTGATGCTGTGAACACAAGGGGAGTGAAGCGACTGTCGTCCACATGTTGGATCCTTTCTTAATAGTTTGTTTTTTTCTTGTTCATTCCTTTTGTGTTCAGCCTCGAGAGACAGTTCACAATGACATGCTGCCATGGGATCAAATATCCTGATGTCGAAGAACTCCCTTTGCCCACGTGTCCAGAAATGTCAAGCACTGACATTCATTCTTGCATCATTTCACGTGTTTGCTGTTCTGTGGGTGAAATGCTCGCCCTCTACGGGTAGCAGAGCTGGCTCAATTGTAACATCATTCCTGGAGCATTTTGGCAGTGAGGTCGCGTATTCCATCGTGTCGGATGCAAACAGAGCCTCCCACCTTGCATACCATTGCATGGTTTGCATCAAAGGCAGTGTCACAGGCACAATGTTGAGGTAGGTTCTCTATTGGCCACCCATATCTCAAGGCTATGGCGTCAATTCTTGTTTGTTGAAGTGGAAGCCTTTTGCCTTGAGAGGCAGGCTTGTCAGCCAGTTCAATGCCCCAACCTCCTGTGCAAATTCAACTCTTCTGCACTAGTCTGGTGTTAGATGTTCGGTTATGTGCTGCAGATGGTCCTTTTGTCTTGCATCTCTCTCCTTGCTTATCTATGTCTTTATGTCTTTCTGCCTTTGTGATCGATTTCACACGTCTCCACCTGGGCGCTAATCTTCTGTGACAAGGATTTGGTGAGCCTGAGTGAATTTCTGTGTCCTTAGCTTGCCACGGCTGCTGAATTTATAATGCCAAGGTCTCCTATCCTGGGTGCTAGTGCAAGAAGGTCCCTCTCTTCCGGTGTGGGGATGTGGGTATTGGTTAGAGATGGGAGCAATGAATCCCTGATAGCATCCTCTAGTGTTTGTAGCAGCAACTCGATGTCTGGTATGGTCCTCAACTGAAGGTCCACTTGTGCTTTACATCATAGATAAATGCGTTGTATGCTGCATAATGTTCTGTTTTTGCATGGCTGGATGATCCATGAATTTCTTCTGTCCATGTATTTACCTTATCACTCACATATTGGTCATTGAATTTCTTAGTTCCTATCACAGCACCTAGATGCCTCTTTCCTTCCTTGGTCACTATCACGTTTGTGCCTCGAAAGGCCTCCTGTGCATCTTGATAGTAAGCTGGTTTCACGATCAAGATGGACTTGCACTAGGGCAGTAACCTATTTCACGGCCAAGAGATGTTACAAGGTCCCACTTTTACCTCACATCATCCACCTTGCCAGCACCCGTGAGATCATCTGCATAGGCTACCGTACCTGTTTTACATAGGTGTCCTCGTATTTGATCTGTTGTTGCAGCACTGTCGTAGCCAGGGCGTACATAACCATGGCAACAGGGTACCCCTGGGCAGTTCCTTCTGTGGATTGGATTACACCATCATATGCAGCTGCTTATCCACAATGTAGAAGTCTGCTGGTTCTTTGTAGGTGTTTTCCACATATTGGGCAAATGCTGGGCATTTAACCTTGATGTTATGGAGCATTCCCTCCCGGTTGATGGAATTAAATGCACTCTAGGCATCAATTAATAATATCGCCTGATAGTCCTCTTCCTGATATATTTTCCTCATGGAGTGAACTGCTGCCCCACCTTCTGCCTGCTGACCTGCACACACTTGGATGTTGCCAACCGCATTCTTCACATCATCTTTCACCACCTCCATGATGCACATTCCTATAATCCGCCTTAAGACTTTACCCACCCGATGGGCACTGTCGTAGCCAGGGCGTACATAGCCATGGCAAGCCTTCAATGCTTCAATGTTATTGCACTGACTTGAAGCAGGTTCCTCTTCAGTGAGGCAAAGGTTTTGCACAGGTCTGTTGCTGCTTCCCCAAACTTGATGTTTCCGAGGATTACTCGCCAAGATCTTGCATCCAAGCCTGACGGTCCTGCCCCTCCCTGTGTGTGCATTGCCTTCCTCCACACCATGTCTCCAGTTATCCTACTAGTACTAATACTTTCACTATTACTACTGCTACTCTTATTACTACTACTACTACTATTTCAACAACAACAACAACTACTACTACTACTACTACCACTACCACTACTACTACTACTACTACTACTACTACTACTACCACCACTACTACTACTACTACTGCTATTACTACTACTGCTGCTACTACTACTACTGATGCTGTTACTGGTGCTACCGCTACTACTACTACCACTGCTGCTACTACTACTATTACTGTTATTATTATTTCTCTTACTACTACTACTACTTCTACCACTACAACTACTGCTACCAATATTACCATTACATTAACACTTGCACATTCATAACACAGCAAATACACACACATAACACACAACACACTCGCATAGCACATAACACATGCACATTCATACCAGGTAACACATATACTCTTTTAACACAAAATACACACTTCTAACACATAACATGTACACACTCATAACACAAACACATTCATAACACAGACCAGATACATACTCATAACACATACACACTCACAACACATAATACATACACTCATATTACACAAAGAAACTCATAACACATAACACATACACTCTCATAACACATACACACTCAGAACATATAACTCATACACACCCAAAAAACATAACACACACACTCATAACACATAGCACATACATATTCATAATACATAATCCATACTCACTCATTACACATAACACATACACTCATAATTCATAACACATACTCATAACACATAACACATACACACTTATAACACATAACACATGCACACTCACAATACATAACATATACTCATAACACATACACACTCATAACACATAACACATATACACTTATAACACATAACACATGCACACTCACAATACATAACATATACTCATAACACATAACACATACACACTCATAACACATAACACATATACACTCATAATATGATGAAAGTTTTCTTTTCTTACGTGTTATGAGTGTATATTATACACTCATAACACGTAACACATATACACTCATAACACATACATATTCATAATTCATAATCAATACTCACTCATAACACATAAAACATATACACTCATAATAACACATACTCATAACACATACCTGTAACACATACACACTCATACCTCGTAGCTCAAACACACAAAACACATAATACATAACATATCACATGTAACAAACACGTATCACATAGAGACACATAAACCGTAATACATACGCTCATGCCACATAACACATACACTCATAACACAAGCACGTAGCACGTAACAAACACACACTCATAACACATAACACATACACACATAACACATAACACACAATCATAACACAAAACACACACTTATAAACACATAGCATACACAAACGTAACACAAAATACAAGACATATCACATATACAGTCATAATACAGACACATAACACATATCACATACATGCTCATAACTCAAACATATACACATATAATTATAATACATAACACATGCACACACATAACACATCTACAGTATATGCCTATAGATCTTGGCTGTTTCCCCCCAAAAGAAAGGGGGGTAGCCAAGCCAGGACGACACACTCATCAAATTACTCATCCACAGAAACACACACACACACACATTTACCCATATCTTAGCCTCTAAGAGGAGAAAAGACTGCTCCTCGCCCCACCACATCGCACTAAGGTCAACTGTGTAGTGCAATTCACCGACATCTGCCTGCAGCAGGGTCCGACAGCAGAGCTGGTTTACCCCTGCCACATCATAATGACTCATCCCTTTACCCGCACCTAACCCAATCAGCTGATCAGATCAGATGCGAGAGAACATCCCCTCAGGGCCTCGTCACCATATATGCATTAACAATATCTCTCCAGTCATCCTTGTTACAGGCATCCACTCCTCCTTGCTCTACAATCATCCCTCTCACATCTAACAGTCTCTTCACGCTGTCCATCCATCCAGTTTGTGGTCTCCCTTTCAACCTTACACCTATCATACCAGATCCAATGATCTTTTTTCACCAATCACTCTTCATCCATTCTGTCCATATGCCCAGACCATCGCAACGCTCTCTTCTCAACTCGATCAGCCATCTCACGCATGACTCCAGTTCTCCTTTGCATTTCATCATTTCTTACTCGATCCATACACGTCACCCCACACATACTGCCCAGACACCTCATCTCCAATACATTCAATCTCTCAGTCACTGTTGCACTCATACTCCATGCTTCAGCCCCACATAACACATTCGGTACTACTACTCTCTCATACAGCCTTCTCTTTACATCCATTCTAAGCAAACGACATCTGAACACTTTGTTCATTCCTCCCAGCACCTTTCCTACTCCATTATTCTAAACTTCGCCTCTACACTTATTCTTCCATCCACAGCAGCATGTGACCCTAAATACTTAAAACAATGAACCTCCTCATGCAACTCACCATTCAAAAGTACATTCATCCTCCAACCATCTACCAACCTCATACACTTCGTCACTTTACTTTTTTTTTTTTTTATTTACTCTCAATTTCCTCCATTCACACACCCTTCCACACTCCCTTACTAACTGTCTCAATCTCTCCTCCGAATCAACCACCAGTGCAGTATCGTCCGCAAACAGCAGCTGATTCAGATTCCACTCTCTACCACCAGCATTCGTCAGACTCAAACCTCCACATAACACTTTTGCATTCACCTCCCTTTCAACACCATCCATATAAATATTAAACAATCAACGCTACATCACACACACACACACACACACACACACACACACACACACACACACACACACACACACACACACACACACACACACAACATAAAACATACATACATATAATACAAAAACATACACACATAAAACATAAACACACATCACATACACACATATTACATCACATATAGAAGCACATAACATATAACACATACACACAAAACATAACACATACACATATATAACACATACACACATAAAACAACGCAAAGACGCACATAATAAATAGACACACATAACACACACAAACATACGACACAGACACATACAGATACATAGCACAGAACACATACACCAACATAACACAAAGCTTACAGTCACACACACACACACACACACACACACACACACACACACACACACACACACACAACACATACACACACTGAACAGCTAACACACACCTAAAACACGCATAACATACTGTGGGCTGGTGTAATTAATTATAAATTACAAATACCCATCAAACATTTATACACCTAACACACTCATAACGCATAACACATACACACACGTGACATTTATGCACAACTATCACCTAACGCACACCTAACACCTAAATCACACATAACACAATGTGGGCTAAATAATGATAAAACAAATAAAGTGATATGTTCTTGTGGGCAATATACTCAGCAAGTCTAGTCGATGCTATTTCTTGAAGGAAATGAGTGAGGCCAAGAATGTCCTTACAATGTTTCTTCTCTGACAGCTTTGTCTACTTCTTCAAGACTTCACATTTTCTTGTTTATCCTTTAAGACAGAACCTTATTGTCAGACCACTGTTGCCAGTACAAAACACAACCCAATTGGTCATCAGACAGTACGGTGTAATGAAGAAAAAGTGTATTGCATAGAGTGCTGAAGATTTGTTATGGCTTGGTCACGAGCACAGTAGCGTGTGTATAAGGGTGGAAGGCAAAAAAGGTTTTGCTTAATACAAAAGACATCAAAGTGTTGGCGTCATTATCCCTGGCTGGCAGGTTTTACTAACCACGTCAGAGTTATTGACATGGCTGACGTTAGGCCAACAATTGTTTAGCCCGCTGTTTTAATAACAAGTGGAGGCTGCCACCTCTAAAGAGCCTCCATCTGGCCCTAGGGAGAGGGACCCTTTTTATTACCTAGTATTAACTGGCCATCTATTCTGTTGGCTTATCCTCAGAATAATATCATCCAAATGTGACTGCAATCCTTGCCACCTTGGTCCTTCCTAAACCCTCGTCTGTCCAAACATTAGCATGGCGGCAATAACTGCCAACTTGACAGTTGGCACCTGCAACCCAGTTCAAACTATCCACATGAATCATTTGACTGGGATCAAAAGCAACTGTCTTTACAATACATAAGTATAGTGTGAAAATGGCCTTTAAACAAAACGAAGGACTTACTCAACACTTAGGCTTCCATTTAGTCATAAATACAGACAATTTCTCAGACACCAGCAAAAGATGTGGTACTTGCCCGAGCAACCGAAGCCACTCCCAGGTGGGGCCTGGGAATGGCTTCGGTCACCCGGGCAAGCACTACTACTATTACTACACGGCCAAAAGATGGACGGTCTTTCTTACTGTACTTTTCTGATTAAAGTTTGAATTGAAGCATATCATTGTTCAGCAAGTACATAACATTACTATAACCATTTGTAATATGTATTATGTAAGTAATGCATTTAAGTGTATTGTAAGTGTGTTCTAAATAGGGAACCATGACCCCTTACAAAGATCTGGCCTGATTCAAATTTTGCTGATACTCTCAGTTCATAGGAGCACACTGGCTCTCTAACCAGTTGGTAACAGTGTGGGAACAAGTGAAGGTGGAGGTTAACCCGTCCCATCCCGACCGATTTCGCACCTCCGATACCCCCCAATCCCGAGCTATTTTGGATTTTTTTTTTTTTGGGGGGGGGGCTAAAACCTCCGCTTTTGGTGAGAAACATCGAAATTTCATAGAGAAATCGCTCACCTGAGGTTTAAAATACCCAATACAGCTAGCAGTACTCCTTACCTTACTGGGTTTTCTGTCAGGCTGGCTCCAAAGAAAACGAGTTCTATGGGAGGGTAACTATTCCACACCACTCATAAATGGTATTTATTTATTTATTTGGTACGAATTTATATGTAGTATGAGAGTATATTGGTTTTCAAACAGTAATCTATCTATCTATTGCCAGACGCCTCAATCCCGTTTGGGGTGGCCACAAACAAATCGCCTCCACGTTGTCCTGTCCCCCGCCATTTCACTGCCCTGCTCCCTACTCACACCCCCCTCTCTCATATACCTCTCCACCCCATCCTTCCATCTCATCCTCAGTATCCCCCTCCCTCTTCCCCCCTCCACCTCACTCACATACACTCTCTTCGTCAGTCTTTCACCCTCCATCCTCTCCACATGGCCAAACCACCTCAGTGTGTTCCTCATAACACTTCCTATCACATCCACATCCACACCACAACACTCCTTTATATCCTCATTTGTCAGCCTGTCTCTCCATGTGACTCCACAGGCTCCTCTTAAATAACTTATTTCCACTGCTGTCACTCTTGACTTGTGTCCATCCAACACCGCCCAAGCTTCACTTCCATATGTTAGAGTTGGTATCACAATACTGTCATGCAGTAACTTTTTCACCTCCATGCTCACTTCCCTGTTTCTTATCACTACTTTCAAGGAACCAGCAACCTTTCTTCCCTGCTGTACAGTAATATAGGCATTATAAGCATTGTTTCACTCACTAACTCATCATCAACATACCCGACCTATTTTTTCGACATTACCTGGTCATCATTTTTGACTGTTTCTTCCTATAATGCTATGTAAACTTTGTCCTCCACATTGTCATCGACTGGGGAATCACCCAGGCCCTGAATGTCTTTATTGGCCAGGTCACTGGTAACAGGTGAATTGCCGAGACAATGGCATGCATTGTCCCTGCCTGGCATCATGTAGAGCAATAGAGGAAGCTGTCCCATGTATATGTACCAAAAATCACGTGCAAAAATTGAAAATTGTGCAAATTATGAACCTTGCAATTGCGCAACGTACCAGTACATTGACGGGACTAGCTGTGACAAAATGTTGCAACATACCCATACGTCGATGGGATGCCTCAAGTTAAACAGCTGTGCTTAATACATTATCAGAAAAACACACCTGGACTTTGTATTCACCTACAACTGACGTTAAGGGGATTTAACACTTGGTGGATAGCGAGTGGGATAAACTTCATTTCATGTCTTCTGTGGGCAATCTCGGCTCTATTGCCCACTTTCCCACGCTGCTGTTTCTCCCACGATGACACAACCTATCTCTGCTCCAGCCTCCAGCTCTTTTTGCAGTCTTGGTGTGGTTCTTCTGTGGTTACGGGAACATCCTTGAAGTTTAGGTATGGTTTTGGGATTCTACCCCACGCCAACACCCCACCTACCACCACACCACCACAGTTACAGTAAGCCTCCACCACTAACCTCACTACCTGCTTTAACTGCCAGTCTTGTGTGACCTGTTATAATACCAGGCTGTACAGGGTTAGTTTTAGCCCTCACAAACCCCAACCAAACCCCCACTCCAGGAAGTAGCCCCCCAGATGCAGCCTAACTCTGTTGCGTCATCGTTCTCGCCTTCCAGACAGCCCTGATGTCACACCGAGAGCGTGGCCACACACAGACAGTAACATCACACCCTTATGCTCCTATCAGCTTCTCGCTTCGCCCAGAGCCTGACTACCAGCCAGTTACGTCACAATCTGCTCTACCCAATCAATGCAGTCGGGGGGAGGAGACAGCTGTTGGAGAGCTGCTTACTCTACATCCAGCTCTCGCATCGAACACATCTTACCACATGTATTTTGTGTGTGCATCTTCATGCATTTTCTTATCTCATCAAATTAATCGATTCCTTTCTACAGTGATGGTGAGCTATTTCTATCGACTGTGATTATTTTATTCACATACTTCTGTTCATTCATTGCATTCTTTGTCCCTCGTTATTCATTAACTCAGAATTTCTCGTTCACTCACTCCTAGTTCATCCCATTTTCTCCAAATTACATTTATACTCAATTGTAAATATCTCATTCATTTCCACTCATATTCATTGTACATAAATAATTTCTTCATATACTATGAATATTTTCATTTATTCGTTCCTTCATTTATTTTTTTATTTACTTGCTTCCTATTCTATTAATGTCCTTTTTTAAAAGGGTAGATCTCTCCCAAGTTGAATCTGATAATGAAACTGATGATCGTGTGTGTGATGATAGTGTAACGTATCTTCGTAGTGGCAGATCTTACAAGAATACTGTAAGTCCTCTAATTACTACTACGACTACTCCTACTACTCCTACCACACCTACTACCACCTATACCAACCCTACTACTGCTGCCCTTAATCCAGATATATCGACACCAGATACTCGATCATCTTCCCCAACTGATTCTCTTGAAGTCATGCAGCCATCTCCACAGCCTCTAACCTTACCGTCTACTACACATAAGCCCCAGTCACACTGCAGGTATGACTTGTTTCAGACATGAAAATTGCAAAACCAGTCCCCGACCACGGAGGTCTCCGAGCAGTCGTGCCACTGATCGGCTACCAGTGGTTGTCCAGTGTCCGTCCAGCGTCCATCCAGTGGGCCGCCGAATGGCGACCATGGCCAGATACACACAGGTCAAGACACCGATGGGTGGTCGGCTAGTCGTTGGCAGGCTGCCGACAAATGGCGGTCGGTCCGCATCCTGTCGCAGTTTAGACTGCAACCTCTAGGCCGCCACTAGACTGACACTGGCCGCAGATTGGCCAGCGGCTGGTCTCGGTCCAGCCCACCACCTGTTGCTGACCAATCGCCAGCTGGACGACGGCCGAACTTCAACCACCACCCCAGACAGGAGGCTTGTGGACAGCAGCTGCCACAGTCCAGTCGTCACCTTGACGGAGTGTGGATGGCCACCGCACAGAGGATGGCAACCACTGCTTAAAAATCAGGTGTCGCTGACCAGTAGCAGTCTGTAAACCGGCCAGACACAGTCCAGCCGCCCATCGGGCAGCTTCTGTACCACGGCATCAGTGGTCGCAGGGAGGTTTTTTGTGCAGCATGAAAAACCTAGCGACAATTTTTTGGTCGCCATGGTGGCCTGCGGCTAGACCGAGACATATGAAGACCAGTAGTAAACCTCACCAAAACCACCCACGACTTGCAGGTCGCAGGTGGTTTGCGAAAAGTCGTACCTGCAGAGCGACTGGGGCCATACACCACCACTAACCCCGGTACACACCACTACCACTACAACAGTTCCTTCTCACGCATCGTCTCATCTTACTACAGTTCCAACTTCCTCACTTTTGCAACCTCACCCTCTTCCAACAATGCCAAATCAGGACCCCCCACCTTCCCAGTCCATATTTTTGGACGATGCTAACACACCCAAATTTACAGGAGAGGACAGTACACTCTCCATCTACGACTTCCTCAGAGAGGCCGAAACAGACATTTGTAATCTGCGAATCACAACCGAACCCCTTAAAGTTTCTTATCTAATGGGTCGACTACGCCAAGGCAGGTCACTAATAGGATCCGCTATTCATGCAGGGCACTTCAGAGATTGTCAGACTTTTGATGCATGCCGCCAACATTTAATTCAACTTTGTTGTCAACACTCCAATTCCGCATCTCCCATTGGTTTGACACATCTTAACCCACCCCGTCCTGACCGATTTTCCACCACTGACTCCCCCCAATCCTGACCAATTTTGGAAAAAAAAATTTATTGGCTCAAACCTCCACTTTTGGTGAGAAACATCGAAAATTCATAGAGAAATTGCTCACCTGAGGTTTAAAATACTCGATACAGGTACCAGTACCCCTTACCTTACTTGGTTTTCTGTCAGGCTGGCTCCATAGAAAACAAGTTCTATGAGAGGGTAACTATTCCACACCACTCATAAATGGTATTTATTTATTTATTTGGTAAGAATTTATATGTAGTACGAGAGTATATTGATTTTCACTCAGTAATATTGGCAATAAAAGCATTGTTTCACTCACCAAACACTTCAACATACCTGACCTTTCTTGGCGACAATACGTGATCATCATTTCTGACTGTTTCTTCCTCTAATGCTACATAAACTTTGTCCTCCACATTATCATCAATTGGTGAATCACTCTGACCCTGAATTTCGTACCGTGGCATGACATGACTTTACTAGCCAGATCACTGGTAACATGTGAATTGCCGAGACAATGGCGTGCGGGGGGGGGGGGAGGTCATGCGGGATAATGCATTGTCCCTGCCTGGCATCTTGTAGAGGATGGTGTCCCGTGTATAAGTATCAAAAGTCATGCGCAAAAATTGAAAATTGTGCAAATTAGGGACCTTGCAATTGATGTGCATTTACATACATCAACGTGACTGACAGTGACAAAATGTGTGGATGTATATATATATGTCAACGGGACGTGGCGGGTTCAACAGAAAAAAGGTTATGAAATTACCTCTCCAACATGCAAGGGTAATTGAAGCAGCCACCACGATGAAGGCGACGAGTTCTGAGATGCGCCAATTGTTCCGTGGAAATCAATGGGTAACCGAAGTTAATGGCCAGCTTATGGTTACACTAGACAATTTTGGAGATTTGTAGGGTTAACTAAGATTTATTAACTGTCTCAAAGATCACCAGAGGGAAATAGCCCTACAGATTGGGTTTAATACCAGTGACATAATAGTTAACACCTCAAAGGCCATAGTAGAAAGATGAGGATCAAAGGTCACTCGCCAGGCCAGTACTCACACCTCAGCCTCTCACTCCGCGGGCAGTACTACAAGAGTACTGCACACCACCACTGCTTCATTAGATTCCTCACATTTGTGGCCAACTACGAAAAGGAAACCTAGTAATCATTCTCACTCACAGTATCGATCACCATCTAGCAGTCATGACAAAGCTACATCTAGTGGTCATGACAAATCTTATGTGCGACAAAGCAAACAATCCTTGATTGTGTGCTGGCACTGTGGTAACGTAGGTCATCGAGAGTCTAGTTGTGCATGCAAACAAAGACGATTTTGCTCACAGGAACTGCAGTGTACACCTTCGCAATCCCATCCTCTTACATGCAAATATCACAAGAATAATATAACTCACTCCACAGACAAGTGTCGTTACCTTAAAAGCTGTCAGTCGGGGGAAGAAGAGTGCTCGCATCGGAAAAATGTAACATAACAGCAAAAGATCCGCCGGTGCGAGAAAGTAAGGTAACAGAAGATCAACTCCCCATTCTCCAGGTGGGACCCATAACTTCTTTAGGCCTAGTCATTCTAGGTTGGAGCAAAGGGGTACAAAGCTCTTTCTTCATGGACATTGGATCTATGGCAAATTTTATCTCCGATACCTCTCTAAACAACATTAAGGAAACAGCAAAAAGGGTCAGACTCCTCGAACCACCTGACATTCGCCTATGCAGCGTGGATGGCTCAGAATTCCAGGTCAGGGGAAAAGTGACCTTAAAGTACAACTTGATGAAGCCTTAAAACCCTTTGATACTGAATTTCATGTCACCAATGACCTTTAATATCCAGTGGATACCTTCACTGGCTTCCTGACAATGGCTCAACAAGCAATTGCCCTATTACCAGCTTCTCGTAGTATAGATATCAATGGGTTCCCTGTATCTAGCATGGAATATCCATCTCTGGTACTCTCTCAAATAAACTCAGTTATTCACTCTCACATGACTGCACCATTACCCGGGGGTAAAGAGGTAGACACACTGGTAAAGCGGTAGACACACCGCTACTTGAATAGCCAAATTCACTAACGTCTAGTACTACACCCTCTGAGCACTCAACTCTGGAGCATGTCATCCCCTCTAACAGTGGCACATTTGCTGACTCAGGCACATCGCATTTAATTACCTCACATAATGTGAATGATGTTTTACAACACACAAGACGAGGCGTGCAGTGACAAATCAGTGCACAAATTTGTTGCCGCATAAATTTACCAAAGTCTCTGTTCGTGTTGTGGGTGCGAAAGCAGGAGTGGATGTACTAATCCTGCCTGAGACGTCTTGTGTGAATGGCTTAGCTTATGAGTCGGCATTGTGTACTTATGCTACATCTACTTAGCCAACACTATTATTATTTTTTTTTTTTTATGCAAGGAGGAAGGAACCAAAGACTGAGCCTGCAAAACGTTCCCTCCAAGAAAAAAAACAATACAAAAGAGAGCCAAATTCAAGATCCATTCATTTCGAGATGCCTGGACACACTGAGATTGAAAGACTTGAGATCATAGGAAGTAGGAAATACAGACAGAGGGAGACAGTTCCGGAGTTGACCTGTTGCATAAATGAAGGACTGGGAATAACGGATAACACTAGCATTAGAGAGTTGGACAGAAAAGGGATCAGAGTTTGTTGCTAGAAAGGTGCTACACACTTGTTGTAGAGGTGGAGGGATGCAAGCAGACAGTTCAGAGGAGCAGTGACCATTGAAGTAGCGATGGAAAAGAGATAAAGAGGCAACGTTGAGGCGAAGAGAAGAGTTTGAAGGGAGCCAGTAAGAGAAGGAGAGTTGATGAGGGTTGATGAGAGCCTTTTGACTCCACCCTATTGAGAAGAGCTGTATGTGGGGAGCCTCCCCACACATGAGAGTTGTACTCTAAACGAGGCGAATATAACCCATGTATAAATTCAACAATTGTGCAGGGGTAAAGAAGGCAAGCAGTCGGCTTAGCACACCTAATCTTGTGGAAGAAGGTTTTACAAGACATGCAATATGATCTTTCCAAGAGAAATCCCGTGTGAATGAAACCTAAAGCATGTTCAAGGATGAGATGGATATTACTGAACATTAGTGGGTACTCCTGTGGAAGATTTTGGTGGGTTGATAGGTGTAAAAACTGAGTCTTTGATGCATTAAAAACAACAAGATTATTTTTATCCCAGTCAGAGATACGAGCCAAGTCAGACATTAGGTGTGCCTTAGCCTCATCCTTTGTTTGTTGAAATAACTGCTGAGGTGGACGTTGCGGAAGCCAAATGGAAAGGTGAAGGATGGAACCATCAGTGTACAAGTAGAAAGGATTAGATGTACAACTTAGATCACTGATGAATAAAACGACGAGTTGGTGATAGGACAGAGCCCTGAGGAACGCCAGTGTTGATAGATCTAGGAGAAAAACAATGGCCGCCTACAACAGTAGTTATAGAACGACTAGAAAGGAAGCTACGGATGAAGGCACAGATAGGAGGATAAACTGTAACAGGGCAGTTTGGAAATTAAGGATTTATGCCAGACTCGATCGAAAGCCTTTGAGATGTCAAGTACAATGCAAAGCTTTCGCCCAAGTCCCGAAAGGAGGAGGACCAGGAGTGTGAAAGGTAGGTGAGAAGATCGCCAGCGGAGCGTCCCTGACGGAACCCATACTGACGATCAGAAAGAAGGTTGTGATAGGAAAGATGCTTTAAAATTTTTCTGTTAAGAATAGACTCCAAAACTTTCGAGACACAGGATGTTAAAGCAATTGGACAATAGTTAGAGGGTTGGGAATGGTCACCTTTCTTTGGGACAGGATGAATGAGAGCAAACTTCCAGCAAGAAGGAAAGGTACAAGTTGAAAGACAAAGGCGAAATAGTTTACTTATGCAGGGTGTAAGCACAGAAGCATAGTTCTTGACGACGACAGGGACTTCATCAGGTTCATATTCCTTGTTAGTATTGAGGCCAGTGAAGGCAGATAATACATCAGCTGCAGAAATTTTAATGTCAGCCATGAGGAACTCAGAGGGCGCGAAGTGATGGAGGAACAGCACATGGATCATCTAAGGTGGAATTGGAGGAGAAAGTCTATTAGCATAAATCTGCTTTATCAGTAGAAAAAATAGCTACAGAGCCATCAGAGTAGAAAAGAGAAGGGAAAGATGATGAGGTAAAATTGTTAGAAAGGTTTTTGGCAAGGTGCCAGAAGGAACAGGACGAATTCGAGTTGGAGAGTCGAGAGCATTTAGTACGGATTAAATTATTTTTTGCAGAGCGAAGAAGAGACTTAGCACGATTCCGGGTAGAAACATAAGCAAGTTGTGATTCAGGGGTGGGTTGGCTCCGGTACCCTTTATAGGCCCTGTCCTTGTTGCCGATAGCATTAGAACAAGTGTGGTTAAACCAAGGTTATCTGGCATTAGTCAAAGTATATGAGAAAGGAATGGATGCTGCCATGCCTGAGAGAATGACCTCCGTAATACGCAAGGGACACTCAGATGCCTCCCGGCCGTGGAAGCAATAATCATTCCACGCAAATTCAAAGAAGTACTGCTTGAGGGCCTCCCAATCTGCACCTCCAAAGTGCCACAGACGATGTTTCTTTTGAGGGTCCACAGGCCATACCAGAGCAATAGGACAGGTTAAAGTAATAAGGTTATGATCAGAGGAGCCCAACGGAGAGAAAAGATTAACAGTGTAAGCAGAATGATTAGTTGTAAGGAAGAGGTCAAGTATGTTGGAGCTCTCTCCAAGGCGGTCAGAGATACGGATAAGGTGCTGTACAAGGTGCTCCAGGTCATTAAGGATAGGAAAGATGTAGGTTTGTTCACCAGGTGTATCAGTGAAAGGAGAGGAGAGCCAAAGGTGGTGGTGAACTTTGAAATCTCCTGGAATGGAGACTTCAGAAAAAGGAGAAATGGATAGAATGTGTTCCATTGCAGAAGTAAGATAGTCAAAGAATTTTTTATAGTAGAATTAGGAGAAAAGTAAACAAATCAGATATATTTAGTCAGAGAATGACAGGAGAGCCGAAGCCAGAAAGTAGAGAATTCAGGAGAATCAAGTTCAGGAACATGAGAGCAAGACAGGTCATTGCGTACATATACAGAACATCTACCTTTGACTTTGAAATGAGTATAGAAAAAGTAGGAGGATATAGAAAAGCATTTGTTGTCAGTTGCCTCAGACAGATGAATCTCAGTAAGGAAGAGAAGGTGAAGTTTTGAGGAGGAGAGGTGGTGTTTGGCAGAGAGAAATTTAGGGAAAGGCCACGAAGGTTGCGGAAATGAAGAAGTGAATCAGACAGTGGATCAAAGAGTCATCATCGGGGGAGGGGTGAATGGTGGGGGCATTTATGGCCCTCCCCCCCGGGAACTCCAAGGCATTGTGTGGATGTGCCAAGTTCCTTTTTTCTTTTAAATTTTGTAATAGAAGTGTATTGTGTACTGTGCATGTAGACTGGTGTTGACAGTTAGAGAAACTTGTACTGGAGAGCATGCTGGCCTACTCTCTGTGTTTCTGAAACACTGAAAAAGTTCAGCAAAGGGGGATGGTCAGGAAGTAGTCCCGAGTGCTGATGAAACGGGAGCTCCATCTCTCACTGTCATCTGCTTTCCATCCACCTTGGCAGTACTGCTCTGCCCTACTGATGCTACAGTCTACTTCCACTTAAGCTGCTTACAAGGACACAGATCGGTGATTCCTTGGTATACCCAGTGGCCGTACATGTGTGCCAAGACTTTCCACTCTCTGTTGCAGATGTGTGCTCAGTTACTCAGTCCACCGACATTCCATCTAATCTTGAATCTCATGTGAAACAGACTGTACCCAGAATGCAGAAGTCAGTTGCTTAATCTCTTGTGAGACTATCATGAAGTCGCAGCCCTACCTGGTGAGAACATGGGCAAATCAAGTTTAGTTCAGTACTACATTACATTACAGCCTGGAGCTCAGCCAGTATATATACCTGCTTACCGTTTACCACACAGCCAACACCATCAGGCTGATCGTCTTATTCAGGACATGTTGGACAACGAGGTCATTGAACACTCTGACAGTCCGTGGAACAGTCCACTGTTTCTCATTCCAAAGAAAGAGGGTGAGTTACGACCAGTGATAGATTACAGACGCGTGAATGCGCTGACTATCCCGGACAGATTTCCAATTCCTGTACTCACTAATTTGCTGGAATCCTTAAGTAAAAAAATTGTGTTTTCTCCTCCCTAGATCTTTTGAGTGGCTATTGGCAAGTAGAAATGGAGGAATCATCTCGTCCAATCACTGCATTCAGCACCCCATCCAGCTATTACCAATTCAGCAGACTCCCATTCGGCTTGGGAAATGCACCATCGGTGTTCATGCAGCTACTTCATACAGTTTTCTCCAGCATGATAGGTCACTCAGTCTTTGCTTATCTAGACGTTGTCATAATTGCTAGTCACTCTGTAGAGGAACACTTAGAAAAATTGGCCGAAGTGTTCACTATACTCAAACAAGCTGGACTTAAAATCAAACTGTCAAAGTGCCACTTCTTATGTAAGAAACTACAGTTCCTAGGACATGTCGTCGACGCTCATGGAATTCATACATCAGATGACAAGGTCAGAGCCGTAACAAACTTCCCTACTCCAACCAACACCGATGCAGTACACAGTTTCCTCTGCCTTGGTGACTACTATCATCGTTTTATCAAAGGGTACGCCCAAATATCTGTGCCGTTAAAAAAAAACTGTTAAACAAGGATGCTCCTTTTGTGTGGGTTGATGAACAGGTGATCACATTTACAACCCTGAAAAATGCCCTAGCACAAGCCCCGGTTTTGGCATTCCCTGATTATTCAAACCATTTCTTTTCTGTACTGATGCGTCCAGAGTGGGCCTAGGTGCTGTTCTTATGCAGAATGACTCCGAAGGAAAGAAATGTGTCATTGCCAATGCCAGCCATATGTTAAACTCTGCAGAAAAGAATTACAGTGTAACTCATTGGGAAGCTCTGGCCGTGGTCTGGTCTCTAAAACATTTCCACGACATCATCTACAGTTACCCTGTTCACATCCAAACAGACCATCTTCCAATATTTGACCTGTCCCAGGGACATAACCTTACCGGTCGACTTGCACCTTGGGCAGTCACTGCGAATTACTATAATCCAACATTTGAATACATTCCTGGGAAGTCCAATGTCATAGCCGATGCCCTCTCTTGGCATGTAGCCTTGGTCTCAACTGGTTGTGACATAAACTTAGCGTTCAATTATGACACACTCTGTGGGTTTCAGCGTGTGGATCTTTTATGGTCACAGGTCATATACTTTCTAGAGCCTGGCTATGAGTCTTCCTTGCCCAAGTTACCAGTCCCTGTATCTGATTTCTTCCTCAACAATGAATTGCACTATAAACACTTAGTACTCAAAGGTAACAATGTACCTCATCACGAAGTTGAGCAACTAGTCATTCCAACAGACTTGATTCCTGCTGCTCTTCATTTAATCCACGACACCCCTCGTGCATCACACCCTGGCAAAGACAGAAGCTTACGGCAAGCACTTCTTTCGTACTATTGGCCTACTATGCGAAAGGATATAGAAGCGCACTGTGATGCATGTTTATTGTGTGCCAGTCATAAGGAAACAACCGGTTAGCCTGCTCCTTTATTGCAGTACCCAGTACTGTCAAGACCTTGGCAAACTGTCTCTCTTGATCTCCTGAAGCTGCCTCATACAGCATCTGCCTTCGTGTATCTATTAGTGGTATTCAGTATTTTTCTAGATTCGTTATCTTAGTCCTATTATGTGACAAATCTGCAAATGCAGTGGCACATGCCTTCGTTAATTCCGTAATTTGTCCTTTCACAACACTGGAAGTTGTTCCAACTGATAATGGGTCAGAGATCAACAATTCAGTGTTGGAAGATATTTGTCTTTGATATGGAATTAGGAAATGCAACTTAGTTGCCCATCATCCAGCCTTGAATGGCCTAGTAAAGCGCCAGAATAGGAAGACATTGGAGGATCTGCATCACATAGTGGGAGATCAGACTTCTACTTGGGACGAGTGGATCCTGCAGGTAGCTGCTTCTGTTAGTTATTATCACTATAGGGGGTCTTAATTATCAACTAACATAAAGAGGAACAACAACTCACCATTATATACAGTACGTGGAAATGGTGTTTTAATCAGTACTCAAAACAAATATGCTGAGTACCTAGCTGAGATGTTGATGGTATTAAGTGGCAGAATGATGAAGCTGGTTGTTGTAGAAGGTTCGAGGCTTCGGCTTTCCTGCCATTCTCTGACTAAATATATCTGGTCTGTTTACTTATTTCCTACTTCTACTATCAAAAATTCTTTGACTATCTTATTTCTACAATGGAACACATTCTATCCATTTCTCCTTTCACTGAAATCTCCATTCTAGGAGATTTCAATGTTCACCACCACCTTTGGCTCTCCTCTCCTTTCACTGATCCACCTGGTGAACAAGCCTACATCTTTTCTATATCTTAATGACCTAGAGGAGCTTGTATGGCACCCTACCCGTATCTCTGACTGCCTTGGAGAGAGCTCCAACATACTTGACCTTTTCCTTACAACTAATCCTTCTACTTACACTGTTAATATTTTCTCTCAGTTGGGCTCCTCTGATCACAGCTTTATAACCTTAACCTGTCCTATCTCCCGTACAGCCTGTGGACCTTCCAAAGAAGTATCATCTGAGGCACTTTGGAGTTGCGGATTGGGAGGCTCTCAGGCAGTACTTCTTTGAATTTCCTTGGAATGATTATTGCTTCCATGGCCAGGAGGCATCTGAGTGTCCCTTGCGCATTATGGATGTTATGCTTTCGGCCATGAAAGCATACATTCCTTTCTAATTTCCTTTGACTACTGCCAGAAAGTCTTGGTTTAATCACGCTTGTTCTAATTCTGTCGGCAACAAGGAGAGGGCCTATAAGAGGTACCAGAGCCAACCCACCCCTGAATCACATCTTTTATACGTTTCTGCCAGGAATCGGGCTATGTCTGTTCTTTGCTCTACCAAAAATACTTTCATCTGTACTAAATGCTCTCAACTCTGCAACTCGAATTCTTCCCACTCCTCCTGGCTCCTTGCCAAAAACCTTTCTAACAACTTTACCTCATCATCCTTCCCTCCTCTTTTCTACTCTGATGGCTCTGTAGCTATTCCTTCTTCTGATAAAGCAGACCTCATCACTCAGACTTTCTCCTCCAATTCCACCTTAGATGATTCCGGTGCTGTTCCTCCATCACTTCCCCCCTCTGACTTCCTCATGGCTGACATCAAAATTTCTTCAGCTGATGTATTTTCTGCCATCACAGGCCTCAGTACAAATAAGGCATATGGGCCTGATGGAATCCCTCCTGTTGTTCTCAAGAACTGTGCTTCTGTGCATACACCCTGCCTAGGCAAACTCTTTTGCCTTTGTCTGTCAACTAGTATCTTTCCTTCTTGCTGGAAGTTTGCTCTCATTCAGCCAGTCCCAAAGAAGGGTGACTATTCTTAACCCTCTAACTATCGACCAATTGCTTTTACATCCTGTATCTCAAAAGTTTTTGAGTCAGTTCTTAATAGACACATTTTAAAGCATCTTTCCTAACACAGCCTTCTTTCTGATTGTCAGTATGGGTTCCGTCAAGGATGCACCACTGGCGATCTTCTCACCTTCCTTTCAGACTCTGAGTCATCCTCCTTTCGGGACTTTGGCGAAAGGTTTGCCATTGCACTTGACATCTCAAAAACTTTCGATCGAGTCTGACATAAATCCTTAATTTCCAAACTGCCCTCTTACGGTTTCTATCCTTCTATCTGTGCCTTCATCTCTAGCTTCCTTTCTGGTCGTTCTATAGTCACTGTTGTAGACGGCCATCGTTCTTCTCCTCGATCAATCAACAGTGGTGTTCCTCAGGGCTCTGTCCTATCATCAACTCTCTTCCTTTAATTCATCATTGACCTAAGCCGTACATCTAATCCTATCCACTCATACACTGATGACTCCACCCTTCACCTTTCCATTCGGTTCCCACAACATCCATCTCAGCATTTACTTCAACAAACAAGGGATGAGGCTATGGCACACCTGTCTGACTTGGCTCATATCTCTCACTGGGGTAAAAATAATCTTTTTGTTTTTAATGCATCAAAGACTCAGTTTTTACACCTATCAACCCGAAAAAATCTTCCACAGGTATACAACGTTTAATAATATTCAGCTTAATCCTGCATCATCCTTGAACATGCTTAGGGTTTCATTTACTCGGAACTTATCTTGGAAAGATCATATTACATCTCTTATCAAATCTGCTTCTAAGAGATTAGGTGTGCTAAGCCGACTCCATTCCTACCCCTGCACAATTGTTGACTCTGTACAGGGGTTTTATCCGCCCCTGTGTGGAGTACAACTTTCATGTGTGGGGAGGTCCCCCACATACAGCTCTTCTCAATAGGGTGGAGTCAAAGGCTTTTTATCTCATTAATTCTCCTCCTCTTACTGACTCCCTTCAACCTCTGTCTCTTCACTGCAGTGTTGCATCATTATCTCTTTTCTATCACTACTTCAATGGTCACTGCTCTGAACTGTCTGTATGCATTCCTCCACCCCTACGCTGGGCGCATAGCACCCGTCCAGCAGCAAATTCTCATCCGTTTTCTGTCCAACTCTCTAATGCAAGAATTAACTGTTACTCCCAGTCCTTCATTTAAGCAACAGGTCAACTCTGGAACTATCTCCCTCTGTCTGTATTTCCTGCTTCCTATGATCTCCAGTCTTTCGAATTCAGTGTGTCCAGGCATCTTGAAATGATCGGATTTTGAATTTGGCTCTCTCTTGTATATTGTTTTTCTCTTGGAAGGAACAATAATAGTGGGCCCACGGCCTTTGGTTCCTTCTTGCTCGCATAAAAAAAAAAAACTATCTCGTGGCAGGGAGAGAACTGAACAGTCTGGTGGCAAGGAGAGAACTGAACATCTTCGAGCAGCTTTGTGCGCGAAGTAAATTAAATTAAACTTATCCTTAATGAATGTCAAATGATATATGTTTTCTCCATGACTGTATTTATCTCTAGTGATAAATAATATCTTATCCAACATATATAATACAAGAATTTATTTACAAAGAAATGTGCTTTCATGGGTGGAAAATTCAAACCTGAAATCCACAACATACTCCCCCGCCCAAAATATGTACAGTATTTACAACCATCCTGACCTAATCAGGGTACGCCATAGTTGGGAGGAACTGAGAGCAGTCCGATGTGATGCCCTCGAAGGGGCATCACATCAGTCATTTACGGATGTAGGGGGATGTTGGGTAGCGCTGGTTTGGCTGTCATCTTCTTTCATTTCTAAGTCAATTTCTAGTGGATACAGCTTAATCACCTGTCAAGTGGTCAAACCGGCGCTTGTCCTTAGCTGCACTGCCTGATCAGGACCAGGTAACAATTTGTTGACCCAACTAGTCGCCAGAGAAGTCGAGGTCCATCATCGTGTATCAGCAAGACGTCCCCAACTTGAGGTGCTGCCTTCCCTTTCTTGGATGTCAGTTGACGGTGTTGCTCACTGAGCGATACTAGGTAGTCAGTGGTCCACCTTCCCCACAGATGTCGTGAGATCTTTGTCACGTACAGGAGATGCCGGTTTATTCCTGAATTGGTCCACCAGGTGATGTCCATGAGATCATCATCCCTGACTTCCTGTTTCGGGAACTGTCTAAGACGCCTCCCATTAATAAGTTGTGAAGGAGTAATAGGGATTGGATCATCAAGGTCACCATATGTATATCCAAGTGGATGGTCATTGACTGTGGCCTCGAGCTCCAATAATACAGTATCCAATTCTTCACGGGTTACTAAAGCTCGACACAATACCTTTCCCAGACCAGCCTTTAAGATGCCTATCACTCTTTCCCAGATGGCACCGAACCATGGGGGCCTGGCTGGTGTAAACCGCTATTCACAGTTTACTTTTACCACTTCATTCTGTAACCTCGGATCGTTTTTTAACTCTCTCAACACACTGGTTCCTCTTATAAATGTAGTGGCATTATCGCTAATTATGAGTTCAGGGAAGCCTCTCCTGCTACAGAACCGATGGAAGGCATGAATGAAGGACTCACAGGAGAGGTTCAACACTGTCACAATGTGTATTGCCCTAGTAACTGCACAGGTAAATAACACTACATATAATTTTCCTATGGTACACTTTTCTTTAATGTAGTCTACCCCTGTTACTTGAAATGGATTCACTTCCTGAACCCTAAAGTACGGTAACGGCAGAGCCTGTAAAGAACTATATGGGGTACTTCTAACCTTTTACAAGTTATACATTTTCTTAAAACCTTCTTTACAACTTTTCTGATCCTAGCAATCCAAAATCTTTGTCCTATGTAACTTAGAACATAACTTACTCCACTATGGTTACACACCTTGTGGCAGTACTCAGAAAGGAGAGCCGCTAACCTATGTTTACTAGGTATTAGGATAGAGTACTTTGTTTCATCCTTTAAGTCCGAGAACTGTAACCTACCTTTACAATGCAATAGCCTACATTCCATATAGAGGCCTAACTGTTTCACAGCATTACTTGGTGTGCCCTATCCAGTGGACAAATAATGGTATTCCTCAGGGTACTTTTCCATTTGAGCTAACTTAATCATTAGTGATTCTGCTGTCCTTAATTCCAGCACTGTCAAATAAGCCGGCATTGCCTCATGTGTTCTTTGTCTCCTATCTTTCAGTGTCTTGATACGTCTCAATTCCCATGCCATCACATGCCTTGTCTTCACATAAGAGCCATATCGGTCCCAATTCAATATGGCAGGAAGGGTTACCGATACTGGCAATGACAGGGTCGCTTCAAGGAGACAACCCGCGGTGGCATCCCCAACTTCCTCAAATGGACCATTTTCTGGCCACATATTTTGGTGAGGTAGCCATGTGGGCCCTCCCCACGACAAAGTGGAAACTATTAAAGATGCATGTGACATCCCTCTGGAAACCATATCACTGGGGTTTTCCTTTGTAGACACGACGAAATTCATCATCAGGGACTAATGCCTTTATTTCATCAGTTCTGTTCTGAACATATACAGGCAACAGTGTATTACTAGACAACCAGTATAGGGTTATCTGACTATCCGTCCAGAGGTATATGTTCTCTATGCTAAACTCGTCCGCAAAGACCTCATAAATATACTTGGCAAGACTAGCTGCTAGCATGACAGCAGCCAGTTCTAATTTGGGTATAGTGAGGGGTTTAATGGGTGCCACGTTGGCCTTTGCCATAGCTAATCTACTACTTCCCTCACTAACTAAGTAGGCTGCTACACCATAAGCAGTGGTGCTCGAGTCATTAAATACATGCAGCGTGACCTGTTTACTATCAGTGACTTGGCGAGGAAATACAATATTGGTACTGTTAATCATATCCTCATATATCCCCTACCATTCAGCCTCCATATCTTCCGGTATGGGAACATCCCACCCACATTCAATACGCCATTGATCTTGTAAAAATTTTCTTCCACAGATGGTCACCTGAAATAATACTCCCAGAGGGTTAAACACACTTGCAGTTATCCTCAACATCTCACGTTTTGTCACTACTGTGGGTCTACTTTCGTGTCCCTTCACCTGCAACATGTCCTTGTCAGTTAGCCAATTAATGCCAAGTACCTTCGCCTTGTCCTGAACTTCAGAAGCCAGTCCCTTTAGGTGGAGTACATTCCTCAATTTCACACTGTTTGTTACCCACTCTCTTAAAGACAAATTGGCACTTGAAAGTATTCTCATGGCATCCCAACACAATTTTGTAAAGTTCCCACATCTTCTTCGGTTCCTTGCATATTGTCGATATACAACCCTTTCCTTAAGTTATCAATCAAAGCCTTATCCTCCTGAACCACTGATAAATGTTTTTGTATGGTGACACTCATGAGGAATTGGGAACAAGTGGCTCCAAACAACACTGCCTTGAACCTACTTAGATTTAAAGGTTCAACAGGCCAAAGAAATCCAGTGGTATCCCTATCCTTTTCAGATAATCCCACCATAAGGAATGCCTTTTCGATGTCACTCACCCAGGCAAAACGATGACACCGAAAACGCAACAATATCTGTGTGAGGTCACTGACCAAAGATGGGCCTGTGTGTAAGCAGTCATTCAGACTATATGCCCTCTCATGCTCTCTAGCTGAACAATCAAACACTAATTGGTGTTGTTAAGCTATCTTCAGTGACACCATGATGAGCTAGATAGTGTACAGGATGTTCTACCAGACTCTTGTCCTCCACCTTTTCTATGAATGCTCTTTCTAGCTGATGCTGGTCACGGCACCAAATTTATGTTAGTTATTATCACTGAAGGGAGTCTTAACCCGTCACGTCCCGAGGTTTTCCGCACCTCCGACATCCCCCAGTCCTGAGGTATTTTCGATTTTTTTTTTTGTGGCTAAAACCTTCACTTTTGGTGAGAAACATCGAAAATTCATAGAGAAATCGCTCACCTGAGGTTTAAAGTGCCCAATCCAGGTAGGAGTTCCTCCTTACCTGAGTGGGTTTTCTAACATGCTGGCACCAAAGAAAACGAGTTCTATGGGATATGGGAGGGTAACTATTTTATCCACTCATAAACGGTATTTATTTATTTACTTGGTACGAATGTATATGTAGTATGACAGTATATTGGTTTTCAAGCAGTAATAAAGGCATTATAAGCATTGTTTCACTCACTAACTAATCACCATACCTGACCTATTTTTGCCACACTACCTGATCACTATTTCTGGCTGTTTCTTCTTCTAATGCTAAGTAAACATTGTCCTCCACATTGTCATCGATTGGGGAATCACTCTGGCCCTGAATAACTTTACTAGCCAGGTCACTGGTAACAGGTCCTTTGCCTAGACAATGTCTTGAGGGGGGGAGGGGGGAGGTTATGCAGTGTAAGACATTGTCCCTGCTTGGTATCTTGTACAGGAATAGAGGAAGGTGTCCCGTGTATACATACGAAAAATCACGTGCGAAAATTGAAAATTGTGCAAATTAGCGACCTTGAAATTGCATGACGTACTGGTACGTCGCCGGGACTGGCAAATGCAAATCGTTGCAACGTACCCATACGTCGTCGGGATGGGGCGGGTTAATTATCAACTAACATAAAGCAAAACAACAACTCACCATTATATACAGTATGTGGAAATGGCGTTTTAATCAGTACTTAGAATAAATATTCTAGGCCTAATAAATATGCTGAGTACTTAGCTGAGGTGTTGATGGCATTAAGTGGCAGAATGATGAAGCTGGTTCTTGTAGAAGGTTCAAGGCAAGTGTGTACTATCTGGTGGCAGGAAGAGAACTGAACATCCTCGAGCAGCTTCGTGTGCGAAGTAAATTAAATTAAACTTATCATCAATGGATGTCAGACTAAATATGTTGTTTTCTCCATGACCATATTTATCTCTAGTGATAAAAAATATTTTATCCAACACATATAATACAAGAATTTATTTAGAAAGAAATGTGCTGTCTTGAGCGGGAAATTCAAACCTGAAATCCACGACAGCTTCAATTAATTCATCCATCAGTAAGTGAAATGGTGAAACACCATTCTTTGTCATCTATGACTTTGACAAAAGTCTACCTTATTCATTGCTGCAATCCAAACCTGATCCGCGATGACTATGCACGGGTCTACTTATCCAACTTCCAGAAAATTCATAAATATGTTTAGGATAATCTGGCCCTTACAAATGCAGAAATGGTATGTAATCAACATGCCGCTGCCAAAGATGTTTCCATCCAAGTAGGTGAATTAGTTTTTGCCCTAGATCATGACCGAGATTCAAAACTAGCTAGTAAATTCTTGGGTCCTTTCCGTGTCATATCTCGTAAGGGAAATAAATTCGAAATAAAAGATCCGTACAAAGCAGAGACAACATGGGTGATGCACATGATCTCAAACGTGCATCGAAGAGCATAGTATTGGAGGAGCCACTAGGAGAGGCCTCATCTTCCCTCAACAAGAAGATGCTTCTTCTTCAAGTCTTTCTTCTGACATTACTACTCCACCTTTCCCTGCTATTGATAACTATCATGCAAAATTGCGTTCTACCAATAAGTATCTTGCATAACACTATCATCTCACACTCTCGTCATCCTTCGCATTAACATCGCCTCGAACATCAACTTATTTTATAGGAAAGATGTTCTGGGTCTACGTGCTGTTCGTGCTGACTCTGGTCGGGTCTGGATCGGGTGAGGACAATGGTGTCTTATGGCCTGGGGCCTTGGTTGGTGCAGGAGGCGAGGTAATGGTGGTGAAGGATGTACTGTAGTTTCCTTGCGCTATGACCTAGATCCACTGGCCGCCGTGGCCATCGCCCTACCTGATTTTGCACATCAGCTAGAGGACCTACAGGGCCTCCTGTCAGACATTAAGGAACAACATCCTAGAGATACATTTGGTACCCACTCCACCTACCCATATGCTGGAAACTGGATTATGTTCACTACCAGTTTTCTCATCTCCAGGATTCCTTCCCTAACCAAACACCCGTGGCCATTCACGAGTGAAACGTGGACTCCTTGATCCTGGAGGAGAAATTCTCAGCAGATTATTTGGTGAAGCAACTACCTGAGACCTTTCTGGATTTAAGGAAGACTTACATTAGCAAATGCCCTAGAATCCCAGGACAAAGTAATCAGTGTCAACATTCTATGCTACAAAAGATCACACACCACTTAAATGATGTTACAGGCACGTTGAATAACTTTACCGGAATTCTAACACAGGAAATCTCAAAAGTAAACATTGTATCAGAACTTTTATATGTAAAACTACATATAAACATCTTACAGGTTTCTCTGGACTCTCTTGTCTCCCAAGTTGCTAGCTTAATTCGTATTCTAGTCAATACTGTCTATGGTCGTGTCACCCTAGATTTAGTACCTATCTCTGACTTTCGCTTCTACATTGGAATGGGCTCACTCCACCTTCGACTTGTCTCCAGTGACTTCATTTTCTTCTTTGGAACACTACTATCCAATACTGGAGGTCATGTTCCTTACTAAAGATATAATTGTTCATATCCCTCTTTGTTCTTCTATCACATTCGACCTCTTTCACATCATTTCTTTTCCACTCTGGTACAAAACTTCCTTAGTACAAGCCTCTGCCTCTTCGGAGTACTTCCTCCTCTCCCTTGATCATCTCTTTATTGCCTTCAATTTCTCAAGTGATCTCGACATGTGTGCTTTTCTTACACCAAGCTCTCGAGTTTGTGCTGCATGCCTCCTAACATTTTTTTCTGGGAGCACTGCTCCTTGTGAATCTGCCTTAGTCCGTAATTTCTCAGTACAACCTGTCTGTTCTTTTGTTCCGGCCCCCAAGCTCCAAGTGCACCATGCTCGTCTGAATCACATCCGTTATTTCTTCTTTAGTGTCTCAACTCCTGTCAGTCTTATTTGACCTGGGACTCCTGTTCACTCGGTTTCCGCAACTGGTCTGTATAAGGCCCCTGATTATTGCACAGTAGAATCAGGGGGTTCGTCGTAGCCAATACCCTCTTCAGGCATAAAATGATCCACAGGTATACATGGCGAGTGATGAGAAGGGTGGGTGGTGAACTGAATGAAAGGAAGGCAATGATTGATTATGTGTGTGTGGATGAAAGGATGCGAAGATGTGTAATGGATGCAAGAGTTTATAGAGGTTGGGGGAGAGAACTTTCTGACCACTACTTGGTGGTCGCCAGAATCAAGGTCCAATTAGAATGGAGAAATAGAAGAGGGGAAAGACGAGAGGAAGGAGTAGTTGCAAGGAGAGTGAAAAGGTTACAAGAGGATGAGAAAAAGGCAGAGTATAAGAGAGAAGTGGAGGAACGATTGGGCAAATATGAATTGGAGCACATGGGAGACGTGGAAGGTGTGTGTAGCATATTTACAGAAGAAATATGTGCAGCATGTGATGTGGTGTGTGGAAGGAAGAGAAGACAGAGGGGGGTGCAAGGAACAGCGTGGTGGACTGAAGAGGTGAAACAGGCTGTGGCACAAAAGAAGAAAGCATACAATGAATGGATGAGAAATAGGGGCGTGGAAGAAGTTGAGAGGCGGAAGAGAGAGTTATATGTAGAAAGAAAGAGAGAGGTGAAAAGATTAGTAAGAGAGAGTAAGAAGAGAGTGGATGAGGAATTTGGAAGGAATTTGAGTGTAAAGTGGAGGGACTGTAAGAAAATGTTATGAAAAGAGGTGAAAAGGGAGAGACAGGGTGGAGGTGAAGTTAGCAGGGGAGTGAAAGATAAAAATGGTAGATTACTAGTGGAGAAGGGAGAAAAAGTGAGCAGATGGAGAGAACACTTTAAGGAATTGTTGAACGTAGAGGATGGAAGTAATGCGAGTATAAGTGGCTGGGGAATGGCTGGAAGGAGTGTCATAAAGACTTTGTAGTTACTTGTAGAGAAGTATATTTTAGACTTGTGGTCGAGCGGCTTTTATATCTTGTAGTAGCTTCCCCACCAGATGTCATGTAGTGACGGGAGAGGTAAAGAATAGTATGGGACTATTTTTATTTGTCTTGGAAATATTAAACAGGTCTCTCACACGGAAAGAGTATAAGTCCCGGGTAGCTACCTCCCTGTCTCGCTATCTCTCTCTCTCTCTCTGTTCTAAGGCTAATCTCCGTCTCGACCTCTCTCTAGGGTCGCTTGTCTCCTTCTAAACTCTCTTTCCTAAAATCTGGTGTAGCAGGGGTGTGTCACGTGTGTTCCTCGTGGGTCTTTGTTCACGAGAGGACTGCTGACAGCTAACTGCATCATCTCCTTACTGGCCGCTGTCGTCAGCTTTCCTCAGTGTTAAGAGTGTGTAAGCATGTTTAGCACTGCTCGATTCTCGCAGACACAACACCTTCTCATCATCTGACTCCCTGCTTCTATCTGTCTCTCTATCTATATAATATGTAGTCTTTACCACACTGCTCGGTCGCGCGAAAATGGCGTACCATCGACATTTAATAGTTATAATATATTAATACATACTACATACACATTATAATGAACTTATAAGCTAATTAAGTGAAATACATAATATTGTAAAGTAACATAATTGTATGAATATTGTATACATATATTATTCATAGTAAATAGTGATTATTCAGTAATATTACATTTCAAATAAGTTGTATACATATTTGAATAAATGCAATGGTTGTTGTATAACACTTGTAAGACGTGCATGTACAACAGACGTACGCATATAATTGTGCAATGGTAATACTGCTAGGTTATACATTACATGGAGTTATCACTTTAGTAATGTCTAATACTTCACCTAACTTGTATGATGATACTGGTAATACAGAATCGTGCTATAGTTGTATGACTTATAATATTGTACTAACATTGTGGTACTACATAATTGTGTTGGCCTTATAATTGTAGTTACATTTTGTTAATGCAACTATTACATAAGTGTCTTGGCCTTGTAATTGTAGTTAAAGTTACATAAAAGTTACATCTTGTTAATGCAACTGTTTTGTCGTTACATAATTGTTACATATCGTTTGTAGGTACATAATTGTAGTTAAAGTTACATAAAAGTTACATCTTGTTAATGCAACTGTTATATAATTGGCAAAGTGTAACATAATGCAATCGTTTGTCGTTACATAATTGTTACATATCGTTTGTAGGTACATAATTGTAGTTAGTGTAACATAATGCAATCGTTTGTCGTTACATAATTGTTACATATCGTTTGTAGGTACATAATTGTAGTTAGTGTAACAAAATTGTAATAACTGCAGTCCTAACATATGCTGCGGTCGATGATAGTGATGATGTGTCATGCCACTTGTTTGTGGAGACACAATTTACTTTTTTTGTTTGTAGTTTATGTGGTATTTTGGCATATATAGTAACATTTACACTTATTTTCATTTGTTTGTTATGTGATCTCACTCTGTTTCTCT
Organism: Coenobita brevimanus; assembly: GCF_032717465.1. Lineage (NCBI taxonomy): Eukaryota > Metazoa > Arthropoda > Malacostraca > Decapoda > Coenobitidae > Coenobita > Coenobita brevimanus. The sequence goes on along the minus strand of NC_136986.1, from coordinate 8,293,946 downwards.
TTTTTCTTTCTTACTTTTCTTTCTTTCTTTCTTTTCTTCTTCTTTTTTTTTTTTTTGTATGTATTGATTTTCTTTAGTTTGTTTCTCTTTGCTTGTGTACGCTTTTTCCATGTTGTTCATGGTTACATAATTGCTGACTAATTTTCTTGGGATACTTTTTTAGTTTATATTGCACAGATACTACTGAAAACGATATTATATAGTCCCATATTTTGTTATTTTATATAAAAAATATATACACTATATACAGTATTAACTATACACACTGATTTGTTGTTCACCTGTACCTATCGTGAGTAATATGTGTGTCAGCACTGTGTGGAAATCATTGTCTTCACGATTGTGTTGAAGATGTTCACTCTTGCTAACGGCATTTGTGTTGGCCATTTTTTTTTTTCTCTAGTTTACCTTGTAACTTAATTTATATGTTTCCACTAGGTAGTTTTAATTAATAAATGTTTAATGCAGTTCTTTTAATTGCTCATTGAGTAACTGTGATTGTATATTTTCTTTATCACTTTGTAGATATAATAATGTATAGTTGTATGTATGAAACACGTATTTTACGTAGGTATAAATGGTAACACTCGTTGGTAGTAAATAAATGTTATAATAAATGAATGAATATATACAGTGTAGAATATTTATTGTTGGTGATTATTTAGTGTTTGAGTTATGCAGATAACTGAAGTAAGTATGTGTATTTAAACTGTAACTATACAGCACGTTTTATATGTTTGTGCAGAAGCTTATTGTCTATCACTGTGTATTGTATGAATGAAGTAACTATGTAACTCACTAATTTTTACCGTGGTGGAAATGGTGTGAGTGGTGTTGCACGTGGTGATAGCGTTGTTCTTCACGGGTTGATTGGCGTGTTGTCGTCTCAGCACATGGTGACGTCGGCTTCCCACACAGGTAGCTGTGGTGAGTGAATGAGTAGCGATGAGTAACTTGAGTGAAGACGAGTGAGTAAGATGAGTTGTGAGTCGTGTCTCACTCTTCGTTTGTTTGTTCCGTTTTTCTATGTCGATGTTTTCTCGGTCCTTTTCTCTAGTGATTTACTCGTTGTGGGATGAAGACTGCCGCTACTTGTAGGTGCGTGTAGAAGATTATACAGACGACGTAGAGTTGTTAATTGTAGTTGATTGTAGATGGCTGTAGTTCGCTGATTCGTCGTAGACTTGTAGACTATTTGCACTGTAGGCTGTATTTTGTAGGATTCAATGTAGAACTGAAGCTAATCTTGTAGTCTCGGTTGTTTTTGTAGAAATTTGCTTTTAATTCGGAGAGGATGTCCGCAGATTTGCTGGTTTGTCGTTAAGCTACTTGCAAGGCGTCGAGTGATCTCTTGACCTCTGCATCAGCGTAATGATCTGGGAGACGGAGGGGGCTGGATGGAGAGAATACTGTCAGGAGCTGATGTTGTTGGTTGTTTTCAATCTTGATATTTTGTAGGAATTTAATGTTGATTCGTAGATGAGGTTCGTATACGTTCGCTCCTACCAAATGTCATAAAGACTTTGTAGTTACTTGTAGAGAAGTATATTTTAGACTTGTGGTCGAGCGGCTTTTATATCTTGTAGTAGCTTCCCCACCAGATGTCATGTAGTGACGGGAGAGGTAAAGAATAGTATGGGACTATTTTTATTTGTCTTGGAAATATTAAACAGGTCTCTCACACGGAAAGAGTATAAGTCCCGGGTAGCTACCTCCCGGTCTCGCTCTCTCTCTCTCTCTCTCTCTCTGTTCTAAGGCTAATCTCCATCTCGACCTCTCTCTAGGGTCGCTTGTCTCCTTCTAAACTCTCTTTCCTAAAATCTGGTGTAGCAGGGGTGTGTAACGTGTGTTCCTCGTGGGTCTTTGTTCACGAGAGGACTGCTGACAGCTAACTGCATCATCTCCTTACTGGCCGCTGTCGTCAGCTTTCCTCAGTGTTAAGAGTGTGTAAGCATGTTTAGCACTGCTCGATTCTCGCAGACACAACACCTTCTCATCATCTGACTCCCTGCTTCTCTCTGTCTCTCTATCTATATAATATGTAGTCTTTACCACAGGAGGAGGGAGGTGAGAAGACAGGAAGAAATCAGTAGGATAGAAGTTGTGGAAGCAATGAAGAAAGTTAAATCTGGGAAAGCCCCAGGAATTGATGGAGTGTGTGGTGAAATGCTGAAGCATGGGGGAGAGATAGTAGTAGAATGGATGTGGAAGATGTGCAGATTAGCCTGGGAGGAAGGTAGAGTCCCGGAGGATTGGAAGTCAGGTATAATTATTCCCTTGTACAAAGGAAAAGGGGAAAAAGAAGTGTGTGGTAATCATAGGGGCAATTGTCTTCCTAGTATAATAGGAAAAGTGTATGATAGGATACTTATTGACAGAGTTAGAGAAAGAACAGAGAAATTAGTTGGAGAAGAACAGGGAGGCTTTAGGAAGGGAAGAGGTTGTGTAGATCAGATATTCATTCTTAGATCTTTATTGGAAAAGTTTCTAGAGAAGGGAAAGAAGTTGTATGCGGCTTTCATGGATTTGGATAAAGCATATGACAGGGTGGATAGACAAGGATTGTGGAAAGTGTTAAGAATATATGGAGTAGATGGGAAGTTGTTGAATGCTGTGAAGAGTATGTACGATGGTGCGAAGGCTCCAGTGCGTGTGGATGGTGAACTAAGTGAATTTTTCTCTTTGAAAGTTGGGTTGAAACAGGGATGTGTCATGTCTCCATGGTTGTTCAATCTGTACATGGATGGGGTAATAAAAGAGGTACAAGGTAGGGTAGTGGATGTTGGAGTGGCCCTGGTGAGAGAGGATAGTGTTTGGAAACTCCCTGTACTGTTGTTTGCAGATGATACGGTGTTGTTGAGTGAAGACGAAAGGGAGATGCAAGGCTTGGTGGATGAGTTTGGGAGAGTGTGTAAGAAACGGAATCTGAAGGTGAATGTAGGGAAGAGTAAAGTGATGGTCTTTGAGAGAGGTGAAGTCAGTGAATGTACAGCGAGGTTGGATGGTGAGGAATTGGAAAATGTGAGTACGTTTAAGTACTTGGGTAGTGTGATGAGTAAGGATGGAGATTTGGAGGGTGAAGTGCTTGAAAGGGTACATCAAGGAAGAAAGGTTGCTGGTTCTTTGAAAGCAGTGATAAGAAACAGGGAATGAGCATGGAAGTGAAAAAGTTACTACATGACAGTATTGTGATACCAACTCTAACGTACGGAAGTGAAGCTTAGACATTGTTGGAAGGACACAAGTCAAGAGTGAGAGCAGTGGAAATGAGTTATTTATGAGAAGCCTGTGGAGTCACATGGAGAGATAGGCTGACGAATGAGGATATAAAGGAACGTTGTGGTGTGAATGTGGATGTGATAGGGAGCGTTATGAGGAACACACTGAGGTGGTTTGGCCATGTGGAGAGGATGGAGGGTGAAAGACTAACGAAGAGAGTGTATGTGAGTGAGGTGGAGGGGGGAAGAGGGAGGGGGAGGCCGAGGATGAGATGGAGGGATGGGGTGGAGAGGTATATGAGAGAGGGGGGTGTGAGTTGGGAGCAGGGCAGTGAAATGGCGGGGGACAGGGCGACTTGGAGGCGATATGTTTGTGGCCACCCCAAACGGGATTGAGGAGTCTGGCAATAGATAGATAGATAGATAGAATCAGAATCTGTAAATGCCCATGCTACACATTATCACTTCACACTTCGCTCCCACAAATATGACATTTTCAAACCCATTAATATTACCTTTCATCTGCCAGCAAACAATCTTTCCATTACATCAGGAGAAGTAGACTGTAGCATCAGTCGAACAGTGCAGTACTCCCGAGGTGGATGGCAAGCTGGCGATAGGGAGTGCTGGAGCTCCCGTTTCACCAGCCACAGGACTTGATCCTGACCATCTCCCTTTGCTGAACATTTTCAGTGTATTCATATACACAGAGAATAGGCCAGCATGCTCTCATAATACCTTTACCTTCAACTGTCTACACCACACTACATGTGCATAATATATCACACCTTCTATTCACTTTCTTTAGTAATGGCCACTGCAATGTTACTATCAAATGAGGTGGTACCTCGGATTGCCACCACCGGCAGGGTAGGGCTGGCGGCACAGGGTTCTCCTGGTCGCCATCAAGCGACTGTGCCGGCAGGGACTGTTGCTATTTCCGCTAGTGCTCATCAGCGAAGAAGTGAAAGTGTGGCCTTATTCTTCACCAACATTCGCTGCCTTACGACAAATTTAAACTCAGTTCATTTTTTCCTTCAGTCCATATCCCCTTTGGCCCTTTTCCCGACAGAACCACAAATCTCACCCTCTACTGATATATCCTCATTTTGTTTTCCCAGTTACCATCTCCTAACAAACTTCCGTAACAAGGGCGGCACATGTTGTTATATCAAATCCCAATATGCAGTTGATGCTATTTTATAACTTCACTTCATCCAGTTTTGATTACTCATTGTGTAAACTAAATTGTCAAAATATTGCAAAATATATTTGTGTAGTTTATCACCCCCCAATGCTTCTTCGGAACCCAGTGTATTTGATTCCATATCCACACAGTTGTGTAACCTTAACCTTGCCCTTAGCACCGAAATAACCATTCTGGGTGATTTTAACATACATAATGTTGAATGGTTAATGCATTCTGCCAGGATTGTCGACGCTGGTCTAGAGTGCGAGCTGTTTGGAGAATCATTTAATCTCACCCAGCTGGTAAAGCAACCAACCAGAATACCTGATGATCCTGACCATAATGCCCATCTCTTGGATTTATTCTTGACAAATAATCCAGATCAGTACAGGATACAGGTACTGTCACCACTTGGATCCTCTGACCACAATCTCATCAAAGCCTCATTAGTTAACCCCCCCAACACCTCTCCGTTCTGAACCTGTCAGGGTGATCCGATGGCACTTTGGTAGGGCAAACTGGGATGGATTAAGAAATTATCTTGCTGACATTCCATGGCAGTCTTTCTTCTCTAGTGATCCCAATTCCACCCAGTCCCACATTTGCGACTTAATACTAGCTGGTATGGATTCATTCATACCAAGTCAACAGTTCACTAAAATATCGAACTCTCCAAAATGGTTTCATGGCAACTGTGTCTGAGCAACAGCCCAAAAGTCATTAGCATATAACTCTTACTTAAAATAAAAAAAACATCTGAATCACTCTCTCAATTTAAAATTGCTAGAAATCATGCAAAAGCTGTATTAAATCTAGCTAAATCAAACTTTCGTCAAAAGCAAGCATCAAAACTACTTAACAACCCTAATGACAATAGAGTATTCTGGTCAACACTTAATTCTTTCAATAATAACTGTAACAAGTCATCTTCCATTCCCCTACTAAAATCTTCAGATGGCAACATTACAAATGACCCACGCAGGAAAGCAAATATTTTTGCCAGTACATTTGCCAGAAACTTTACCATAGACGATACCAGCCAGAATTTCCCAGTACTGGAACTTGACTTTCCCGAAATTGTCCCACTTAAAATACAGACAAGATACGTAAAATCCATCCCAGACAATTTACCTACCAACAAAGCTCCAGGCCCAGATGGAATTCCCCCAATTGTTTTGAAAAAGTGTTCCCTTGAACTTGCCTTTGTTCTAGCTAAATTATTCAGACTATGCATACGTATATTTTTATTCCCAAATTCATGGAAAGAAGCCAATATCCACCCAGTTCCGAAGAAAGGAAGTTCCTCTGACCCCTCTGATTACAGACCAATAGCTGTCACATCTTCTCTTGGTAAGGTATTTGAAACTTTAATTAATAAGCTCATTGTTAGACATCTTGAATCCAACAACTTAATTAGTGATAGACAATATGGTTTTCGCCACAAAAGATCCACCATTGACATACTCAGTCTCCTAACTCATACCATCCATCAATCAATTGATCTACATGGAGAAACTCATGCAGTAGCTATTGATATTTCTAAAGTTTTCGACAGAGTATGGCACCGTTCCCTGCTGTCCAAACTCCCTTGCTATGGACTAACGTCTTTTGTTCCTTTGATTTCTTCATATCTTAGTGACAGGAAAATAAGAGTAAAAGTAGATGATGTATATTCCATTTTCCACTCAATTAACGCCTGCGTGCAGCGCGCCGGGGTCAGTTCTGGCGCCAACCCTATTCCTGGTTCATATTAATGATCTCTTATATGTCACCCACAATCCCATCCATTCATAAGCAGATGACTCAACACTACATAGTTCATTCACACTCAGACACCCATTTACAACGTCTAATATCTCTACCTCTCAACTCAGTAGAGCCATCTCCATAAATCAAGACCTATCTACGATCAGTGAATGGGGACAACCTTGTCTCTTTTAATGCTAGTAAAACTAAACATATACAGTTTATTAATAGACAGATATTGCCAGATTCGTACATTACCTTTAGTGCCACTAATATTCCCATCTCCAAAAGTATTGAAATTCTTGGCGTCTCACTTAACAATGCCCTCAGCTGGACCTTTCATGTCAGATCACTTGCTAAAACCGCCTCTAAGAAACTTGGATTATTGTACAGAGTTCATAACTTCTTCGCTGATGAGCAGTTGGCTATAATTTATAAGAGTCATGTGCGCTCTCAGTTTAAATATTGCTCACCCTTGTGGAATGGATGTGGAGAGGTTGCATTAAAACAACTAGACAAAATTCAGAACAAAGCTGTTAGAATTATTAACAACCCTGTCATTACAAATAAACTACATCCCCTGCAAGTAAGAAGAAATGTTGCCTCCCTTGCATTATTTTACAGATATTTTTTTGGCAAATGCCCAGACGAAGTTGCGTCCATGGTGCCACCTCGCCATGCCTTCCCTTGTGCTACACGGGCATCTGGTAGCGCTCATGACTGGAATGTCACCCAGCCATATTGCAGAACTTCTGCCTATCAGAATTCTTTCATTTCCCGAACTGCATCTCTCTGGAACTCGCTTTCCCAGATGTGTTTCCCTCCAAATTTCAACCCACAGCAGTTCAAGTTTAACTGTTACAGATATTTTATGAACAGAGGACACCAGTAATCTGGTGAATGGATTTTTTTTTTTTTTATTCATTTGTTTTTCCTTCCTCCGTTCTGTTATTAAAAACAAAAACACAAAAAAACGTATGTTGGCCTATCTCAGTCAGCATGATTTCGTCATGAACCAGTGTTCTTCAGCCTTTAACCGTTCCTGGGTATATCCACTCTTTGTATTTCCTCCAGTGGTGCTTTGTCTAATTTGATTTTTTGTTGCTATATGTATCTTATACTGTTGTGTCAAGCGAATGGACAAAAGACTGCGCGAGGTCCGTGTTGCAACAAAGTTAGTGCGACAACCAAGAGACCTGGAAACTGGTAGTTCTAAGTGATATTCATTATGATAGATGGAGATGTGAAGATCATACTGAAGTAATAATCCCTGTGGAAAATTGAAAGTTGTGCTAATTGAAACAAAATGTAATAATATCAATATAATTACTACACAGTGAATCAAGAACATGCAAATTACCAAAATACAAATAAGATAAGGAAAATGAATGTATGATCACTTTTTTTTTTTTTTTTTGTCTATCGACCATTGAGACCGGAGCCCCTGGTCAATAAGGCAAAATTATATATATGTATATACATTGACACATATATAGATATATATACTAACATATATATATATATATATATATATATATATATATATATATATATATATATACATACATACATACACACATCCATGCATATGAACACACACACTTTCATGCACACGTACAGTCACGCGTACTAATTTCTGCTCAGGGGTTACCCCTTTCTTCCCCCCTCTACCCTGGACAGAGGGAAGGGGGGAATCGCGAACAAGTCTACCCCGCCTTCTGCCCCCAACTCCCCCACCCTCCACCTCCAGCTGCCAGTTACTGATTAGACGCAAATTTTCTCATGTCCTGTAAACATGACTAAACTGTCGTCGCACACGCTTTCAATGGCCAAGATTTGGACTATATTTTTAGAATAAATTATTACCGTATTGAACTGCATTCACAAATTGAAAATATTCACCATCATTGTAATCCAGTGTCGTCCGCTGCACAATTCTGGGTTCCACTGCTTACCTTTTCACTTCCCCCAGCTGTCTCTCTCTCTCTCTCTCTCTCTCTCTCTCTCTCTCTCTCTCTCTCTCTGAATTTACTTTTCCCACTCACTCTTTCTTTTTAAATTTATATAACTTTCTCTTTGCTTCTCTCCCCCCCTCCCCCTTCTCTCTCGTTCTTTGTCTTAAGTCTTCCTCGCCTCTCACCCCTCCCCTCCCCCCACCTTAGGCCTGATCAGCAGTCAGTTATACCGTCACTGCTCCTTCCTATATCGTGTGCAGGCAACATTTATCACACACACTTAGGTCAGATGTATGGAAAGCTATTTTTTTTTTATATATAATTGTATTTCTCATTATGTGCCAAGTTCAAATAGAGCTGGGTAGCTGGGCTTATAAACTGCACACACACACACACACACACACACACACACACACACAGACACACACACACACACACACCGCTCGCTGGTGCAGTGGTAACGCTCTCGCTTGCCAACTGGTGGACGGGAGTTCGCGCCTCGCTCAGGTTGCGAAAAGTTTCACTGACGAAGTGGGTGGTTACTGTCCCCCTTGAGCAAGGGGACGGGTGTGTGCGTGTGTGAAGGTCACAGCCTTGCCCTTAGATCGGACTATATGAGCTCTCAGCTCCCTTCCGGGAGGGTAAAAGCTGATGAACACGACCATCAAAGTGATCCTGACCGACCCGGTGAATTACACACACACACACGACTAAAATTTTGCACTGACAGCGTGGCGACTACAAATATAGTCATTCTAACAACTGGATCTGCTGGCACCAAACCTTCCCTGTCCCAGTCAAACTCCTCATTCAGTAACCGGTTATTGAATGAGGAGTTTGACTGGGACAGGGAAGGTTTGGAGCCAGCAGATCCAGTTGTTAGAATGACTATATTTGTAGTCGCCACGCTGTCAGTGCAAAATTTAAGTCGTGTGTGTGTGTGTGTGTGTGTGTGTGTGTGTGTGTGTGTGTGTGTGTGTGCAGTTTATAAGCCCAGCTACCCAGCTATGTGAAGTGGAACGGTCACTCTAATAACAATTACGAATATTGGTCTGGTGTTCTCTATTTCAACTTGGCACATAATGAGAAATACAATTATATATATATATAAAATTAGCTTTCCATACATCTGACCTAAGTGTGTGTGATAAATGTTGCCTGCACACGATATACGAAGGAGCGGTGACGGTATAACTGACTGCTGATCAGGCCTAAGGTGGGGGGAGGGGAGGGGTGAGAGGCGGGGAAGACTTAAGACAAAGAACGAGAGAGAAGGGGGAGAGAAGCAAAGAGAAAGTTATATAAATTAAAAAAGAAAGAGTGAGTGGGAAAAGTAAATTCAGAGAGAGAGAGAGAGAGAGACAGCTGGGGGAAGTGAAAAGGTAAACACTGGAACCCAGAATTGTGCAGCAGACGACACTGGATTACAATGATGGTGAATATTTTCAATTTGAGAATGCAGTTCAATACGGTAATAATTTATTCTAAAAATATAGTCCATATCTTGGCCATTGAAAGCGTGTGCGACGACAGTTTAGTCATGTTTACAGGACATGAGAAAATTTGCGTCTAATCAGTAACTGGCAGCTGGAGGTGGAGGGTGGGGGAGTTGGGGGCAGAAGGCGGGGTAGACTTGTTCGCGATTCCCCCCTTCCCTCTGTCCAGGGTAGAGGGGGGAAGAAAGGGGTAACCCCTGAGCAGAAATTAGTATGCGTGGCTGTATATTATATACATATATATATATATATATATTTAACCTTATACTACTTATAAACAAAAATGCTTAATATAAAGACCCTAAAACTAATCACCTAACAGACAAATCGCTAATCTATACTAAGTCCTAAGAGAGAAATAACTAGACCTACACTAATGGTAAAAAAACCTCGACCAAGAGAACACCATCGACTGCAGATATGTAATGCCTTTCTACATTACATACCTGCACTCATCACCTGGTGACTATCAGTCGAGGCACAACCTAATTTAGGGGACATTAATATATGAAAGGGAACCAGACGAGCCAGGAACATTTCCATATACATCAGCTGTCGTCCCTAATTAGAATAACTTAAGCAAGATGGTATAATGTATTTACATAAATCATACAAAACGTGAAGAACCTCGCCCAGCAGACCACCATCGACTGCAAGTGCTCAATACCTTCCTATATTGCACACTTGCACTCATCAGCTGGTGACTGTCAGGCGAGGAACTTGGCTTAATATAGGGGACATCTATATTAGAAATAGATCAGTGGGAGAAGGAACTATTTCAAATATGTCAACTGTCAACCCTAATTAATATTACAATATATGCATATATACCGTTGATAAAAACCATAACCACACAGTAAAAAAGTCATATCACTCTGATCAGTCCGGTCTCTCTCAAGAAAGCCATCAATTTATCAGTCATAACAATGTCCCCATCACCCAGGATGGTGGAAAGGGTGAAGGTAATTTATAAGTGAAGCACGTTCACGAATAAATCGCCGACAGCGCAGGATGATATGACTGATAGATAACACCGCATCACGGATGTCACAATGCGGTGGGAAGCGTCTTTCCATATAAGGTTTCATATGTGATAAAATGGTGGCATTGAGCCGTAACAGTGCCAACACTTTATCTTCCAGGCGACTGTGGCGGTTGGCAGTGTCCCAGTCGCCCAGGTACGGCTTACAAGTTGGAATATTTAGTCTGGTCCACTGACCTTGCCACAGAAGATTTATTGATTTCTTTCCAAGAGAGAGACTCGACTGCAGATCACGAGGAACGTCCCAAGTCTCCTCGAGCTCTACAGCTGACTTTGCAAGTAAGTCAGCCTGCTCATTGCCGTAGATACGACAATGACCATGCACCCAGATCAGCGTGAATGACTTGTTGCATGAATGCAGCTTATTAACACTGCGGCCCTGGATCTCGTGCAAGTCCATAGTGCAAGAAGCAATTGTCTGAAGGGCTGATTTCGAGTCTAAAAATATGACAAATGAGTCATGCCTAGAATTGAGAGCACAGTCTATGGCTTTGTCAATAGCAAAAGTTCGGAGGTAAACGCAGATGTATGAGTCGGCAACCGATACCTGAGGACACAATCAGTCTACCACACACTTGCACCCACACATTCACTCAACTTGGAGCCATCGGTGTACAAGTGATGGGACCCCAAGTGACGAATTATGATGTTACGAAACAAGTGGTGGACCTCTGCCTCCGGCGCCTTTGCCTTTGGTGCAGGGAGCCATGTAACATCAACAGTAAAGCCGGGTGGCTCCCAAGGCACTATATTTTTTAACACCAACTTGTCACAGTCACTGGGGTCCACATCAAGCTCCTGAGTCAGTAAGTGGAGGAGAACGGCAAGTGGCCGACGCACCCCCCACAGAAGGTGGCGGTATTGAAGCAGGGGGGTACAGGCCACATTGCCAATATTACTTTTCCTATATGTTTGAAGGCCATAGGACCAAGCCAGGTGGTCACGGCGAATATGGAGGGGAGGCACATTCGCCTCCACTTCCATATGAGCTACATGGGTACACCATATGGCTCCAAGACACATTCGCAAACATTTATTCTGTAGCACATCCAATCCTTTCAGCATGGCATCGGATGCCCCCATACACCTGTGCGCCATAGTCTACCTTCGATCGAATAAGAGACTTATACACCATTAATAAAGATTTTCTGTCGGCACCCCAGGTAGTACCCGCTAGGTACTTGAGGACATTTAACGGTTTATCACAACGAGCAAGCAAAGTATTAACATGAAGTTTAAAATTCATGCTATGATCAAAATGAATTCCTAAAAACTTTACAGAATTTTGAAAAGGTACCGCCTGATTATCCAAAGTTAAGCACAAATTAGGTATGTTACGATTAGTGAAGACTACAGTGGCACGCTTACGGACGGAAAACTTAAATCCCTACCTCAAGGCCCATTGGTGGACAGAGTCAAGGGCTGCTTGAATCCGCCCAGCCGAAAATTGTGCATTACGGGAAGAGTGCCATATTGCACAATCGTCAGCGTAGAGCGAGTATTTAAGATTCCTTGGGATAGGAGCTGATAACAGAATATCGTTTCATTTCTTTTCGTTTTTAAAGGCTCCAACATGCTTGCATGTGTCGGCCTTGGTCACCTAATGGCGGCTCTCCACGCTGCACGATCCATTGCAGCCTCCCTGTTCAGTCCCTTAACCCTAAGGTCACACTTAATGACCTCGTCCCATGTCTTTCTCGGTCTACCCCTCATAACCCCACCCCCAATATTAACACTTCTCACCTTTCTCACCCAATTATCATCCCCCATCCTCTCCACATGTCCAAACCACCTCAATCTACCTCTCCTCATCGCAACACCAATACACTCCAGTCCCATCCTACCTCTCAACTCTTCCATTGTAAACCCAGCCCCTCCAGGCCTTGGACGCAGGGACGCACTGCACATCCACCTAATCATTGTCATTTCTGTACGTCTGAGCCGGTGAATGTCTTCCTCCTTCACTGCCCAGGTCTCACTGCCATACAGCATTACACTCCTAACACATGCTGCATACAAAGACCCCTTAGCATGTAGGGAGAGCCCTCTCAATGTCAGGAGAGGCAAGAGCTCCCTGAACTTCTTCCAACCACTTCTCACCCTAGCCACAGAGCTAGATCCAGCCCCACCTCCAGCACACAACATGTCTCCCAAATAAAAAAAACTCTTCCACACACTCAAGAGATTCACCAGCAAGTTCAATCCTTTCACATCTGACGATCTCCACCTGCTCACCCCGGCACGCTGTACGCATAAAATCAGCATTATCTCGCAGTCTACCTCTGATACCACTACATCTCTTATGCACCCATTTATTACACACACTGCACAAGATGGAATTACTTCCCACGCCCTTGTGGCAAACTGCACATTGCCACTCTCCCTCGTCTTTGACAGTACCGCCACCAACCCTAGATATCATCACTTTTGTTTTATCTGCATTTACCCTTAAACCCTTTTGCCCCATACCATCTCTCCACTTCCCAAACCTTTCCTCCGCCTCCCTTTCATTCTCTGCAATCAACACCAAATCATCAGCATACAACAACTCCCACAGGAGTCCGTTTCTAAAGTCACGTGAAAGGGCTTCAAGTACCATGATAAACAACATGGGACTCAAGACTGACCCCTGATGCACACCAACATTCACAGAAAACTCATCACTCAAATCTCCATTCACTCTCACCTGGGTGTGAGCACCCACATACATGGCCATAACCACCCTAACCAGCCACTCCTCCAGGCCAAGCTTTCTCATTGCCCACTTCACCCCCTCTCTAGAAGGCCTTTTCCAAATCAACAAAAACAAAATAAAGATCCCTTCTCCTACCAATATATTTTTCTGAAGCTGTCGAACAATGAATATGTGGTCCCCCTATCTGGCATAGACCCAAACTGCATCTCATCAATATTCACTCTTTCTCTAATCATACCTTCTAAAACTCTCTCCATTACCTTCATTATCTGATCTAAAAGCTTTATACCTCTATAATTTCCTCTTTCCAGGGCATCACTCTTCCCTTTATACACATTTACAATTACACTCTTCAGCCAATCATCTGGGACAACACACTCATAAATAATCCTATTTATCAGGTCAGTGACTAAACTCACCCCTACTGTATATCGCCTGAGGCCTTCAACATTTCGGCAGTCAACCCAGACACACCTGCTGCCTTCCCCACCCTCATTCTGCCTATTGCCTCACTCACAGTAGCAGTATCAATCAAAGGCCAAGGGCCAGACACTGGATCTGCTGGCTCCAAACCTTCCCTGTCCCAGTCAAACTCCTCATTCAACAACCGGTTATAATGCTCTCTCCATGCATCTTTAATATCCTCACTGTTCACCACTACCCTTCCTTCATCATTCTTCACACACTGCTCACCTATGATATCCCGATTATCCCTCTTCACCTGACCTGCCACCCTTAATATATTTTTCCTTTCCCCATGATTTAGGTTATCAAGTAATTGTCTCTGTGACTCAGACTTTGCCCTGTATACCTCTCTCCTAGCCCTACGCTTGGCAGCCAAATATTCCTCTTTGCTACCACCCTTCTTCCATTCCCGGAAAAGCCTTCTTTTCTCCTTAATTGCAGCTTCTACACCCTCATCCCACCACCAAGTTACTTTATGTCTTGGTGGTCCTCTTGTCCAGCCGCATGTTACATCAGTAACTCTCAAGAAATTGTTCTTGAGGGCTCTGTACTGTTCATTAACACCTCTGTCTACAGCTCCCTGTTCAGCCACCACTCTCCTCAACTCGCTATAGAAGGCATCCCTTACTACTTGGTTTTTCAGCTTCCATATTTTCCTCCTAGGTACATAAGTCCTCTTTTTCATCACTTGTTCTTTAAGCACCATATCACAAATCAATAGTTTGTGCTGCTGCACACACTTCTCACTTCCTATAACTTTAACATCCCTCACTAACCTCCTATCGGCCCTCCTAATCAGAAAATAATCTATCTGACTGCTATTTCCCCCAGACTCATACGTAATTAACCTACTGTCTCTTTTCCTAAAATATGTGTTGCACACAATCATGTCCGTTGCCTCCCCAAACTCGAGTATCCTTTCCCCTTCTGCATTCCTTAGACCATATGCACATCCCCCATGCACTACTTCATAACCTTGTGCTGCTTCACCTACATGACCATTTAAGTCCCCTCCCAAAATCACTATCTCATCATCCCGCATACCACCCACTACACGTATTAAATCATCCCAAAATCTATCTTTCTCTGATTCATCCAATCCTGCCTGTGGAGCATATGCTGATATAATCACAGCTATCTTTCTTCCCAACAGAATTTTCACTACCAATATCCTATCGCTTACTCTCAAAACATTCATAACATATTCCACCCATTTCTCCGCAACCATCACACCAACACCTCCATATCCGTCTGTCCCCCCCTGCCAAAACAACTTATAGCAACAGTCCTTCCCAACAATCTTTCTGGCTGATCCACCCCTGTACCAGACTTCCTGCAAACACGCCACATCCACCCACCTCCTACTGAATGCCTCAACGACTTCCCCTGCTCTTCCCCTCAAACTTCCCACATTCCATGAACCCACCTTCATCCCCATGGGTGATTTACTGTCCTCAGGCTTGCTTTGAAACCTTTTTTGTTTTGTCATCTTCAGTATTAATAAATGGGGGCAGACACAGCACAGGTCCCACTCACTGCACAATCCCAGGTCCAGGCAATGGATCTGGGACCCCTAGCCCACCAGCTTACCAGTGGCTGTGGTAGTGGTCTCGGGGCACCCTGCCAGGACAGCTGCAGGGACACCCTCCAAGCGCGTCTTGGCACTACAACTATCCCGCCATTATACACCCACTGATAGGGCAGCCTCCTGGGGGGCTACTCCCAGGTTCGGGCCCCTCTCTATTGGGCGGAAGCGGCAGCCTGGGAACCGCAATGCCCTGTACCCTCTAGCACAGGCCCGAGCCCCATCTCGCCCTGGACCCATGATCTATGCCGGTGGAACCCCCGCCACACCTCCCCCCAGAAGTCCGCCACTAGGTAGCGGGGGCAAAGTTTTCTGGCCGCATGCCCTTGCTGGCGCCAACCCCTGTAACGTAGTGGGATACGTTGTGTGAAATGTAAAGTGCATGTGGTGTAGTGCATAGATAGTTAGAGGAAATGTTTGGGAGTGTATGCTGGTCTACTCTCCATGTTACTGTCACACTGAAAAGGTCAGCAAAGGGGGATGGTTAGATAGATAGTGAAACAGGAGCTCCAGCTCTCCCTATCACCAGCATTCCCATTCCCCTCGGGAGTACTACCCTATTCGGTCCGTGCTACGGCCTCCTCCTACATATCATTGATCATAATACTAAATAAAGTAGGACTAAGCACATTTCCCTGCGGCACCCCGTTTTCCTGGATAAATATATCCGATGTTACGTTACGGGGCAATTTGACAGAGAAAGTTCTGTCCCTTAAGAAATTTGAAACAAAAATAGGCAAATTTCCTCTTAAACCATAAGCATAGAGCTTCAATAGTATACCGTGTCGCCATGTCATGTCATAGGCTTTATGGATGTCCAAGAACACCCCTATCATGAATTCTTTATTGGCAAATGCCTCTGAAATACAATGCTCCAAATTCATTAAATGATCTAGTGAACTTCTGTATTTACGGAAGCCACATTGTTGATCATTTAACAAATTCTTCGACTCTAAAACAAAAAGAAGCCTATTGTTTACCATACGTTCCATGACCTTACATAGACAAGAAGTCAACACAATAGGACGAAATGAAGTGGGATTCATAAGACGACCAGCCTCTTTGGGTATCGGTATGACGTGCGCAAATTGCCATGAGTTTGGGAACATTCGAGACGCCCAAATCTCATTGTACAATGCTAACATCTTAATCAGGTTGTCCTGATTAACCCCTAAAGCGCGGCCAATGGACAGCCGGCCCCCCCCCGGGTGGCGGGGTTGTATCGCGGTCTGAGTACCTGTAGGAAAATATTAGCCAAAAATCAGAGATTAACCCTAGAACATTATACTTGGTGTGGCATATAGTAGTTACATTCAGCTTTCTCCAGAGACAGGTGTTGAGCCTTCGTGGACTACCCAAGGACTTGTGGAGACTGGCAAAGTTGGGTAACAAAATCTTCACTTTCACACCTCCAGCAACCCGGTTTCCCCTCTACCACAGCCTCATTCTGTCACAATAAACTTTATACTACAACGTACAGGTAGTTTGGAATCAGTATCTGTACAATAAGCACTCAAAATAAGACTAAAATCAACGAAGCGTACGGCCGACATGCAGCGCAGCGGCGGTCTTCCCATCACTCAACAAACATTTCCATTTTCACAGCTAAAAACACCTATACTACATTATTTTCAATCATATTACTTCCCAAAAGATCACCGCGGTGCGCTTTTTATTCTGCCTTATGCCCGTCACTTTATTCTTGTTCCTGTCGGCCGCTCGCACTGACTCGGAAGAGCTAGAACTCGCCATAATATCACTTTGAAAGCTTACGGTAAACTGACGCTAAACAGGGGCAAACTGCACAAAAAAAAGCTAGTGTGACAACTGGGGAAACAAGCATTTCCTATTAGCATAAACTGCTTGTGAGAGGAGAGCGCAGATTTACAGTTCTAAGCAGTCAGAGCGCTGCCATATATCACAGCCAGGCTGATCGGGCCATGGTGGGGAGGGAGGGGGGACAAACGCAATACTTGGCAACAACGGAGGTCAGTAGTACAGAGGTAAAGTATGCTAATTGTAGCTAAAGGGTGGTGGTACTGATAGACAATACCAGCTGGAACATCCTTGCCCGCGCTTATTCAAAATTAACTCGAATCGCAAACACGACACTCTGCCATTATGTCCTTTTTGGCGAGCATCGCAAACGCGACGACCTGCGCTTTAGGGGTTAAGATGCTGGATCATACCATACGTGATGGTGTCTGGTCCAGGGCTGGTGTCTTTACAGGATTTAAGGGCAAGGAGCAGTTCATCTAGCGTAAACTCTTGGTTGTATGGGGAATCTACGTCTTCTGTGGCAAAGTCAAATATCTGTAGCTCAGCCGTGCGTTTCTGGTGTTGAAAACACGGGTCATAATTGGCTGAGCTACTTACATGAGAAAAACTCCTGCCGAGGATGTTAGCAACGTCCACGGGCTCATCATAGATGTTATTATTGATCTACAGGGTGGTAATAGGGAAGTATGGGCCTTTATTATTTAATATTCTTATGGTGGACCAGACTTTGCTTAATGGTGTTGTACGAGTCACCGTGGACACAAAGGACCGCCAGGATTCACGTTTGGCCCTTCTTATTATTCTCCTTGCCTCAGCCTGTGCCTGTTTGTATGCAATAAAATTTTCCTCAGTGGGCTGACTATCAAAAATCCTGTATCTCCTATTGCGTTTTCTTAATGCTTGTTGGCAATCCGGCGTCCACCAATGTGCTCTATGCTTCACATGAACTGTAGAAGTCTTGGGAATAGCAGCCTCAGCTGCATGTAATATGGATTGGGTTAAATTTTCGACCTTAACATCTATGGTCTCCCCAGATATATCTAAATTGGCGATCCTTGAGAAGGATCCCCAATCTGCTTTCTTATAGTTAAATTTTGGAGGTGGAGGGTCCAAAACGATGTCGCGTGTATGAGAAAGACAGATGGGTAAATGATCACTTCCCAAGGAGTCGTCATAAGGGTCCCATGAGAAATCTTGATATATACCAGGGGAGGCCAGAGATAAGTCAATGGCCGAAAAGTTACCAATACGATCATCTACACGAGTCACTCTACCATTGTTCAGAAGACAGAGGTTGGACTGTAGTATTAGGTCGGCTACTTGCTCCCCACGACCATCGATCCTCAAGCTACCCCATTGATAGTGATGGGCGTTAAAGTTGCCCAACACTAACTTATTCCCAGGTAGATGTTCGAAAAGTGAATTTAAATCATCACTATCAATGGGGCCATGTGGAGGACAGTAGAGAGAGCAAATAGAGAGATACGTGTTATTAAATTTTACTCTGCACGCGACAGTTTCCAGAGTAGAATTTAGAATCACTTCCATTTGTGGGTGTGATTTGTGTGTGTATATGGTAACTCGGTAACCTTCATATCGTCTATACGAGTGATGGTGTTTGAACTGTGGAGGATCAGGATGATCCTCCAGGCACGTCTCCTGTAAACAAACAACGTCTGGCCTGTGTATTGAAAGCAAGATTGCTATATTGTGTAACTTATTCCCGACACCTCTACAATTCCACTGTAATAGAGTGAATGCGGCAGTTTAAAATTTTCGAGGGTGGCCAGTGTACTTAGTTTTTTTATGCCCCCCGCGACCAGGTGAATGGCTACCGGGGGACCTTTCCCGGTTCTTGTTCATGGAGACCTCCATATTTTCATCAATGACAAGGCTCCCAGACTCCACCGAGGAAGAGCTATTCTTTCTCTCCCTCGCTGGACCAGGAGTGGGAAGGACATGAGGACGTGACTGTTTGGTGAGGGTGGTCAAGTTAATTTTGTCAGACTTGTCAGGCTTTTGTTTTGGCTGCACTGACTGCAAAGGAGCAGCGGCAGCCTGAGAGTAGGAAGTAGCAACGGGGATGTCTGTAACAGAGTTGGAACGTACAGGAGGCTTAGACTGAGAGGTAGGGCATGGGGCATGAGGAGTGAATGTTAGGTCCATCTGTGTCTCAACGGTGCACATCACGGGATGGGACACAACCGCCGATGCATAGGAGATAGGCATGGGAGTTGCATCCAACTCCTTCACCTTCTTCCTAGCATCATAGAAGGAAATGCCCTCTGTCGCTTTCACTGTGCAGACCTCCTTCTCCTCCTTCCACTTGGGACAAGCCCTTGAGGAAGTGGAGTGAGCATCCTTGCAGTGAAAGCAGCATTCAATCTCAGATGAACAGTTGTCAGCAGAGTGACCTACAGCCGCGCACTTGCCACACACGATGTTGGAAGCCCAACAAGCCTTTTCATGGTGTCCATAGAGCTGACATTTTGAACAACGAAGGGGATTGGGGATGTACGGTCTGACATTAACTATTTCATATCCTACTTTCACATTTGTAGGTAGAGATATTTTCCCAAAAGTTAATACTACTGTGGCTGCCTTCATCCTTACGCCTTCCTGAAAACTAGTAATAAATCGTGCATCAATGACATCCTGCTGAGCAAGTTCCTGTATGATCTCTTCCTCACTCATCACCATGAGATCCCTGCAAATGATAACACCCTTGCAGGAATTCATGGATGTTGGGATTTTGGCCTCGATATCATGGCAGTGAAACTTGCTCAGCTTCAGCAAGTCTTTAACCCGAGAGGAGTTGAACGTCTTAACCAGGAGGTCTCCATTTCCAAGTTTTTTTACTTGTTCCACCTCTCCAGCACAGTGGTCAATCACCTTCTTGACAATGAAGGGATTGAGACTGGACAGGGGAGTGGAACCCAAAGCATGCAGTGTCACGTAGGTCGCATTCTCAAGGGGAACGTCAAGTGGGGATTGAGTCTGGCGTGCGCCAGTCTGGGGCCGGTCAGTCGTGGTAAGGTTGTCGTCAGGACTATCTCCCCCCCTGAAGGAGGGGGAGGCAGTAGGGCTGTCCGATAGGGGGAAGTGGGAAGAAGGAGAAAAAACAAACAACGGACAAAATACCTGGGGCAAAACACCTAAGGCTAAGATTGCCCTCTCAAACCACTCCAGGGAGGCCCGACCGTGTTGCTTCACGCCCCAAAGCGATCAGTGGGGGGGACCCTCCGTGGGCGAGTAAGCAAAGATAATCTTAGGAAGTAGATCTAGACACCTACTATATCTCTAGGAAGGGTAGGGAGGAATATTAGTACTAGCTAGCCTAACTCTAATGAAGCTAATGCACACAAAACTAATGCCGGTGAGGCAACCCTGCAACTAGAGAAGAGTTCAGCACACGTCCGCCCTCTTCGCAATTATCACTCTCAAACAGTGCCTTCCTATATAAGATAAACTATTGTGTATTCACTGGTGCATTCAGTTGCTATATGTTCCTCATAAAAACTTCATTGTAGTTACAAATGCGTACCTTATATACTGTATATATATATATATATATATATATATATATATATATATATATATATATATATATATATTGTCCCGTACGGGGTGGCCACAAACAAATCGCCTCCACGTTGCCCTGTCCCCCGCCATTTCACTGCCCTGCTCGCAACTCACACCTCCGTCTCTCATATACCTCTCCACTCCATCCCTTCATCTCATCCTCGGCCTCCCCCTCCATCTCCCTCCCTCCACCTCACTCACATACACTCTCCTCATCAGTCTCTCACTCTCCATCCTCTCCACATGGCCAAACCACCTCAGTGTGTTCCTCCTAACGCTTCCTATCACATCCACATCCACACCACAACGCTCCTTTTTATCCTCACTTGTCAGCCTGTCTCTCCATGTGACTCCACAGGCTCCTCTTAAATAACTCATTTCCACTGCTCTCACTCTTTACTTGTGTCCTTCCAATAAGGTCCAAGCTTCACTTCCATACGTTAGAGATATCACAATACTGTCCTGTAGTAACTTTTTCACTTCCATGCTCACTTCCCTGTTTCTTATCACTGCTTCCAAGGAACCAGCAACTTTTCTTTCTTGTTGTACCCTTTCAAGCACTTCACCCTCCAAACTTCCATCCTTACTCATCACACTACCCAAGTACTTAAACGTACTCACATCTTCCATTTCCTCACCATCCAACCTCACTGTACATTCACTGACTTCACCTCTCTCAAAGACTATCACTTTACTCTTTCCTACATTCACCTTTAGATTCCGATTCTTACACACTCTCCCAAACTCATCCACCAAGCCTTAGATATTCATTTGTGAATTTGACCAAAGGTATTTACTACATATGTCTACTATCACTACACTCCTAATATACTTCACACCTTGTTAAGTAGTAACCTATACCATGATAGTTCATTGTTTACATTCTACTTTGGCATTTATTAACACATCACTTTCCTTGCCTTTCCAGCATGGCCATGTACTGTAAATATATTTCTTTCCTTATTGCATCCAACTTTTTACATCATAATATAATATCCCTTTTATTATTATAGCCCCATGTAGTCCACGGTTGACTGTAATATCTATCCAATTACACCTCTACCATATTATGATTTAATAACTCAACTGCTGTGTCAGGAGACACTTTTTTTTTCTTTTTACGTGAGGGAAAATTGTAACCATTTGTAATATGTAGTATGTAAGTATAGCATGTAAGTGTATTGTAAGTGTGATCCAAGTAGGGCGCCATGACCTAAATCCCTTACAAAGATCTGGCCTGATTCAAATATTGCTGATACTCTCAGTTCATAGGAACACACCGGCTCTCTAGCCAGTTGGTAATGGTGTGGGGACGAGTGAGGGTGGGTGTAAAACACCTGTGCTTAACCCGCCCCATCCCGACCACTTTTCCACCAGACTCCCCCCAATCCCGACCATTTTTGGATTTTTTTTTTTTTGGCTCAAACCTCCGCTTTTGGTGAGACACATCGAAAATTCATAGAGAAATCGCTCACCTGAGGTTTAAAATACTCGATCCAGGTAGGAGTACCTCCTTACCTTACAGGGTTTTCTAACAGGCTGGCACCAAAGAAAACGAGTTCTATGGGAGGATAACTATTTCACACCACTCATAAACGGTATTTATTTATTTATTTGGTACGAATTTATATGTAGTACGAGAGTATATTGGTTTTCAAGCAGTAATAAAGGCATTATAAGCATTGTTTCACTCACTAACTCATCACCATTCCTGACCTTTTTTTGCCAAATTACCTGATCATCATTTCTGACTGTTTCTTCCTCTAATGTTTGTCCTCCACATTGTCATCGATTGGGGAATCACTCTGGCCCTGAATTTCGTACCGTGGCATGACATGGCTTTACTGGCCAGGTCACTGATAACAGGTGAATTGCTGAGACAATGGCATGCAGGGGGTGGAGGAGGTCATGCTGGGTAAGGCATTGTCCTTGCCTGGCATCTTGTAGAGGAAGGTGTCCCGTGTATACGTACCAAAAATCACTCACGAAAATTGAAAACTGTGCAAATTTGGGACCTTGCAATTGATTCGCGTTTATGTACGTCGACGGGATTGGCAGTGACAAAACGTGTGGACGTTAATTCACATCGACGGGACGCCGCGGGTTAATACATTATCAGAATGGATGTTTTCATAGGATGTTTATCAGTTATAAGCAGGATTTAGGCTATTTCCATCAAAATTACCAATGTCAAAATACTGTGCGTCCATGTAGGCCAAAACTCGCTGTAGGCCGTGTCAATGAATTAAAGACACCACCAAAATAACGCAATATATTCCTTCCTTCAGGTGCAGCCCTTCATTTGTATTTTATTACGGCTTACCACTTACAGAGAGAGAGAGAGAGAGAGAGAGATGTGAGGGAAGATGGGAGGGTGATGTGGAGGAGGAGAATATAATTAAGGAAGTGGGAAGAGATGGAAATG
The DNA here is from genome assembly GCF_032717465.1 of Coenobita brevimanus. Classification (NCBI taxonomy): domain Eukaryota; kingdom Metazoa; phylum Arthropoda; class Malacostraca; order Decapoda; family Coenobitidae; genus Coenobita; species Coenobita brevimanus. The sequence continues at coordinate 8,270,769 of NC_136986.1, read as the reverse complement.
CCTGAAGTGAAGGTAATCAGAGAAAGAGGAGGGGAAGGAGGAATGAGTGAAGGAATAAGGGAAGAGAATGGGAGGGAAGAACAAAGAGAGAGGAGGAAGGAAATACAGGGATTATAGCCAAAGGAGTAGTGAGGCAATGGAATGGAGGGAAAGAATACAGGGAAGGAAAAAATAGAGTAGGGAGGAAAGAATGAATGAATGGAAGAAGGGAGGAAATGGAGGCGAAAGAAACAAGTGTATAGTGTGTGGGGGAGGAAGGAAAGGGAGGAGGGCAAACTGCATAGCGGTAGGGTAGTGGAGAGAGGGAGACCAAGTGTTGAGTCATTTTGTTTTTCCCGCCAGAATGCCAGAGTGGGACCCCACCAGACGTGAATGATGATGATGCAGAGGCGATGATGCTGATGCTGGGCAGTAGGTGGGGGCCAGGTGGGGTGGTGGTGGAGACCCGTCTTGCCCTCCACCTCCCCCCCCACAACGACGTCTGGGGCATATATTTAGACTACCACACAATACCACTACACACTAACCGGCGGCGGCGGCGGCAGTGGTGGTGGTTGGGTGGGGTGTCCATCCATCACAGCCTCGACCTTCCTGAGGATGTGGTGCAAGTTTGGCTCCAATGTTGGTATAATGACACCAAAACCATCACCACCACCTTCACCACACCCTCACCACAGCTGACAATACAGGTTGGTTCCACCACCACACCATATCACTACACATCAAAACCATCATCATCATCATCATCATCATTACTAGAATATCACTATCATTATCATCACCACCAGTACGGCATTATCATCATCATCATCATCATCATCACCACACTAGAATATTATCATCTTCATCATCACCACCATACGGCATTATCATCATCATCACTACAATATTATCATCATCCTCATCACCAGTACGACATCATCGTCACCATCATCACCAGTATGACATCATCATCATCATCAGTAGCAGAAGCATAATCACCATCAACTTCAAGGAACCATTATTATTATTATTATTATTATTATTAACAGTAGTAGTATCAGTAGTAGTAGTAGTAGTAGTAGTAATAGTAGTAGTAGTAGCTGTAGCTCTAGTAGTAGTAGTAGGAGTAATATTAGTGGTAGTATGGTAGTGCCACTATTCCTGCAATTATTACTACAACTTTTACAAAAACAATTTATTATTAGAAATGTCAATATATACTAGTGTAAATCTAATAGTATGTAAGTGTGAATTATAAGTGTAGCCCGTCCTACGTCACAATTTTTGCAGCCTCAGCAGGCATCACCTGGCATTTATGCTGAGTTCAGATCTAGAAGCTGGAGTGTGAGATACGGGGCTGCTTGTCAGAGTTAGTTCAGAGGCAGGAGCTGAATGGAACAGATCTGTGAACCTCTAGTCAAGAATAACGCAGGAATGTAGCAACGGACCTTGAGCTTACCCTCCGCCCCTTGTACCTGGTTCAAAGTGGTGGCAACGAAGTGGTTTGAACATAGAATATCACGTCTCCTACCAATATTTTCGATATAACTACCGCCAAGACACCCTGCATTGTACTAAGCTGCCCTGCCAACCCTGTATAGTGCAAACTGCCCTGGTCTTCTCTACAGCCACGATTACCCAACTGTAAACCTGCCAGTGCCCTGCGGTGCGGTAAACTGTCATCGCTTTTACTCCTTCCCGGCCTGTTGTGGTATTACTAAACAGTCACCACCCGCCAGCCAACCTGCCCCACCCTGCCACACCTGGCTCCACTCTGGCTGTCAGTGTGATCAGTGCTTATCTTCGGGGCCTATACATGCTGCATTTCGCTGTATGGAACTGATGAGTGTGTCCTGCGCCTATGTTGAGGTAAATTGCCATCACCTCTTTGCTTCTCCCATTGCCTACTGGTGGAAAATTGCCCTCTTCTCACTCACCGTCACCATCTGGCAACGTGTTCGGCAGGCAAGCAACACGTCATCAACCCCTGCCTTACCCGAGTGTGTGACCAACCACAGCCGTTCTGTCTGATGAGAGATCCTACACCACTCACTGGTCCCCGTCAAGAATTGCTTCATCCCGCTCTCTCCAATCAGCTCACTCATAGTGTATACTTTCGTGATTATTATTTTCTATTACCCTCCCACCTCACTCCAAAACAACATTTGCCCGAGTGACTACCTCTTGCCTTACTCTCACTTTTTCATCTTCTCTAGAAACTGTCTGTCATTTTCACTAAATATTGTGATATTGTTAGTAATCACTTCTTATTTCATTCAATGTCAGTGTCCTTCACAGTATTAGATTTTTCACTTTTCTTGTTAACCTTTTCCTCTCATCCTTATTTATCCATTCCTCATACACTCATTAACTTTCATTCATAATGTGTTCATTCTGTATATTTCATTTTCTTTCAATCTTTATTCATTTATTCCTATATTCATTCATTCATTCATTCACACCTTATTAATAAAATTCCCCGTTTTCTTGCATAATATGTACAATGTTATATAATTCATTTTCATGGGTATAACTATATATTTCTCTGCTCTGACTTAGCCTTTCTGATTATATACTGTATGCCTCATATCCAAACAGTTAAACTCTCCCCAACCCGTCAGTCGACTAAAGATGGTCATGACAACAACAGTGGTGGTAGTAACATAACCCTGCTTCGCAGCGGTTATTTTTTTATGTAAAAGCAAACTGAGACACTATTGTTGCTATTACTATTCCTATTACAAAGAATGATCCAGCTTCTGCTACTATTTATGCACCTAATCATAGTGTTAGAGTTGTCTTCGGTCTATCAAATAAGTCTAAAACAGATGCTCTTCTTTTTCCCAAAGTATCCCTGTTATACAATCACATCCTCTCACTACTTCTACTATAGTTTCCCTATCTCTCTGTCTGTCTGTCTGTCTGTCTGTCTGTCTGTCTCTCTCTCTGTCTCTCTCTCTCTCTCTCTCTCTCTCTCTCCCTCTCGTTTTCTGCAGTGTGTATTAATAACGTCTTCTCTATTATTCTCACAATCGCAACCATGTATGTGAACAACGATGTCTGGCTCAGCTCTGCACTCATCTGCTCATTCATGCTCATTCACCAACGGTATTTCTGCTAATACTCGTTCATGCTCGCGACGCAAATTGCCTTCACTTGCCTGGAGTCATCACCTGTCCTATGAGTGTGATCATTCGACAACACGTCAGAGCAAGAAATCCTGTATTGTTTGCTGGCACTGGGGTGTCTCGGGACATCGTAGGTCAAATTGTTATCGCAGGCAGAGACAATTCCATGAGGACAAGCAATCCCATAGGTTGCGGTCTGGCCTTGGATGTTATAGATACTATGACCGACGACGTTGTTCACCCTCGCCGTCCGGCCATGAACTATGTAAATACCACAAACAATCCACAAGCAATACTGCTAACTAGTATCATTCTTTGGCACAACAGCATATGGGGGAATAGCAGCACGACATTTGACAACCCCCAACATAGCAGTTACCAGACACCATGAACTGCTCGAGAGGCATGAGGGTGAAGAACACATACAGCTCCTGCACTCCCAGCATGGTCCACTGTTGTATCTTCGCTGCACCTGCACCACTTGCAGCACGTTGTGACTCGTACCTGTTTGTCTCATCACATATGTGCTGCATGACTTCGTCATCGAGGAAGGCCAAAAGGAAGTCCACACACTCAGCATCCTTGTCAAGAGTGAAGGCAGGTTGTATCCCTGAGGAACTCTCTTCAAAATGAAGATGTTCAGGGACGAAATCAGAACCTTCCGTCCACACGAAGGCGTCCAGGATTCCCTGTCGTGGCGGTGTAGGGTGGGTGAGGGTGGAGGGTGGCTGTTAGGCAGACTGGGCTGTTTCAAGGTCACTCTCACTGACCCTAGGTTGCCGTGTAGCACTAGCAGCCCTTACTCTAGTTGCTAATCTACTTTTACGAGCCAGGGATTTACCTCGTCCCCTACGGCCTGCCTTCACTGTAGGTGCTGGTGGAGACTCTGACGATGAAGACTCAGGAGAAAATTTTGCTGAAGATGAGGAAGAAATTAGTGAAGTGGGGCTGGGGAAGTGGGGAGGTGAATCACCTCAGGACTCATGGCAGCCTGGGTCACACAGGGCCATTGTTCTGGGGCTAACTCGCCGCCTTTTCACTCCCTTCCCAAATTCCTTCCCTCTTTGCACTAATGGCTCTTTTCCCTTGGAGCTAGGGATAACATAGGACACTGAAGCACGCGTACTAGGAGTATCTGTCATGATTTCCTCCCCAGGCTCATCATACGATTCACCCAATGAATCAAAGTCACTATCCATCATTATTATAGATAATTCTGCTAGTTCACGTTCCACTGCCGAGTCACTAAGTCCTTTACTGCTTCCCACACGAGTTTTTCTAGGGGTAGAGGTCACAGGGCCCTTTACAATGGGTGCAGAAGCGGTGGAAATGGCGGGGGCGCGAGTGCAACATGGTTTCACCTCAGAGGATGACGAGGAACTGATTCCCGTGGTGTATATGGCCAGGCAAGGATTGACAATGTCAATAGGGTGACAGCTGCTATTTTACAGGCTATGAAATGATTGGTAGGAAATCTCGACAATACATAAAAAAATAGGTAGTTCCAGGTGAATGTAAATATCACTTAGGCTTCTCCCTTCCTTTCATATATATATTTTTATTACGAGAATAGATTATACAGCATATTTCAAGAGGAAATTACCAGGGGAAATTAGCGAACGAGTGCACTTGAGGTGCTGTCAGGTGATAATTAGCCAATTCCAGGTGTATGGCACTATCACTTGCCTTATTTCTTTTTTGTATATATTATTTTGTATAAGAAAATGGCATAGGGCTTATTTCAATGGATGAAATCAATGGAAAATTCCGGGGAAGATTTGCATGGGACAGCGCGGCCGGGCAGGCAAGAGGAGAGGGTAATGGAGAAGAGGTAGGGAGGGGAGTCCAGAATGGGGAAAAAAAGGCTAGATTGTCAATAACGGATGGGAGTACAGATGAGATTAGGAGTGCTGACTAATGTTGGACATTGGCAGTACTGATAAATGGTACAAGCCATCACTTGTAAGCCCGGGAGAATTCAAAATAACACATAATCACAAAAGTGACACCCCGCGGTATGATCCATTGTGCCCGAGTGTCAAGAAAGCAATGCCCCGCGGTTAAGGGGTTAATAATCTACCACTTACATCCTTCACACTTTCACATATCTTTCCATTGTCACTTCTACACATCCGCACCTCTTTCCAAAATAACTTCCTATTTTCAGAGTCATTTGCATTCATTTTTCTTCCTAGATCATCACTTACCTCTTTTGTTTTCCTCTTCACTAGTCTCTTTACGAGCTCTTGATCTCAATATATTCATTTTTTATTTCAACTGAATCCTTGTCCTGTAACCACTCTAGCCACTTCTTCCTCTTTCCCTCCACTGCTCTCTTAACCTCTTCATCCCACCATGCCATACCTTTCTTCCTTATTGTTACTCTTGCCACACCACACACCGCTTTAAGATTGCTAAGTAATATATACATTCCACAAGCTGTCCAGATCCATTTCATTCCAATTCAATGATTCTAACTCCCCTACTTTGGCCCTGTGTTCATCTGCCATTTCTTTGATCCTCAGCTTCTCGACTTTCAGTCTCTCTACCTAACAACTCCCCTCTCTCTTGGTCAGCCTCACTCCTCTCAACTTAATCCTGCTTACCACAGTCATATGATCTGACAGACTTCCACATCTTTCTCTCAGTGCCCTCGTATCAGCAATATTACCCAGCATCGATTTCTCTACAAGGATGGAATTAATCAGGCTCCTTTCAACATGATCTCCATCCCCACTAAACCACGTATATTTATGTGCATCTCTGTTTTAAAGAAGAATTACAAATGCACAACCTCCTTTCCTGACACATGTCCTTCAGTCACTTCCAGTTATCATTCTCCCCTGGAACTCTATTATTACCCATTATATCATTCACAGGACCAGTGCTTACTCAACCAATAATAATGGTAATGATTAATAATAATAATGATAATGATTAATAATAATAATAATAATAATAATAATAATAATAATAATAATAATAATAATAACAATAATAATAATAATAATAATAATGATAATAATAATAATAATAATAATAATAATAATAATAATAATAACAATAATAATAATAATAATAATAATAATAATAATAACAACAACAATAATAGTAATAATAATAATTACTACTACTACTACTACTAGTACTAATACTACTACTACTACTACTAGTACTACTACTAATAATAATAATAATAATAATAATTATTATTATTATTATTATTATAACAACAACAATAATAATAATAATGATAATAACAATATTAGTAATAATAATAGTTACTACTTCTACTACTACTACTATTACTACTATTAACAATAATAATAATAATAATAAAAATAGATATTAATACCAATCTCCCCTCCCCTCAGCTCTGGACCACATCCCCCCTTAGCAATGGACCACATCCCCCCTTACCTATGGACCACATCCCCCCTTACCAATGGACCACATCCTCCCTTACCTATGGACCACATCCCCCCTTACCTATGGACCACATCCCCCCTTACCTATGGACCACATCCCCCCCTTACCTATGGACCACATCCACCCTTACCTATGGACCACATCCACCCTTACCTATGGACCACATCCCCCCTTACCTATGGACCACATCCACCCTTACCTATGGACCACATCCCCCTTACCTATGGACCACATCCCCCCTTACCTATGGACCACATCCACCCTTACCTATGGACCACATCCCCCCTTACCTATGGACCACATCCCCCCTTACCTATGGACCACATCCCCCCTTACCTATGGACCACATCTCCCTTTGCAGTGGACCACATATCCCCTTAGTTAAGGACCACATTCCCCCTTAGCTATGGACCACACCCCCCTTAGCTATGGACCACATCCCCCTTAGCTATGGACCACATCCCCCTTAGCTATGGACCACATCCGCCGTTAGCTGTGGACCACATCCCCCTTAGCTATGGACCACATTCCCCCTTAGCTATGGACCACATTCCCCTTAGCTATGGACCACATTCCCCCTTAGCTATGGACCATATTCCCCCTTAGCTATGGACCACATTCCCCCTTAGCTATGGACCACATTCCCCTTAGCTATGGACCACATTCCCCCTTAGCTATGCTCCCTGCCTTAAATGAAACGACTTATTGTTGTTGTGATAGGTTGAAGTGGAGGTTAGGCTAGTGTAATACACAGTGAGTTAGCCCTTCTGCTGCACTTCACCATCCCCCTTTTTGCAGTGTAAACATGATTAACGCTCAGTCAATGGAATGAATTAAAATATAACTATGTCAGTGCTAGAGGGGGGAACGTGTCACCTGGGGACGTGGCCAGCAACTGCCACTTGACATCTGTGACATTTTAATTAACAGTGAAAATGGTAGGCAGAGACGAGGAAGGAAAAACAACTTTTTGATGTCTAACTTTAACAACTGGGGTGCGGCCTATACAACAATATCACACTTGCTGTCTTTAATATCATCTCCAAAACACCAGATTAGAGAGAAAAAAAATTAGGAAGGTGACCAGGCGACAGACTGAAGGAAAGAAACTAACTGATTACACGAGTACAAAGAAAAATGTGCTTTGTCGACTGGAGCGGAGGCATAATAGAAATACTTAATAATGGTTCACACACACACACACACACACACACACACACACACACACACACACACACACACATGTTCAGCCCATTCTCTTAATTTTCCTTGTGTTCTCGTGCCATTTTTGAATTTATTGACGCCCTTCTAGGAGGTCGCGCCCCCCAGGTTGAGATCCACCGGACTGGAATTAAAAGGTAAAATAGGTAGAGACCATAAGTGGCTTACTTAAACATAATAAAGATATGAATGAAGAAAAGACTGAAAAGGTATACACTTTTGCAATATGTGGATGTGTCAGCTTATGTACTGTACAGTAAGGCTAATATCGATAATTATAGCTGTTTTTTTTTTTTTTTTTTTCGGCCTATCAACCATTCGGGCCGAAGCCCTTGGTCATTAAGGCCGTGTATACATATATATATGTATATACATTTAAACATATATACATATATATATATAAACATATATATATACATACATACACACACACACACACACACTTCCATGCATACATACAGACACACTTTCATGCAAACGTACATATATATATATAATAATTTTAATCTTATTTATTTTTAGTTTTTTTTGTATTTTTATTTTTTAAATTTTTTCTTGGTTTTTTATTTTTTATACCTTACATTATAAAGAAAAACTAATCTAAAGACCCTAAAACTAATCACCTAACAGACAAATCGCTAACCTATACTAAATCCTACAGAGACAAATAGCTAGACCAACACTAATGGTAAAAATACCTCGACTAACAGAACATCATCGACTGCAGATATGTAATGCCTTTCTACATTACATACCTGCACTCATCACCTGGTGACTGTCAGTCGAGGCACAACCTAATATAGGGGACATCAATATATGAAAGGGAACCAGACGAGTCAGGAACATTTCCATATACGTCAGCTGTCGTCCCTAATTAGAATAACTTAAGATAATATAATGTTTTTACATAATTTGTACAAAAAGTGAAGAACCTCGCCCAGCAGATATAGCTGAGGGTAAGACATGGAATATAAGGCGTGGTGGACTGAAGAGGTGAGACAGGCTGTGGCACAAAAAAAGAAAGCATACAATGAATGGATGAGAAATAGGGGCGTGGAAGAAGTTGAGAGGCGGAAGAGAGAGTTATATGTAGAAAGAAAGAGAGAGGTGAAAAGATTAGTAAGAGAGAGTAAGAAGAGAGTGGATGAGGAATTTGGAAGGAATTTGAGTGTAAAGTGGAGGGACTGTAAGAAAATGTTCTGGAAAGAGGTGAAAAGAGTAAGACAGGGTGGAAGTGAAGTTAGCAGGGGAGTGAAAGATAAAAATGGTAGATTACTAGTGGAGAAGGGAAAAAAAGTGAGCAGATGGAGAGAACGCTTTAAGGAATTCCTGAACACAGAGGATGGAAGTAATGCGAGTATAAGTGGCTGGGGAATGGCTGGGAGAAGGAGGGAGGTGAGAAGACAGGAAGAAATCAGTAGGATAGAAGTTGTGGAAGCAATGAAGAAAGTTAAATCGGGGAAAGCCCCAGGAATTGATGGAGTGTGTGGTGAAATGATCAAGCATGGGGGAGAGATAGTAGTAGAATGGATGTGGAAGATGTGCAGATTGGCCTGGGAGGAAGGTAGAGTCCCGGAGGATTGGAAGTCAGGTATAATTATTCCCTTGTACAAAGGAAAAGGGGAAAAAGAAGTGTGTGGTAAACATAGGGGCATTTGTCTTCTTAGTATAATAGGAAAAGTGTATGGTAGGATACTTATTGACAGAGAGAAAGAACAGAGAAATTAGTTGGAGAAGAACAGGGAGCCTTTACGAAGGGAAGAGGTTGTGTAGATCAGATATTCATTCTTAGATCTTTAGTGGAAAAGTTTCTAGAGAAGGGAAAGAAGTTGTATGCAGCTTTCATGGATTTGGAGAAAGCATATGACAGGGTGGATAGACAAGGATTGTGGAAAGTGTTAAGAATATATGGACTAGATGGGAAGTTGTTGAATGCTGTGAAGAGTATGTACGATGGTGCAAAGGATCCAGTGCGTGTGGATGGTGAACTAAGTGAATTTTTCTCTTTGAAAGTTGGGTTGAAACAGGGATGTCATGTCTCCATGGTTGTTCAATCTGTACATGGATGAGGTAATAAAAGAGGTACAAGGTAGGGTAGTGGATGTTGGAGTGGCCCTGGTGAGAGAGGATAGTGTTTGGAAACTCCCTGTACTCTTGTTTGCAGATGATACTGTGTTGTTGAGTGAAGACGAAGGGGAGCTGCAAGGCTTGGTGGATGAGTTTGGGAGAGTGTGTAAGAAACGGAATCTAAAGGTGAATGTAGGGAAGAATAAAGTGATGGTCTTTGAGAGAGGTGAAGTCAGTGAATGTACAGCGAGGTTGGATGGTGAGGAATTGGAAAATGTGAGTATGTTTAAGTACTTGGGTAGTGTGATGAGTAAGGATGGAGGTTTGGAGGGTGAAGTGCGTGAAAGGGTACAGCAGGGAAGAAAGGTTGCTGGTTCTTTGAAAGCAGTGATAAGAAACAGGGAAGTGAGCATGGAAGTGAAAAAGTTACTACATGACAGTATTGTGATACCAACTCTAACGTACGGAAGTGAAGCTTGGACGTTGTTGGAAGGACACAAGGCAAGAGTGAGAACAGTGGAAATGAGTTATTTAAGAGAAGCCTGTGGAGTCACATGGTGAGACAGGCTGACGAATGAGGATATAAAGGAGCATTGTGGTGTGGATGTGGATGTGATAGGAAGGGTTAGGAGGAACACACTGAGGTGGTTTGGCCATGTGGAGAGGATGGAGGGTGAAAGACTGACGAAGAGAGTGTATGTGAGGGAGGTGGAGGGGGGAAGAGGGAGGGGGAGGCCGAGGATGAGATCGAGGGGTGGGGTGGAGAGGTATATGAGAGAGGGGGGTATGAGTTGGGAGCAGGGCAGTGAAATGGCGGGGGAAGGGGCGACTTGGAGGCGATTTGTTTGTGGCCACCCCAAACGGGATTGAGGTGTCTGGCAATAGATAGATAGACAAAGATGAAGTTGCTGCCTGGTGTAGGCTAATAATTCCTTACTACCATAGTATTTTCAGTATTATGACATCCTTATTGTTCTTTTACCATCATCATAGCATTTTGAAAATCAAGGAAAGTATTGCCTTCATTAAGAATCTTCCTGTTTTGGTCTTGGAAACAAGGGCAGTTGTGCGTAATAAACTGGCATGCAGTCACTGTGGCTACACAGCCTATAATACATTACATATTCTACTGTACACAACATATCTTACACTCATCATTTATAATTTATCATTCCTTCATGTCATTTATTTTACAAAATCCTCATCGCAAAAAATTATGTATTTCATTGAATGACATCAGGAGAAGAAACATCTATCTATCTATCTATCTATTGCCAGACGCCTCAATCCCGTTTGGGGTGGCCACAAACAAATCGCCTCCAAGTCGCCCTGTCCCCCGCCATTTCACTCCCCTGCTCCCAACTCACACACCCCTCTCTCATATACCTCTCCACCCCATCTCTCCATCTCATCCTCGGCCTCCCCCTCCCTCTTTCCCCCTCCACCTCACTCACATACACTCTCTTCGTCAGTCTTTGACCCACCATCCTCTCCACATGGCCAAACCACCTCAGTGTGTTCCTCATAACGCTTCCTATCACATCCACATCAACACCACAATGCTCCTTTATATCCTCATTCGTCAGCCTGTCTCTCCATGTGACTCCACAGGCTCCTCTTAAATAACTCATTTCCACGGCTCTCACTCTTGACTTGTGTCCTTCCAACAACGTCCAAGCTTCACTTCCGTACGTTAGAGTTGGTATCACAATACTGTCATGTAGTAACTTTTTCACTTCCATGCTCACTTCCTTGTTTCTTATCACTGCTTTCAAAGAACCAGCAACCTTTCTTCCCTGCTGTACCCTTTCAAGCACTTCACCCTCCAAACCTCCATCCTTACTCATCACACTACCCAAGTACTTAAACGTACTCACATTTTCCAATTCCTCACCATCCAACCTCGCTGTACATTCACTGACTTCACCTCTCTCAAAGACCATCACTTTACTCTTCCCTACATTCACCTTTAGATTCCGTTTCTTACACACTCTCTCAAACTCATCCACCAAGCCCTGCAGCTCCCCTTCGTCTTCACTCAACAACACGGTATCATCTGCAAACAACCGTACAGGGAGTTTCCAAACACTATCCTCTCTCACCAGGGCCACTCCAACATATACCTCTCCACCCGTAATGTATATTTTTATTCAGTTATTTTTCAGTGAAGGTGTTTCAGTCCAAAGTGTGGTCAACAATTCGAAATTATTGTATCATTTCTTGGGGCCAGTGTACAACCTCCATTAACCTCTTTACGTTGAATGGTCGCCGCTGAGCTGTATAAAATGGTCTGGCGATACCAATATTAAGGACAAAAATAACGTAGTGAACATGCTGGTCCAGTTTCTTCCTTACCTAATCAAAACTTTTTTTTTTTCTTTTTTTTTTTGACAAATCCACAGGTATCCAGAATAGAATATATAATGTCCTCACTGTAGCGGCTGGGTTATGGCTAAAGTTTGTTTTACAGTGGGGACCATACTGGACTGCACTGTTAGAGTCTACATTGGACAATAACACACTGCTGGCCCGTGTCAATTGCACTGAGCCACACCCACACCACCCCAATGTGCGGCAGAAGGTGGCATGTTTTGGAAAGTGTGGGAGGGTCATCCAGCACTGTCATACAGGTGAGTCACAACTGCACTGAGTCACACCTACACCACCCCAATGTGCATCAGAGGATGTGGTGTTGGGATGGAGAGTGTGGGAGGGTCACCCAGCACTGCCATACATGTGAGTCACAGCTGCAATGAGTCTTATCCACACTACCCCAGTGTGTGGCCAAAGGTGTGGTTTTGCGATGGAGAGTATGGTAGACTCACCATACAGGAGAGTCAACTTTTTTTTTCTTTTTTTTTTTTTTTACGTGCCCAACTCTGGGCAAAGGCTTCAGGGCTTGTAAACCAGGCCCAGTAATCCTTCTTGGATGTAGTACTTCTACATCTCCACATGTCACCATTTCGGCACTAACACCCACAATCCATATTGAATACATGCTAGGGCTGTCTCATACAGGACTGATGTGCTGGAATTAGTGGAGGTACTTTACGACATGTTGGTGGGTCAGCTGGTAGATCAGAAAAGTCTCCTTTTTATAAAATTCAGATCTCTAAACTGTGCCTTGCCCAAGCCGGGAGTCGAACCTGGGTCCATTAGGACTACAGGCAGCCTCTACCAATTCAGCCACCGCCTGCATAACTCATGGCTAAATTATCTGTTTTCATGGGATTAACCAACAGTGTCCCACAAACTAGAGTGGGTTTATAAACAATATCTTGAGTGTACATCATACAGTAGCTATATATTTTATTGTAAAACACCCTACTGTTTGTCAGGAAAACTATATATATATATATATATATATATATATATATATATATATATATATATATATATATATATATATATATATATATTTTTACGGAACAGAGAAAGATAATGTACACTTTAAGTGAGAATACTAATAATCACTACTGTCCCGAAAAGGTCCAGGTTCAAAATAAGAGTTAGGTAAAATTACAAGTTAAAGTTTAATGCTCAAACTAACAACAAAACATTCAGGACTCATAAGGATAATGTAATGGCAAAAAACAGGTTAAATATATGGTTAACTGCAATAGCCTCTATTAACACGAAATTAGCATGAGTAAATTATCTAAGTCAGCCCTGTTAAAATGAGATACGAGATAATACTCAGTGAATGCCAGATATATTATTACAGATACAAAATATTATTAATGATGGCTGACAATAAGAACCTTACATAAATTACAAAAACCTTACTAGGCCCAAGAATTAACCTTATGCTACACAGTACAAGAAAAAATGCAACAACAGTTATACTCAAATTACACACAGCTGCTAGATGGTTGGAGACTTCCTGAGCACTCACAATAATAACAACTGTACAGGGGAGGACAGAGATGTGAGCAAAATGAGGAGTAGATCTAAGTGGCAATAATGCAGAGACTGAGCTCATTATATAGGGGCCAGCAGAGCTTGATACAACTTGTAAGAAGGACGCGCAAATGAAGCCATAGGGGACAAAGAGCTGACAATCCTGCTCTGAGCAACAGAAAGGACGACTTACTCTACTATAACGGTAGAAGGGGGACTGAGGCAGAACACGCTCGTGATCAAACATGCAGCATACTGTGAGTTAAAATTACACAAAGGATGATGAAATCATAGGCTATGTAACACCTCCCCACAAAGAAAAAGAAATTTACAAAGGAAATTTCTTATTACTCTAAAACAATCTGTCTAAAGTCTAGATAAGCAATCTGCAATAACATTTTCTTTCCCCTTGACATGTTGTATGTCTAATGAATACTCCTGAAGAAGTAGACTCCATCTTGCCAATCTCTGATTTTTATCTTTAAACTTACTAAGGAATTTCAGTGGGTTATGATCGGTATAAATGACTATGGGGTCAAAACCAGAACACAAATAAAATGAAAAATGCTGTAAACCCAAAATCAAGGCCAAAAAGCTCTTTCTCAATAGCTGAGTAGTTCTTTTGAGGTGGAGTGAACTTTACTGTAATAAGATACAGGGTGTTCAATACCCTGATCATCCTCTTGCAGCAAAACAGCCCCAGCTCCTGTATCACTTGCATCAACAGACATCTTAAAAGGCTTAGCAAAATTTGGAGTAGCGAGCACTGGCTGACTTAATAGGATAGCTTTAAGTTTGCTGAAAGAGGATTCACAGTTATCGGTCCAGACAAATTTAACTCCCTTTTTCAGTAGGTCTGTAAGTGGTGATACAAGAATAGAAAAGTTAAGAACAAATCTCCTGTAATAACCTACCATTCCCAAAAATCTTTGTAGCTCTTTCCTACTTTTAGGTCTGGGAAGATCACTTATAACCTGAACCTTAGTTCCTGGTGGTGCAACATGTCCATCACCAATTACATACCCAAGGTACTGAACTTTAGCTTGACCAAACTCTCACTTTGATAAATTAGCTACAAGATTAGCATGAACCAAACGCTCAAGAAATTTACTGACATGGCATAGGTGATCTTTCCAGTTGTCACTGAAGATTAATACATCATCAATATAAACAACACACCCTGCCAAACCCTCTGTTACAACATTCATGAGCTTCTGAAATGTGGCTGGTGCATTCTTCATACCATATGGCATTACAGAACATGCAAAAGTCTTTCCTAGTGTTACAAAACATGAGATCTCCCTAGCACGTTCAGTCATAGGTACTTGCCAGTATCCCTTTAACAAATCAAACTTACTTATGTACCTAGCCTTTCCGATCTTATCTATGCAATCTTCCACGCGAGGGAGAGGGTAAGTGTCTGTTTTGGTTATCTGATTAACACGTCTGTAGTCGATGCAAAGCCGCTGTGACCCACCCGGCTTAGGGACTAGAGTGACAGGAGAACTCCACTCGCTCTGACAGGGCTCAATCATCTTGTGGTCCAACAGGTAGCCAAGCTCCTTCTGGATGAGAGGAACTTTCACTGGGTTCACTCGGTAAGGAGGCAATTTAATTGGCTTTGCGTCTCCAACATCGACATCATGCATCAACACAGTGGTTCTTCCTGGAGTGGCACGGAAAACTTACGGGTACTCCTGCAGTAATGCCGAAAACTCCTGCCTTTCCTCAGAAGGCAGATGAGAAAGCTTAGTCTGGAGATCATTCATGATATCAGGATTCTTCCCCAAACTATCACTTAGGCTCATACTGCATGGGAGAGCTTCACTTGCAGACTCGGGTGGAACAGCTACAGTGCAGACTGGATTATTTTCGTCCCGCCTGTGATATAACTTTAGCATGTTGATGTGACATAGTTGCTTGTTCTTTCTACAACCTGGTGTGGCGATGACATAGTTGACATCACTGAGTTTCTTCTCCACGAAATAAGGACCACTAAACTTGGCTTGAAGAGGTTGCCCATGAACTGGTAGCAGAATCAAAACCTGATCTCCTGGCTGAAAGTGGCATAACCTGGACTTCTTATCATACCAAGTCTTCATCTTCTGAGCAGCTCCTAAATTCTCTCTCGCCAACTGTAAAGCAGTGGACAGCCGTTCTTAGAACTTCATCACATACTCCAGCAGGTTGACATCATCTTCCTCCGACAGCCAGCATTCCTTGAGTAGCTTAAGCGGTCCTCTTACTTCATGGCCAAACAGTAGTTCAAAGGGTGAGAAGCCCAGTGATTCATTTGGAGATTCTGTTGCGGCAAATACAACGAATGGAAGACCTTTATCCCAGTCTTTCTGATGTTCCAAACAATATTTCTTGAGCATCGATTTGAGTGTTTGATGATATTTCTCCAACGCTCCTTGGGTCTGGGGATGGTAAGCTGAAGACCTGATCTGGGTGATGCCCAACTCTTTCAGAGACTGCTTGAAAACGTTTGACATGAAATTACTTCCCCGATCTGACTGTACCTCCTTGGGCAGACCAAACTTTGTGAAGAACCCTAGCATTTCCTTAACCACGTTCTTTGCTGAGATATTTCTAAGTGGAATGGCTGCAGGATAACGAGTAGCCATATCAATCAGGGTCAACACATAAGAAAATCCTGAAGAAGTCTTAGGAAGAGGGCCCACAATATCCACCAACACACAGGTGAATGGCGCCTCAAAAGGAGGAATGGGAACTAGAGGTGCAACCTTTTCGGTCTGATTACACTTCCCCACAAATTGACAGGTGTGACAAGACTTACAATACCAGGAAACATCCCGGAAGATACCTGGCCAGTAGAAGTGTTTCAAAGTGCGTGCCACAGTCTTCCTCACTCCAAGGTGTCCTGCCAAACTGGAATCATGAGCCACTCTAATGATATCCTGCCTACAAACACGAGGGATGACAACTTGATGTACAACCTCCCATTCACAGTCGGCTGATGCTGTTGGGGGTCTCCACTTCCTCATAAGTACTCCTGACTTTATATAATAACAAGTTGAAGCACCGGCTGACTCTTCCTCACTGCAAGCAGAGTTAGCTAGACCTTTCAACTCAGGGTCAGCAACCTGCAACTCAACCAACTCTTGACGAGACAAATTATCAACACTACGGGGTACTGCCTCATCTGGTGAGTGGTCCAAATTAGCAAGAAAAGTGTTAGCTAGGATAACATCATCATCATCATTATCCTCTAAATCACCAGTAACTTTAGACTTAGCCCTAGTGACAGCACATGCAGGGAACACATCAGGGACATCACAATCCTGGGTCGCAGCCACTGGCTCACTAGACAACTGAGGACCTGGACACACTTGACTTCCACCAATATCATTTCCAAGTAAGAAAGTTACACCTGACATTGGGAGTGTCTCAACCAACCCAACCATAACGGAACCATTAACAAAACCAGACTCTAAATTCACTCTGCACAGAGGGACAGAGAAGTAATTATTCCCTACACCTTGTAAGATTACAGTTTCATCAGAGGAATTAACATTAGAACCTTGAACACTGGTCAGCATAAGGGATTGGCAAGCACCTGTATCACGATATATTTTAACTGATTTCCTGTCATTACTGTCCAGAGGACTGACAAAACCATCAGACAGGAAATTAGCACATGAACTCATGAGAGTGTCACCCACGTTACTGCTCAAAAGAGGAGCTCCATCATGAGAATTTAAGTTACCCCTCAAAGCAGGTTCAGTTAACACAGTTACAGAATTCTGGGAACTCTCAAGAGTGGACACTAGACCAATTGACTGAATATTTAAAGACTCCTTTTTGTTCACATCACGCTGTCTCCCGAAACATTTCTCTGTAGTATGACCAAGCTTACTACAATAAGTACATTTACTTTTCTGAAATCTAGAGGTGAAGCTGGTATTTACTTCCTGAGAAACATCATCTTTATTCTCTTTCCTGTTACCTGTACTCTAAGTAGAGGCAACGTACTTACTCTCAGCTTTCCCTTTTTCTTTAGGATATCTCTTATGAGTGAGAACATATTCATCAGCTAAAACTGCAGCATCAGACAAATTATCTATTCTTTTCTCATCAAGATATAGGCTTACATCTTTATAAATACACCTTTTGAAGTCCTCCAGCAAAATCATCTGCTTAAATTTACCAAAATCAGAATCCACATTCTTAGAATTTAACCACTGCTTTAACAGATCTTCTTTGATTTTTGCATACTCAACATGGGATTGCTTATCTTGCTTATAAGTTGTCCTAAATTTTACTCTATAGGCTTCAGGAACAAGCTCATAGGCCTTAAGAATCAAGCTCTTAACTACATCATAATTATCAGATTGATCCTGAGGCAAAGATGCATAAGTTACTTGAGCTTTACCGGTGAGAACAGTTTGAAGGAGTACTGGCCAATAGTTTTTGGCCAATTAAAACCTGTAGCTACCCTCTCAAACAACTGAAAATACTTTGTTAAATCAGATTCATTAAAAGGAGGGACAAGTTTAACATTTTTAGCCACATCAAAATCACCAGAGCTAGATGATCCAGTTCCACCGTGTTTCATGCGATACTCATGGTCTGCCTGAATCCTGGCAAGTTCAACTTGTGCCTCAGCCTCCTCAGCACGAGCCTGAAACTCAGCCTCCTTAGCATGAGACTCCGCCTCCTTAGCCTGAGACTCAGCCTCCTTAGCACGTGCTTGAAACTCAGCCTCCTGAACACGAGCCTCCTCCAGGGCTAGCTGTAACTTAGCTAATTCAATCTGCGTTTGCTCATTTGGAGGAGTTACATTAAACAGGCTTTCATTAATCATGTCAACAATTTGATCTTTAGAATGATGAGAGTGAACTGCAGTTCCCAATTGTTTAGCAACAAGCTTAAGTTCAATCTTTGTTCTGTTTTCTACATCACACACTGTTTGCACATTTGACAAAAAATCTTTGGCTTCATCAAGTGTAGTAATAGTAGACATCATGAATAAATCACAGTCACAAAATATCAAGCAATATCCTTATGATAATATCCTGAATATCCTGGCGAGGTCGCCAAATTTAAGTTACGGAACAGAGAAAGATAATGTACACTTTAAGTGAGAATACTAATAATCACTACTGTCCCATAAAGGTCCAGGTTCAAAATAAAAGAGTTAGGTAAAATTACAAGTTAAAGTTTAATGCTCAAACTAACAACAAAACATTCAGGACTCATAAGGATAATGTAATGGCAAAAAACAGGTTAAATATATGGTTAACTGCAATAGCCTCTATTAACACGAAATTAGCATGAGTAAATTTATCTAAGTCAGCCCTGTTAAAATGAGATACGAGATAATACTCAGTGAATGCCAGATATATTATTACAGATACAAAATATTATTAATGATGGCTGACAATAAGAACCTTACATAAATTACAAAAACCTTACTAGGCCCAAGAATTAACCTTATGCTACACAGTACAAGAAAAAATGCAACAACAGTTATACTCAAATTACACACAGCTGCTAGATGGTTGGAGACTTCCTGAGCACTCACAATAATAACAACTGTACAGGGGAGGACAGAGATGTGAGCAAAATGAGGAGTAGATCTAAGTGGCAATAATGCAGAGACTGAGCTCATTATATAGGAGCCAGCAGAGCTTGATACAACTTGTAAGAAGGACGGGCAAATGAAGCCATAGGGGACAAAGAGCTGACAATCCTGCTCTGAGCAACAGAAAGGACGACTTACTCTACTATAACGGTAGAAGGGGGACTGAGGCAGAACACGCTCGTGATCAAACATGCAGCATACTGTGCGTTAAACACAAAGGATGATGAAATCATAGGTTATGTAACAATATATATATATATATATATATATATATATATATATATATATATATATAATGTATGTACGGGGGCTTTGTGGATTGTTTTAAGATTGTATGGACTTGATGGCAGGTTACTGAAAGGGGTGAAAAGTTTTTATGTAAATTGTAGAGCATGTGTAAGAGTAGGAAATGCTGTGAGTGATTGGTTTTCCGTGAGAGTGGGGCTGCGACAGGGATGTGTGATGTCACCTTGGTTGTCTAATATTTATATTGATGGTGTTGTAAGGAAGGTGAATGCAAGAGTTTTAGGTGGAGGTCTGAGTCTGATGAATGTTGATGGTGGAGAGTAGAATCTGAAGCAGCTGCTGTTTGCAGATGATACTGCACTGGTGGCTGATTCAGAGAAGAGACTGAGACAGTTGGTAGAGGAGTTTGGAAGGGTGTGTAAAAGGAGGAAATTGAAAGTAAATGAGAATAAGAGTAAAGTGATGAAGTGTACGAGGTTGGTAAATGGTAGGGGGATGAATAAAGTTTTGAATGGTGAGTTGCTTGAGGAGGTACAATGTTTTAAATATTTACGGTCACATGTTGCTGTCGATGGAAGAATAGATGCAGAAGTGAAGTTTAGAATGAATGAAGTAGGTAAGTGCTGGGAGGAATGAAAAAAGTGTTTAGATGTCGTTTGCTTAGAATGGATGTAAAGAGAAGCCTGTATGAGGGTGTTGTGGTACCGACTGTGGTATATGGGGCTGAAACATGGAATATGGAATATGGGTGTATTAGAGATGAGGTGTCTGAGGAGTATGTGTGGTGTGACGCGTATGGATCGAGTGCGAAATGATGAAGTGCGAAGGAGAACTGGAGTTGTTCAGGAGATGGCTGGAAGAGTTGAGCAGAGGGTGTTGCGATGGTTTGGGCATATGGAGAGAATGGATAATGAGCGATTGGTGAAAAAGATAACTAGATCTGATGTGAGAGGTGTAAGGCTGAGAGGGAGACCACGAATAGGATGGATGGACAGTGTGAAGAGAGCACTGGATGCGAGAGGGATGTCCTATGAGCAAGGAAGTGTGGCTGTGCATGACATAAATAAATGGAGAGAAATTGTGAATGAATAAGTGATGATGCAGCTCTGAGGGGATATTCTCCCGCATTTGGTCTAATCAGCTAGTCAGGTCAGGTGCGGGTAAGGGGATGGGTCTATTATGATGTGGCAGGGGTAAACCAGCTCTGCCGTCGGGCCCTGCTGCAGATGTCACTGATTGCACTGCGCAGTTGACCCTTGTGCGGTGTGGTGCGGTGTGGATCTGTCCCTTCTCCCATGTGGGGCTAAGATGCAAATGAATGTTTGAATGGATGAGCAAATGGGGAGTGTGTCGTCCTGTGTCGGCTACCTTCCTTTACTTGGGGGAAACAGCCTAGGTATATAGACAGAGATAGAGATAGATGTATGTATGTATGTATATATATGTACAGACGTCGGAATAAGTTCGTTTCCTTTTCCGTGGACTAAGATGTTTGTAACACTGCTCGATGGAGAGCTACCCCCTCCTCCTCCCTTCCTCATTGTCCCACACTCCCACCCAACCCCCCCAGTTTTCTCTCCGACCCGATAACCCCATCCGGTACCCTCCGTACTCTCGCTCACAGCCAGCTAGGGGTTTCTGTACATCAAGCACCTCTCTAAATACACGTAGTCCGAACAACTAATAAAGGAATAGTACAGTATATATCATAAACGGAAAAGGTTTACTACACACTGTGTCTGTATGAGAGAGAGAGAGAGAGAGAGAGAGAGAGAGAGAGAGAGAGAGAGAGAGAAAATTAAGTCTGCTGTGATTAAATGTTGCCGTTGTAGACACCTTATTTACAGAGAGAGAGAGAGAGAGAGAAAGGAGTTACAAGGAAAAGTTAGGATCTAAATGACTCTGCAGCCCATACCGTGGAGATACATCTTGTTTGCCTGGGAATGCATATTCAATTCACATTTATTCTAGTGTAAGATCCTGCCGATGAATCCCTTAAACTTCTTTACTGTAGTGTTAACAACGTCCATGTTGAGTCAGTTCCATGTCGAGCAGATCTTGCACCTGAAAAAGTTTTCACGTAATTCTGTTGGTAATTTTATTTCATTTACGGCTGCCAACCATGGTTGTGAGCCGAGTCCGTGTTAAGAGTAAGCAACTTTCTATGTAATGATTGTGAAACCCATTCGGATTTTAAAAACTTTAATGAGCTGACCACGTAGTCTACTAGTTTCTACTAAAAAAGTCCCACAGCCCTCAGGCGAACCTGATACCTTAGTCTCCTGAACTCTTTCTAAGTCGACGTATGTCTTTTTCAAGCGACCAAAATTCCACAGCAACTCAGGAAGTGGCCGTATTAAAGAGATATAGACTGTGAAAATTATCTCTTTATTCCGAGAGAGAGAGAGAGAGAGAGAGAGAGAGTAAAATGATGTAAGATGGGGAAGAGAAAGAGAGGTGGAAAGAAGAGTGAGAAGGGAAAGGAGGGGAAGGAACGGAGCAGAAGAAAGAGAAAAAATAAAAGTACAGGAAGGTAATGACGAGGGTAACTGTAGGTGGGAGCAGGGAAAGATGGAATGTGGTAGAGGAGAACGTGCCTGTGGTGGGAGAGGGAAAAATGGGGTAAGAAAAAACTGGAGAGAGAGAGAGAGAGAGAGAGAGAGAGAGAATTAGGGAGATTATTAAGGAGACAGGAATAAAGAAAAAGACAGAAAAAAGAATCCTGCAGGAGAGAAAGGAACAGGATAGGACGTAGGGTAATAGCATGGAGGAAAAACTAGCTTCCTTTTTTGGGGGGCGAGGGGGTGAGGACGCAGGGAGAGAAATTAAGAGGATGATATGAAAGCAGGGTTATTCAGAGGAAGGAAAGTGGGTATCGAGGGTGTGAAGGGAGGTTAATATTAAAAAATAGAAGGAGGAAGAGGAAGAGAGAAATTTGAGATACCTGGAGGCAAGGAACTGGGTCTGAAGTGCGAGAGGAAAAGCAGAAAGAATGTATGTAGGGGTAGAACGGGAAGATGGATGAAAAGAAAAGAGGCGACAGGGAGGGGGGAGGGAAGGAGAGTCTGGAGAGGAATGAAAAAAGAGTGAGACCTTGGGAAAGAGGGAGGGAGGGAGGGAGGGAGGAGAGGGAGGGAGGGAGGAGAGGGAAAAGAAGAAAAGGGCTTATTACTGGAGGGGAGCAGGGAAGCAGTGAAGGAAAATGGTGTTAATATTGGTACAGGATTACGAAGGAAGTAAAGGAGTAAAAGAGACATGAAATTGTGACAGATGCCATAACTACAAAAACATTTTGATACAAGGAGGGAAGAGGCAGCGTGTGTAAAGTAAGGGGAGAGAGAGAGAGAGATGACCTTCCATAAGGATGAAGGAGGGGCATGGAGTGGTTCATGTGGAAAGTGACGGAGGGAGACAAGAAAATGAATAAGAAGATAACTGAAAAACATCTTTTTCTCGTTTCATCCATTGCTGTCTGTTCATTTCTTTTC
Organism: Coenobita brevimanus; assembly: GCF_032717465.1. Taxonomy (NCBI): domain Eukaryota; kingdom Metazoa; phylum Arthropoda; class Malacostraca; order Decapoda; family Coenobitidae; genus Coenobita; species Coenobita brevimanus. The sequence continues at coordinate 8,247,700 of NC_136986.1, read as the reverse complement.
TCTTCTTACATCCTTCCGTTTCTTTTTCTTCTCCCTTCCTCCTCTACTCTTTTCCAGTCCTATTTTCTTTTCTCTCTGCGTCACTTCCCTCTTTGTCTTACTCTGTCTTGACTTAGGTCTCCTATTCTTTATTTTTCTGCTTATCTTTCTCTTCGTTTTCTCTCAATACCGCCTTCCATCATCCTTGTCTCTTTTCTTCTCTCTCTGTTTTTTTCTCCTCTCTTCCCTCCCTCTTTCTGTCTTCCCTTATTTTTCCCTCTTTTCTTCTCTATTTTTTCCTTCTATCCCTACATCATTTCCCCGTCTACTTCTTCTCTTCTGTTCTTTTCCCCATGCCTTGCAATGGTCGATTATATTCCCTCTCCTCACTCTTCCGTATTTCTTTCCATCCTCTCCATTTCTCCCTTCCTCTATTCTTCTCTCAGTCTTTCTCCCCTTTCCTCCTTTCTCGTTTTACTTTCGTTCCTTTTTTCCATCTCTTCCACCCTTTCATTCCCTATTTGCTGTTGCCCAGCCTTTTTTTCACTCTAATATTTCTTTTCCCTCACTACGTTCTCCCAATCCGTTTCTCCTTCTCTCCAACCTTTCTCTCCCTTCCTTCCTCCCTCTTTCCAGACTTTCTCTTCCTTCCTTCCTCTCTCTCTCTTCAACCTTTCTCTCTCTTCCTCCCTCTTTCCAACCTTTCTCTCCCATACTCACTCCCTCTCCCAAGCCTTTCTTCCCTTTCTTTCTATTTCTGTTCAGACTTTCTTTTGGTTTCTCCCTCTTCCCCCTCCGTCAATCCTTCCCTTCTTCCCACCCTCTTTTCCCTTCTCTTTCCTCCTTTCCACAATTCATTCTCTCCACTAATCCCTACACTAAACCTTCTCTTCATTCCCTCCTTTCCTTTTAAAATCTCCCGCTCCCTCTGCCTCCCACTCAAAAGTCAGGGATACTTTCAACGTGAAGCCTGCCAGCCTTCACGGAGGGGAGTGAAAGAAAGGAGGAATGAGATAGAAGGAAGGAGGGAATTGGTGGAGAGAAGGATGTGAATGGGTGGAGGGAAGAGAAAGAACAGGACAATACTTGAGAAGGAAGGAGAAAAGAATGGGCCTAGAAAGACAGATATTTGGAGGCTGATGAATATGGAGTAAAGGAGGAAAGAAGAGAATACTGCAGGAGAGAGAGAGAGAGAGAGAGAGAGAGAGAGAGAGAGAGAGAGAGAGAGAGAGAGACTTTGAATGGTAAGAACAATCAGGAGAAATATTGATAAAAGAAGTGAGTGAAAAAAAAAAGCCGAAGCAGAGAGGAAGAAAACACGCAGGTGAAAAAATGGAACTATATTATAGAAGTGACACAGGGACGGAAGCGCCCGCACACACACACACACACACACACACACACACACACACACACACACACACACACACACACACACACACACACTCACAAACGCACACTTCCTGAATATTTTTCGACCTATCTGTCTGTGCCTGTCTGTACTCCTCCCCCCCCCCATCTCTCTCTCTCTCTCTCTCTCTCTCTCTCTGGATCCTTTGTCTCATCCCCAGTTTCCTTTCCCCTCCTTCCCCTTTCTTTATAGCTATCTGCTCAGTTCCTACCTTCCTCCCTCTCTCTTTCCTTTCCTTCGTCTTTCTACCCCTGTGTCACTCCCTCCTTACCTTACTCATCTTTTCTTTCTCCCTCCTTGTGTCACAACCTTGTCTTACTTTTTTCATCTGTCACATGTCTTACCTTCTTTTCTCCATTACTCTCTCAGTATGTCTTTACTTGTACTAAATCCATTTCCTTCACTGCTTTCTTTCCCCAGTAATAACTGCATGCTCTTTTTCTCTCTCCTCTCGCCGTCTCCCTGTCACCCGAAATCTCTTCTTTTATTCCGCTCTTCCCACTGTCTTTCCCTCCCTCCCTCCCTGCTCCTTCCCTTGTCTTCCCTTCTTAACATCCCCCTCCTCTTTCTTGCCCTAAAATTAACCTATTTTCTTCCCACCCTTAATCTCTACATTCTCTCCACAAATTTCTCTAATTTCTCTGTTTCTCTCCCTCCCTTTTTACTTGAATGTTACATTCGTTCTACTCAGCCTCCTTGCTTTCGTCTTATCCTTCTTAGTTCTTTCCCTGCATCCTTGCCAGAATAACACACTTTCTTCCTCCTCCCTGTTACCTTGCCTCCTTTTCTAATTTTCCTCATTATCGTTCTCAGTATTCCGTTCCGTTGCTCTCTTTCCCACTTTCTTCTTTTATTATTCCTATTTATATGTTTGTTCCATTCCCATTTTCTCAGCTGTCTCCCCTTTGTCTTTACATCCCTGTCTCCCGGCCTTTCTATTCACATCTCCCTTTTCTCTTTCCCATTCACACTCCTTGCATCACATTTCACCTCTCGCTGTCTCTTCTCACTCTCGTTGTTCTCTCCTTGCCTCTCCCCTTTTTATTTTCTCCGTAACTGCCCTCTCATTTCTCATTTTTCCACTCGCTCTCCCTCTCCGCCTGTTTCTCCCTGTCTTTTAACTCTCTCTCTCTCTCTCTCTCTCTCTCTCTCTCTCTCACACACACACACACACACACACACACACACACACACACACACACACACACACACACACGAATATGAGGACCTGGCAGAGAGTACAAATCAGAGTTTAAGAGCATTATTACATTAAATGGAAGAGAAATCGGAAAGAATTATTCTAACTGGAGATTTTAATACAAATATAAATTGGAATACTCTAGATATAATAAGCCAAGAAAGCTGTTGGGGCCAAAAGCTCCTGGATCTCGTGCAAGAGTTTTTCCTGACGCAACATGTGAGGGAAACCACCAGAAGAAGAGGACTCGATGTACCTTGAATGTTAGATCTCATATTTACTAGGCAAGAAAATGATATTGACAGTTTAATATATCACCCTCCACTCGGCAAAAGGGACCATCCAATACTATATTACAACTTCAGGATAGCATATGACATAGTTAACAGCAATGAAAGTTACAAAAGGAACCTAAACTATAAAAAGGGAAATTATCTTGACCTAAAGAAGTATTTCTTAGAAGTTGCTTGGGAAAATGAGCTTAGAGGACAAGATTTAAATGCTGTATATAAAAAATTCCGTGAATTTTATGAAATAGGAGTCCAGAAGTACATCCCAAATCACAAACAAGCAGATAACAAAATACAGAAATGGTTCAATACAGAATGTAAAAAATCAAAAGAAAGAAGAGATTTGTTGTGGAATAGATACAGAAGACACAATAGTGAAAAGGGCATATAATAATTACAAACAGGCAAGAAACGATTATACAAGAATAAGGAGGGAAGCCCAAAAACAGTTTGAGGAGGATATCATAAATAAAAGTAGTGATCAACCGAAGCTGTTTTACAGCTACATCAGAAGCAAAACCAAAGTAAAAGATATAATACAATCCATTACGGACGAGGGAATCACCTATACACAAGAGAAAGACATTTTGTGAAGCACTAAATAAGAATTTCCAATCAGTTTTTACAGAAGACAAAAATTTTGAGAGGGACTATGTGGAACATGCATGTCCACAAATACTATCAGATATACAAATATCAGAAAAAAGTAATACAGGAGGAATTAAGTAAATTAGACAGAGGAAAATCAAATGGTCCTGATGAAATTTCATGTTGGGTGTTACGAGAATGTGCAAAGGAGTTAAGTAAACCATTATTTTTTAATTTTCAAGAAATCCTTGAGTCAAGGTAAACTACCTGATATTTGGAAGAAACCAAATATTGTCCCCTTATTCAAGAAAAGGAACAGACAAAATCCACTCAACTACCGACCAGTATCGCAGACCAGTGTTGTAAGCAAGGTATTAGAAAAGCTTATAAGAAAAGCTTGGGTAAATCATCTAAAAGAACACAGTATGATAACAGAAAGACAGTTTGGTTTCAGAAAAGGAAAATCATGTGTTACTAATCTGTTGAGCTACTATGACAGAGTAACAGACACAATACAGGAAAGAGAAGGATGGGTGGACAGTATCTATTAAGATTTCAAGAAAACATATGACACAGTACCACATCAAAGACTTTTATGGAAACTGTACCATCAAGGAGGAATTCGAGGCAAACTGTTTTGTTGGATGCAAGATTTCCTCATAAAAAGAGAAATGAGGATAGTACTAAGGGGAAACTACTCATCATGGAAAGAAGTGACTAGTGGAGTACCACAGGGCTCAGTGCTGGCACCAATCATGTTTTTAGTGTATATAAATGATATAGACAGTAACACTGGACATGAAAGCTATCTAAATATGTTTGCAGATGATGCAAAAATACAAAGGAGAATTACTAACACAGACTTTTGTAAAGAGCTACAAGAAGAATTAAATAAACTTCATGAATGGAGTAATACATGACAAATGGAATTCAATGTGGACAAGTGTCATGTAATCACGTTTGGTAAAAGTGGAAAAAGACCTGATTGGGATTATACATTAGGAAATAACACCCTACATACATCAGAAAGAGACAAGGACCTAGGTGTGATCATCAATAACAGACTATCTCTGGCTGACCACATCAGTGAGAAGGTACGGAATATGTATACACTGCTTGCAAATATGAGAACAGCATTCATTTACATAAATGAAGACATGCTAAGAAGGATAATAACATCATTCATCAGACCAACCCTGGAGTATGCATCAGTAGTCTGGAGTCCTCATCTCAAAAAACACATAGACAAGATTGAAAAAGTTCAAAGGGCCGCTACAAGATGGATACCATCTTAAGGGATCTAAGCTACGAAGAAAGACTAAATAAACTGAATCTACCAACACTACAGGAGAAAAGGAAAAGAGGTGACATGATAATGCTATATAAGTGCATATCAGGGAAGGAGAAAATAGACATAAATGATTACTTAACATATGGAGAAGCATCAGCAAGAGGACACTGCAAAAAACTGCATAAGAAGAGAGGTGATAAAGACGTAAGGAAATTCAGTTTCCCAAACAGAGCAATTGATCAGTGGAATGCACTACCGAATGAAATAGTGTGTGCCAAAATAATTCACAAATTTAAGGATATGTACGATAAATATGGTTTAAGACACGGGACAGTACAAGCTTGACTCATTCCTGTAAAGATACAATTAGGTAAGAACAATTAGGTAAGGTAAGAACACACACACGCGCACACACACACACACACAGACACACACACACACAGTGGCAGGAGATAAGACGGATATGCTTGCTGCAGTCTGTTGCTTGTCATACCTAATGTGTATCTAAAATGAGTTAAGCTCGGTACTGGGCTCAGTTAAGAAATTATTTGGTATTGCAGAATATGTATAAGCAAAAAAGTGAAGCCAAAAGAAATATATTTCATAAATCAGAGCTCCAAGGAATTCGCTGATGGCAGGGGGCAAGCAATTAGGTGTTGTCATACTTTGGACGGGTAGCAGGACGGCAGATTGTAAGTAATTAGCCTATCGTTCTGTAATATGGTATACAGTAGTTTCAAGATTTTAATCTAGGTAAGAGATAACAGTAGAAAACAGAATGATGAATACGGAGAACTGGTTGAAATAGAAACATTTAATAAAGAAATGAAGAAAGTGAAATAACTGGAAAGAACTTTGAAACTGAAAATAGAGACAATCAGAAAGGAACTATACCTAGAGAAGGACCAAAATTAGGATTAATAAATATTATAAACAGAAAATACCCAACAATACTGTAGATGAGTTGCCAGCTGAGGTAAACTTTTTGAGAAAAAAGGCCAGTGAAATGTGGCGTACAGAAGTCAGCCATGAGATACTTTTGGAAGAGTTCAAAAATGATACAGCTCTTTTTAGGCAAGCAGGTAGTCGGATCGAACAAAACAGTGGCATTGAAAAAAGGGAAGTCAGGCAACTCAAATGATGAGAAAGTGCACACATGATGTACAGAGAACATATGCAGAGGTCGTAAAAATAAAACACGAATTAGAAAACAAGGTCGAAGCAAAAATGATAAGAAAGGAAGTGAAAGAGGTCATAAGAAACAGCCCAAAGCTGATAAAGGATGCAGCTGAGATCAACAAATCTTGTAAAGATCAAGAAGAAATAAGAAACAGAATATCTAGAGACTGAAGATAGTAATTATAATGAACATATTAAAAAAAAAAAGGATCAGAGGACATCTGTGAGAAAGATATGGAGGGATTTGGGGAAATATGAGAGAAACAAGTCAAGGCATCTGAAAGTAATTTTTCAAACTGTGAACACTGTGGACAGAATACAAAAAAAAAAAAAAAATGCTGACAGACTTAAGGAATCAGAGGAATTCAAATGTAGGCATTCATATGTTATGACAATATGTAATAATTCTGGACATTAATATAATTATTATTGTTCGAGCAAGCGAAGCGAATAAGAACACCAGCTTTAGTCACAGTCTGGACCCCCGACATGTGTACTGGAGTGAAAGATTTATTGCATCAGCAAGAAATGGGGGCAGGGGTCGGGATGAAAACTGTAGTAGAGTAGCGAACTTTTTTGGATATCTCGGCCAGTTTTGAGGTTACAAGAATGATAGACACCAATTTGGAAATCACATAAAAATCCTCAGTTATTTTCATTTCATAGAGAACCCGTAATTCCCAACAGTTTTTCCATTAATCGAGGAAACTATTATTTATAAGGAAGATTAGCATAATAGCTGGCTGGACAAGAAGTAACAGTCTAAGATTTTGTGAGTAGCGCAGCAGTTTTTTCCGATGACTGCTGATAGCAATCAGGTTTTGCCTTTTCAGAACAAATAATACCTTCTGTTTGTTTGTTTTTTTTGGAAATTTTTGATGAATCCGAGTCAGACTAATACCATACCCAGAGCAACGAAAGAAACTGAATTTCTGATTTCTGAGTCGAGTTGGAGCACACGGAGAGATCTGGTGAAAGTAATTTTTGTGAGTGAGCAAAAAGCAGTCATTATTAACCTGCTAGGTTGCAAGACCGAAAATTAATACAAGAGGAGTATTGATTTTAGGATGTGTGAGGGAATATTTTTGGTGTAATCTAATAACTTCTTTTTAGTGTTTTCAGGTCAGGAAGTCAGAGGAAGATGAGCCACATAAGCCAATATTCAGCACTGCCTGACTTGCTCACTCGCTCGCTCAAACACGTTCCATACTTTCAGTGTGGACTTCTATTACATGTGTTATATTAATATATATGGACTGAGAGCCCGAAAGTACGATCGAGGGCACAAGGCAGGATATAGGGTCAGCTAGGAGGTTCGTTGTCACGTTACATTATGCCGTCAATCACATCTCCATATAACCTTGTACAATAAAACTCCGTAACCCGAGACGTAGCTATAACTCACTTCACTTATGATAAAAGAATACACAGAAAGGGAAAATGAAATAGAGAGAGAGAGAGAGAGAGAGAGAGAGAGAGACCTATTCACTCTACTCAACGATGCACCATTTTACTAGCAGTGGCCTTCACACTCCACTGGTGACAGAGGGACAGCCATTAATCTACGATACACTTACAATATCTCTCTCCATCTAATCAAAGCTCTCGGCTACGACTATCGACACAAAGACGTGTGAATAAAAACAAGCCTAACTTAGGAGATGTGGGGATTGCTGAAGGAAAAGAGGGTAGAAGCAAAAAGAAACAATGATGCAAGCTCAGATGAAGGGAGAAGTAATTTTTGTACAACGCAGTTGGATTACAAGAAAGAAAATGGCACATAATCAGCAGGGACTAAAGAAAAGGAGGATAGTATTCTCAACCAAGGTCAAATATGTAAACGACATGGCTAATCTGATGTACTCAAATGTACATGGAATAGTATCCACATTATTAGAGATACAAGACTATACCAAACAAAAGTAGCCTTATATTACAGTATATGCCTAACAGAAATTATATTAACTCCAAGGATATTCAATGACTCCTTAAAATTTGATGAACACAATAAATGGAGAAAGGACAGAAAATGAAGAAAGGAGGAAGAGTTATGATATTAATAAAGAAAAAACTCCATGTCAAAGAGATAGAACTAGATATACCCTCACAAGTAGAATTAATTGCTGTAGAGATTAACACATCTGAAGGGAAAACAATTGTGGCAAATTAATAAATGCCACCTAAGACAAACACATCGGATAGAGGTGAATATGAAGACCTGGCTGAAAGTACATAATAGAGTTTAAGAACCCTGCTACATAGAATGGAAGAAAAATCTGAAACAATTACTCTAACTTAAGATTTCAACACAATATAAATTGGAATACTGTACAATCTAGAATATTTCATAGCTTTTACCTTCATAGCTTCGTACATCTAAAGTCTAGATGTAAAAAGCTATGAAAGCTGTTGGGATCAAAAGCTCGTGGCTCTCATGCAGGTGTTTTTCCGAGCACGAGATGTAAAGGAAAACGCCAGAAAAACCGGCCCAGAAATACCATCATTATTAGATCTTACATTTACTAGGCAGGGAAATGAATTTGGTAACATAATTTATCACCCTACTTTCGGCAAAAGCGACCATACAGTATTAAATTCCAATTTCAGGATATCACATGATACAGCTTTCTCTCACGTATGTGGTGAGCGTGAGAGAGCGGCTATACCTGTGCACGAGTATGCAGGACTCAGTAAAACTGATTTCTGAGCCTCGGTGAGCATTTTAATGGCGAAATTCGTTGTTTCCACATCAAAATCTATCATTTTTGCCCCCCAAAAAAGCTCGAACAATGGCCGGCACTGGGGTGACCCAGAGGGCTAAAAATAGCCGTCATTCAGCAGGTTAATAAAATGCTGGATTCGGCCGTGTATATATATATATATATATATATATATATATATATATATATAATTCAGCTATAATTCAGCGAATTTTACTAAACGGCAGTTCAAAATTATATCCCACAGCATAAAGTAGAAATAAGGATGATGAAATGGTTTAACACCGAATGTAAACGCAAAAGAGAAAGGAGATTTGCTGTGGATTAGGTACAGATGACATAATAGCGAGAGGGCATATTTAACAACTATAAACAGGCAAGAAATGATTATACAATGATAAGGAGATAAGCTCAGAGGCAGTTTGAGGAAGACATTATAAATAAGAGTAGTGAGCAACCGAACTTGTTTTACGGCTAGATACAAAGCAAAACTAAAGTCAAAGACGCAGTACAGTTCATCATGGATAAAGGGAAAATCTATATCAATGAAGGAGATATTTGCGAAGTCTAAACCTGCCCCATCCTGACGTTTTCTGGGCAGTGGTACGCCCGAGTCCCGACATTTTTGGACCTTTTTTTTTTTTTTTTTTGGCTCAAACATCCGCTTTTGGTGAGAAACATCGAAAATTCATCGCTCACCTGAGGTTTAAAATACTCGATTTAGGTACGAGTACTTCCTTACCTGACTGGGTTTTCTAACAGGCTGGCACCAAAGAAAACGAGTTCTATGGGAGGGTAACTATTTTATCCACTCATAAACAGTATTTATTTATTTACTTGGTACGAATTTATATGTAGTACAAGAGTATATTGGTTTTCAAACAGTAATATAGGCATTATAAGGATTGTTTCACTCAGTAACTCATCACCATTCATGACCTTTTTTTTCCCACATTACCTGATCATCATTTCTGACTGTTTCTTCCTCTAATGCTATGTAAACTTTGTCCTCCACATTGTCATCGATTGGGGAATCACTCTGGCCCTGAATGTCTTTATTGGCCAGGTCACTGGTAACAGGTGAATTGCCAAGACAATGGTGTGCAGGGGGGGGGGAGAGGTTATGCGGTGTAAGGCATTGTCCCTGCTTGGCATCTTGTAGAGGAATAGAGGAAGGTCGTGTATACGTGCCAAAAATCACTCGCGAAATCACTCACAAAAATTGAAAATTGTACAAATTAGGGACCTTGCAATGTTGCCGCATTAATTCACGTCGCCGGGACATGAGTGCACATCATGTGCGGACGCTAATTCACATCGCCGGGACGGCGCGGGTTAAACAAAAAAAATCCAACCGGTTTTTCCAGAAGAAAGTACATTTGACAGAGATAAATAGGAATCAGCAAGCCGTAACCTATTAACAAATCTATGTATATTAGAACAAGAGGTCCAGGATGAGATGAGTAAATTAGACAAATGAGAGCAAATATTATTGTCCTGACAAGATATCACAAAGGGTATTACATGAATGTGCAGAGGCGTTAGGCAGACCAGGACATTTACCATTCAAGGAATCCTTAAGACACGGCAAACTGCCTGATATTTTCAAGAAAGCAAACATTGTTCTCCTCTCCCAAAAAGGAGAAAGACAAAAGCCATTTAATAACTATCCATTATCACTGACCAGCATCCTAAGTAAGATATTAGACAAGCTGATTAGAATAATTTTGGCAAATCAGTTGGAAAAACAACATAATAACATAATGACAGTTGAGCTTTAGGAAGGGGAAAACCTGTGTTGCCAATCTATTAAGCTGCTATGATAGAGTTGCAGAATCACCACAGAAAAGATACAGGTAGGTAGACAGCTGCTATTTGGATTTAAAGAAGGCATTTGACAAAGAACCACACCAAAAACTTTTATGGAAACTACAACATCAAGGAGGAATAGAGGCAATTTGTTATTTTACTGCAAGAAAGCCCCAACCAAAGGCCAGGAGCCCGCAAATTGTTCCCTCCAAGAAAATGAAAAGTTAAAAGAGAGCTAAATTCAAGACCTGTAAATTTCGAGATGCATGGACACACTGTGTTTGTAAGACAGATCACAGGCAGCAGGAAATATAGAGAGAGGAAGACAGTTCCAGAGTTGGCCTGTTGCAATGGTTAACTCTTGCATTAGAGAGTTGGACAGAAATGGAATGAGAGTTTGTTTTAAAACACGTGTTACACGCCCATCGTACTGATGAGGGAATGCAAGCAGACGGTTCAGAGGAGCAGTGACCACTGAAGCAGTGATAGTGAAGAGATAAAGATGCAACAGTGTGACAAAGAGACAGAGGTTTAAGGGAGCCAGTAAGACGAAGAGGGTTAACAAGATAAAAAGCCTTTGACTCCACCTTGTTGAAAAGAGCTGTACAGTATGTGGGGAGCCTCCCCACACATGAGGGTTGTACTTTACACAGGGGCAAATATAACCTTTGTATAACGGCAACAACTGTCTAGGGACAAAGAAGGCACGGAATCGGCTTAGCACACCTAATCTCTTGGAAGCAGATTTTACAAGAGAGGTAATATGTTCTTTCCAAGATAAATCCAGAGAGAATGAAACCCTAATAATACATTTAAAGATAATGCAGGATTAAGCTGGATATTATTAAAACTTAGATGGTACTCCTGTGGAAGATGTCAAGTTGATAGATGTAAGAACACAGTTTTTGATGAATTAATAACAACAACATTCCTTTTATCCCAATCAGAGATATGAGCCAAGTCAGACATTAGGTGTGCCATAGCCTCATCCCTTGTTTGTTGAAGTAACTGGTAAGATGGACGCTGCAGAAACGAATGGAGAGGTGAAGGGTGAGTCATCATCATGTGAGTGGAAAGGGTTGGATGTACATCGATGACTGTTGGATGTAAGATTTTCTCAGAAATAGGGAAATGAGAACAGTACTAACGGGAAATTTTTCACCATGGAGTGAAGTGATTAGTGGAGTCCCATAGTTCTCAGTGCTGGCGCCAATTATGTTTTTAGTATGTAAATGACATTCACAGTAACACTGAAAATGGAAGCTATGTATTGTAAATATGTTTCCTGATGATGCAGAAATACAAAGGAAACTTACAAATACAGACTCTTGTAGAGAGCTACAAGAAGAATTAAATAAGCTTCATGATGGAACAATAGATGGCAAATGGAATTCAGTGCAGACAAATGCCATGTAATCAAGTTTGGTAAATGTGAAAAAAGGTCAGACTGGGATTATAAGCTGGGACGCTCAACCCTACACGTATCAAAAAAGGAGCACCTAGGAGTGATTATCTGTAACAGACTATTTCCGGCTGATCACATCAATGAGAAAGTACGGAACATGCACACACAACTTGCCAGTACGAGAGTAGCATTCAAATATATATATAAATCAAGACAACATGAGAAGGATAATAATATCATTCATTAGACAATCTCTGGAGTATGCATCTGTAGTCTGGAATCCACATCTTAAAAAAACACATAGATAAGATTGAACAGGTACAATGGGCTGCTACAAGATGGGCACCAAGCTTAAGGGATTTAAGCTATGAGGAAAGATTAGAAAAATTAAATTGACCAACATTACAAGAGAGAGTGAAATGAAGAAACATAATTATGCTATATAAATGTACCACAAGAAAAGAGAAAATAGACATCAGTGGGTATATAACCTATGGAGAAGCAACAAGAGGACACTGCAAAAAATTGCACAAAAAGAAAGGTGATAAAGGCATAAGGAAATTCAGTTTCCCAAATAGATTATTTGATCAGTGGAACGCACCAAATGAAATATCGTGCTAAAATTATTCATAGAATTAAAGATATGTAAGATCAAATTAGTTTAATGCACTGGACAGTACAAGCTTGACTCATTCCTGTAAAGAAACAATTGGTAAGAACAATTAGGTAAGAAAACATACACACACACACACACACACACACACACACACACGAGAGAGAGAGAGAGAGAGAGAGAGAGAGAGAGAGAGAGGGCGCACACTGAGTCGCTCTGCTACTTCTGGCCATTGCTGGTCATTACTGGCTACACCTAAGAGTATCTTTATATATGTCAAGCTCTGTACTAGGCTTAAATCAAGTGATGTTCTATTATAGTACAGAAAGTACCGTATAAACAAAAAAAGGTTGTGAAAATAATAGAATACATCCAAGTCAGTGCATTGAAAGAAATCCCTAGATACAACGTAACATCAGTGGGGTGTCATCATTATCACCAGGCAGGTAGCAGGGAGATGCAGATATGTAGGTAAAAGTAACCTTTCTAAGTAAGATTTATCTTTCTGCAGGATGAGTACTGTCTTTAGTAAAGGGGGTGCGGAAGGAGTTCAGAGAAGGAATAAGAGTAGAAAAAAGGATGTTTTCTTCCCAGACCTGGTTGAAATGGAAATATATGATAAATTAGTAGAGAAAGTGAATAAACTGGAGAAAACTTTTCAAATGGAAACAGATGAAATTAAAAACAACAACTATGCATGCAGAAGAAAGAAAATGGAAAACTAGTAAGGGAATTAAACAAAAGTGAGGCAACAATAGATGAGCTGTCATTTGAGGCAGTGTCACTGAGAAGGGAGACTAGTGAAATGGCAGGTACAGTTGTCAACCATGAGAGTACTATGGAGGAGTTCAGAAGTGATACAGAGGCAGTCAGGCAAACAAGCAGTCTGTTAGACCAAAGCAGTGATACTGAAGAGAAAATAACCCAAGTGAACGAAATGATGCTAAATTGCAAAGATGAAGTACAAAGTACGTATGCCGAAATGGTGAAAGTAAAGAAAGACTTAGAAACAAAAGTAGAAGAAAAAAGTATTAGAAAGGAAGTGCAAGAAATAATTTAAAAACAACGCTGGTCAAAGAATCAGCAGATATAAACAGATCTCTAGTAAGCACTGGTATAGATGATGAAGAAATAAGAAACAGAATCCCGAGAGACAAAAAGGAGATGGTTAATATAATGAACACATTGAAAGAAAGTATCGGAGTATATCTGTGATGATAATATAGAGGAACACAAAAAGCCAGGGAAATATGAGAGAAATAAGTAAAGAACCTTGAAAATAACCTTCCAAATTGTGAACACTGCAGTGGAAATATTTAAAAATGCTTACAAACTAATGGAAAAAGAGGAAAAAAAAAAGTATGGATAAAAAGATGTCTAATTCAAGAGGAATGGGGAGAGCTAAAGGAAAAGAGGGAAAAACAAAAACAAAAAATGAGGAAACATCAGAGGAAGAAAGGAGCATTTTTTTTTTTTTTTAAGTAGTGGAATTACAAGTAAGAAAATGATATATAAACAACAGGGACTAAGAAAAGAAGGTTAGACTCAAACTATGTCAGATATGTAAAGAACATGATTAAGTTGATGTACTCAAATGCTGACGGAATGGTATCCAAATTATTAGAGATAAAAGACTTACCAAAGAAATGGAACCTAATATTATTTGCCTAACTGAAACATAATTAATCCCAAGGATATCAAACTACACCCTAAGCTGTGAGATTACATTATATGGAGAAGAGATAGAAATGGGAAAAAAATTAGGAGGTTCTGGTACTAAAAAGAAAAATCTACAAGTCAAAGAGATACAGCTAGATATATCGTCACTAGTAGAACTGATTGCACTAGAGATTGACACATCTGAAGGGAAAATAATTGTGGCAAAATTATGCATGCCACTCAAAACAAACACTTGGGAAAGAGTCGAATATGAAGACCTGGCAGAAAGTGCAATTCAGGGTTTAAGAACATTACTACATAGAATGGAAGAGAAATATCTATCTATCTATCTATTGCCAGACGCCTCAATCCCGTTTGAGGTGGCCACAAACAAATCGCCTCCACGTCGTCCTGTCCCCCGCCATTTCACTGCCCCGCTCCCAACTCACACCCCCCTCTCTCATATACCTCTCCACCCCATCCCTCCATCTCATCCTCGGCCTCCCCCTCCCTCTTCTCCCCTCCACCTCACTCACATACACTCTCTTCGTCAGTCTTTCACCCTCCATCCTCTCCACATGGCCAAACCACCTCAGTGTGTTCCTCATAACACTTCCTATCACATCCACATTCACACCACAACGGTCCTTTATATCCTCATTCGTCAGCCTGTCTTTCCATGTGACTCCACAGGCTCCTCTTAAATAACTCATTTCACGAAAGAATTATATTTACTGGAGATTTCAAAACAAATATAAATTATAATACTCTAGATGTAAGAAGCTATGAAAGCTGTTGGGTTGAAAAGCTCCTAGATCTTGTACAGGAGCTTTTACTAACAACATGTAAAGGATTACACTAGAAGAAGAGGATTTGTTCATCCATCATTACTAGATCTTACATATACCATGCAATATTATGATATCAACAACATAATGTAC
This sequence comes from Coenobita brevimanus, assembly GCF_032717465.1. NCBI lineage: Eukaryota > Metazoa > Arthropoda > Malacostraca > Decapoda > Coenobitidae > Coenobita > Coenobita brevimanus. The sequence continues at coordinate 8,232,617 of NC_136986.1, read as the reverse complement.
CATCCTCCATTTGGCAAAAGCTGCCATGCAGTATTATATGCCAAGTTCAGGATTCCATATGATACACCGGTAGTTCGCAGTAATGAAACTTCTAATAAGAGCTTAAACTACAAAAAGGGCAACTGCCATGACCTAAAGAAATACTTCATAGAAACAGAATGGGAATAGGAGCTTAGAGGACAAGATATAAATGTTTTATATATAAAAAATTCTGTGAATTTTATGAAACAAGAGTCCTAAATTATATCCTTGAGCTGAAAGAAATAGAAATGAGGATAAAGAAGTGATTTAACACAAAATATAAAACATCAAAAGAGAAATAGAGACTTGCTGTGGAATAGATACGGAAGACACAATAATGAGAGAGCATATAACAACTATAAACAGGCAAGAAGTGATTATAAAAGGACAAGGAGAGAAGCGCAAAGGCAGTTTGTGGAAGACATTATAAATAAAAGTAGTGATCAACCAGAGCTTTTGTATAGCTACATCTGTAGCAAAACCAAAGTTAAAGGTAAAATACAGACCATCATGGATGAGGGGATAACGTATATCCAAGAAAAAGATATTTGCAAAGTTTTAAACAAAAATTCCCAGTCTGTTTTTACAAAAGAAAGAAATTTTGAGAGGTGATAAGAACGTGCATGCCCACACATATTACCAGATATTCGAATATTTGAACAAGAGGTTCAGGAATAATTCTGTAAATTAGACAGAGGAAAAGCAAATGGTCCTGACGAAATTTCAGGTTGCGTGCTACGTGAATGTGCAGAAGAGTTAAGCAGAGCAGTAAATTTAATATTCAAGGAATCTCTAAGTCAAGGTAAACTACCTGATATTTGGAAGAAAGCAAACATTGTTCCCCTTTTCAAGAAAGGAAATAAACAGAATCCACTCAGTTACAGATCAGTGTCCCTGACCAGTGTTTTAAGCAAGGTATGAGAAGAGCTAATGAGAAAAATTTGTGTAAAATCATCTGGAATTATTCAATATGGTAACAGAAAAACAGTTCGGTTTTGGAAAAGGAAAATCATGTGTTACAAGTCTATTAAGTTACTATGATCGAGTTGCAGAAACACTACAGAAAAGAGAAGGATGGGTGGACAGCACCTGCTTATATTTTAAGAAAGCGTCTGATAGAGCACCGCACGAAAACCTTTAACCGAAACTGTACCATCAAGGTGGAATCCAAGGTAGTCTGTACTGTTGGATGTAGGATTTTCTCAGAAAAAGAGAAATGAGAACAGTACTAAGGGGAAATTACTCATCATGATGGGAAGTGACTAGCGGAGTTCCACAGGGCTCAGCAGTGGCACCAATTATGTTTTTAGTATATTTAACCTGTACCATCCCAGGCATTTTTGCAATTTTATACCCACCCAATCCCGGACCAAAAACGGAAAAATTTTTTATTGGATAAAACAATCCAAAAGGACATATAAATCAAGGAAAAGCAAAAAAAAGTAGTCCTTATAGAAGAAAAGTGCAGGATGGCCGTCCATCGTGTTTCTAGCCCAGTTTCTCAAGCTGTGAGCTAGGTTTTCCCACCCAGCTGGGCGGGATGAGAGAGAACGGGGGAGGAGAATGGGGGCATCCCCGTTCTCAATATCCTTCTCCACTGGCGCATATTCCTCACCAGAAGAGCCGTCCAGGTCTTCCTCTTCTACAGAATCACTAAATGAAGGGACAGAGGGTCCATGTGACAGTGTCAACCATCTCCTTCAGCCCAATGAGGCAGAAAAATGACGTGACTTCCGCGACATTCTAATGCTGTGACAGACAGAGGCACACTGATGTTACCCAGCCATGCAGAACCAAACTCAGTGCTACAAGTGCTTGTGCACAATGTTCCTAATACATTAAACTAAATCTTAGCAAAGAATTTGCTAGATTGAGCAGTTAGAGACGCGCTACAGCGCTCAAATTATGCTGTCGGCACCCTCACGTTGCTGGGATTACTCAAGACGTTTTGTACCGTTGGCACCCTCACGTTGCTGGGATTACTCAAGACGTTTTTTACCTTCGGCACCATGCCCACGGCAGGATTGTACGGGTTAAATGATATGGACAGGAACATTGGAAACAGAAACTATCTAAATGTGTTTGCTGATGATGCAAAAATACAAAAGAGAATTGCAAACACAGACCCTTGCCAAGAGCGACAAGAATTAAATAAGCTCCATGAATGAAGCAGAAGATGGCAAATGGAATTCAATGTGGACAAATGCCATGTAATTAAGTTTGGTAAAAAAAAAAAAAAAAAAAAAAAAAAAAAAAAACAGATTGGGATTATAAGCTAGGAAGTTCAACCCTACGTATATCATAAAAGGAGAAGGACCCAGGAGTGATTATGAATAACAGACTATCTCCAGCTGACCACATACCTGGAAATGAAAAGCTAGGGAACATGCATACATTGCTTGCTAATATGGGCATAGCATTCACATATATAAATGAAGACATGCTGAGAAAGATAATAACAACATTCATCAGACTAACCCTGCAATATGCATCACTGGTCTGGAATCCTCATCTCGAAAAACACCTAAATAAGACTGCAAAACTACAAGGGCCGTTATAAGATGGGTACCAACCTTAAAGGATCTAAACTATGAAGAAAGACTAGAAAAACTGAACCTACCAACATTATAAGAGAGAAAAAGAAGAGGAGATATGATTACGTTGTACAAATGCATCTCAGAGAAAGAAAAAATGGGCATCAGTGAGTATAAAACTTATGGGGAAGCATCACCAAGAGGACACTGCATAGAAAAGCTGCATAAAATGAAGGTGACAAAGACGTAAGGAAATTCTGTTTCCCAAATAGGGCAACTGATATGTGGAATGCACTACCGAATGAAATAGTATGTGCCAAAACTATTTATAAACTTAAGGATATGTATGATAAAAATGGTTTAATATACGGGACAGTAGGAGCTTGACTCATTCATGTAAGATAAAATTAGGTAAGAATAATTAGGTAAGGTAAAGAACACACACACACACACACACACACACACACACACACACACACACACACACACACACACACACACACACACACACACACACACACACACACACACACACACACACACACACACACACACACACACACACACACACACACCGCTCGCTGGCGCAGTGGTAACGTTCTCGCTTGCCATCTGGTAGACGGGAGTTCGCGCCTCGCTCAGGTTGCGAAAAGTTTCACTGACGAAGTGGGTGGTTACCGTCCCCCTTGAGCAAGGGGATGGGTGTGTGCGTGTGTGAAGGTCACAGCCTTGCCCTAAGATCGGACTATATGAGCTCTCAGCTCCCTTCCGGGAGGGTAAAAGCTGACGATCACGTCCATCATGTGATCATGACCGACCCGGTGAATTACACAAACACAGATGGCTAGTCGGGACTTGGCATCCTTATTTCCAAAACTGCCCATGGAGGAGCCTGTTACCTTAATTTTTGAAAAAAAAAAAAAAATCAGGATAAATGTAACCTTCCTATAAGAAAAAAAAAGCTCAAGTGAACTGGAGGAAATGTGCATCAGTCTTACGTATTTCAGGTATAATGATGCGTTAAACGCACGTTTTTGGATGACTGTGAGTCACCATTGAACGCTGTGTTGACCAACCTCTTCATGGAGGCACTGGAAGCTGGCCTGTACAAGCAGTTCATTCCACATACCGATTCGCGGCTGCGATATGTGAATGATGTTTTTGTCATTGTACCAAGGCAGTTCGATGTACTTGATCTGCAGGACAACTTAATGAAGATGAGTCATGGATACAGTCCTCCCCGGAGGAAGAGACCAACAACTGCTTACCTTCTCTGGATAACCCACTCATCGAGGCCGACACCAAACTGGCCTTTGAAGTTACAGATAGACAGCAAACAAGAGCAGTTTGATACGTTGTTATTCCAGTCACAGTACTAGTATCAGGAATGGTGTCTTCACAGGCTTTTGTCTTACAGCTCTGCAGTTTTATAGTAAAAAGTTTTTGGAAGAAGAATTTCAGTATATAAGTGAGACATTCACTAAGTTAAAGTACCCACGGCATAAAGTATTAAATACCAGGAATCATACCAGTCCTGTCCATGAACTACCAATTGCTAAAAGGCCCAGTAATATGATGTAAATAATCCTTCCCAGCAACAGTACTAGCACCAACAGTCCACGCATTTAAAAAAAAAAATTAGGACCTTAGGTAGTCTTTAAGACATCTCACACAATAGGTAATTTGCTTAGATATAAGAAAGGAGCAACAAGCACAGCCGAGATACAGGTTTACTCCATACCATGTGCAGTGTGGGAAAAGGTGTATATAGGAGAAACAGTAGGTGACTTAGGAATCACAATAATAGAACACAAGTATGCAGTGAGTTGACAGAACACTAATAACGCATGTGTAGTAATTTCATTGGATGCAAGACATGTAATGAAAGAGGTTTGTGCAAAAATATTGTTCAGAACAAAGACTTTAAAAGACGCAGATATGCTGAGGAAGAAGGAATTTCATTTTCTAACACCACACTACACAATACTGGGTTATATCATTTAGCAAAGTCTGTGACCAAATACATTGCCAATGGATCAAACTTCTCCAAGCTGCCCCCTGCATTCATGACCCCACCCATTTTAATAATCGACTTTACACTCATGACTCCACCCATTTCCCTGATCGACCTTACACTTATGACCCCACCCATTTTCCTAATCGGCCTTACACTCATGACCCCACCCATTTTTCTAATCGACCTTACACTCATAACCCCACCTATTTTTCTATTTAACCTTTGTCCTTCCCTGTCCCTAAATATTCTCTCTTCTCTTCCGCCCCTCCCTCTCCATACACGCGCCATACTTGGCCCCTCCCAGTTTCACTACATCCCACCTCTTTTCGCCCTGTTACCAATACTTTCATCCCTTCCCTTCTCTTCCCACCGCTATATATACAAACAATATTGTATGCACTCTGCAGCTGTATTCTGAAGATGAGGAAGCATCAGTACAGAGCAGTCCCATATCTGTTTTCCGTTTGACCAACAGCCAATGTTGTATGTACCCTCACTTGTATTCTGAGCAGGTCATGAGGTGAAGCATGAAACAGCAGTCCATATCACTGTATCATGACCACACACTAAGCTATAACTGCCATCACATCTAACTTATCACAAGATGCACAGTTTTTGCAGTAAAATGAATTAATATGCTTGTGTGTTTTGTTACAGAGATGTTGCAGACGACAAACCAATGCCAGGACTGTCCAGCACGCATAACCAATGAAAGAGTCGCCAAGCTTGCTATCAAACTAGAACTGACAATGGCTCTGTTGGCCGTCCTCTTGGCCTGGGGACTCACTAAGGTATGGTTCATGAACATTGACTTTAATCCTTTCCTACTTTTCCCCCTGCCACAGAACAGGACCCCAGTGCCCAGTAACGAAAGTGATAATGATTTGGATGACCATATTCCAAATATTGCTGGTGACTCACACGTTGCAACATGGGTCTTATCATTACCACCGCTGTCAAGTGCCCATCGCAGCCTATCACTCTCACTTCCCACACTACAGCCAACCCCAGACCTCCCCTCCGAGCCTCTCTCAACATTGTTGTCCCCACCACAAGCACTGCAACGCACCTCCCAGTCCATGCCCAACCTCCACATCCTATCACTGTCACCCATACAACCCAATGGTGCTCTACCACAGCCCTCACTGGAAATACCATCAGTTACAAGGAATTTTCAGCATCTCATTGATGGTGAAAACAGTGAAAACTCTATGTCTACCCTCCACACCCCGCCACCATCACCCACACCACTCTGCGATGCTCTTCCACAACCCCCGCCGGTACACCCAACTGTAGTTGCCGCAATGTTCATGCAGGATTACAGTGATTATTTTCAACATTACAGTGAGAGTGATGAGAGCGACTACAGGGAGAATGTAGAGACCCAAGTATGAAACTGCAACAGTAAATAATATGAAGAGATCCAGTTATAATCCTACACCATGCCACACTATACTGTTTAGCCTACTCTGGCAACACAAGACCATACCACACTATTGCCTACTGAATACCGTTGTGCTACACCACAAACACAAGTTACACAAATACATCACACATACCACACACAAGTAGCACACTGCACGAAATAATTCATTATTATTCGGTATAATGCCAGACCGTTATACATCATACACTTCCAAACTACACACTGCCACACCACAATGAAATATAGTACATGTACTTTTACACCGCATACTACCATAACTCAGCACACAATCTCACACTGCTCACTAACACATACCGCTACACACTGCCACACGACACCTAAGTACAATACAGGTACAACTACACCACACATTACCACACTCCATCACACACACTCTCAAGCCACACTGATATACAGTACACGTACTCCTACTCAGCATATTACCGCTCAATACCACGCACACTCTCAGATCACACTGAAATTCGGTACACATACTAATACACAACACATTACCACACCCCACCACACGCATTGTCAAATTACACTGAAATACGGAACACATACTACTGCACCACACATTACAACACTGCACGACACACACTGTCAAAATTACGAGTACACTGAAATACGGTACACATACTACTACACCACACATTACCAGTTACCACACTCCACCACGCACACTGTAATGCCACACAGTAATATACGGTCACACTACATATTGCCACACCATTCCAAACATCCAAACCGCATCAGAACACACTATGCCACATGAAACATTGCAACACCTCATCACACAGGCTCATCACTTACTGACATACTGTTGCATCACATAGTTCCGTCTCACATGCCACTACATTCTGCTTATGTCCTGTGAAGATATAAACGTATAGCCTTTATTGATGGAGTGTGTGATGGAGAGATAGAGTGATAAGGAAGTGAGAGAAAGATAGAAACATTAAGGACTAACACTTTGTGCTGTGTAAAAATACATAGGTTTGGCACAGAGAGTGATGACATCATTTCGGAACTGCCTTATTATTGTTGCAGATGCAATACAAATGAGATCATCCCTTACAGTACTATTGTTATTGTTTTTGTCAGTTTCCTCCTACTTGGTGGTCACTTTTATAAGCAACCTAAAAGCTACCCTGAGGGAAGGTCATCGAAGGACACCTTAATACTAAATTATTTAACTGCCAACCTGTCCTTTATAATGATTATCAGTTCTGTTTATTTCAGTTTACATAGGTGTATGCACTATTTCCATTGAGAACATACAAAAACCATTAGGAGAGGTCAAGCTTAATGGTTGATGATAAAATTCTCTCTCTCTCTCTCTCTCTCTCTCTCTCTCTCTCTCTCTCTCTCTCTCTCTCTCTCTCTCTCTCTCTCTCTCCCATTTCGTCGTTCTTTTTTCTCCTATATTTTTGGGTTTTTGACTTTTTGTGAACATTAACATCACTTAGGACAAGTCATGATATTGGTCACGTTGTGTTCACCTGAAGGTCTTCATGTGTGTTCCTCAGCATTTCAAGGAGCCAGTCACAGAATGCCTCTTTACCTTGAAGTGATGGATACAGTTCTTTCAGATCTAATATTTTCTTATCCTAGTCGTGTTCTTTTCTGATGTAACCAGTGTTGACACCAATTGTACTAATATTGTATTTGAATATGAGTGTTTTGTGTTTTATTCTACAGCACAGTGAAAATTTAAAAGAAAGTTTAGCCCATGCCATATACCTAACTGCTGAAATTATGTTAGCTCTGAAGACGTACAGTAACAGCTTCACCCTGAAGCTATTGTTTCGAGGGCAAGAAATCATACTGTCAGGCTTATTATTGCAGTAGATGCAAAGACAGGAGATTGTAGAATGAGTCAAGTTGTGCATAAAAACCATACTTGTGTTAATGCTGGTGAGGCTTAGCTTGTGACACGACTAAACATATGACTTGTATTACTTACCATTAATTTAGTTAACTGTGCAATACATGCACTGTCAAAATGATTAATATAGTGGCAGTGATACAACAGCCCAGAGTCGGACACATTAAAAAAAAAAAAAAAAAAAAAACTATTACTTTATTTTTTATAGCACTGTACATAGGGGCTTAGCTAACAACAACATTTTGTTGTGTACAATACAGTGTCTTGTTTTATTAATGAGATTTTGTGGCTTGATTTCCATCACTGATGTATTTGAGTGTGTGTTTTATTTTAGCTAAATTATAACTGTACGTCGCTCTGTTATGTGTAATAAAAATATTGCCAAACACAAGTGAAGGTCAAAACGATTATATATATATATATATATATATATATATATATATATATATATATATATATATATATATATATATATATATATATATATATATATATATATATATATATATATATGAGAGTTAGAGAGGGTACAGAGGGAGTGATTAGTGATGAGCAGTGTGGCTTTAGGAGAGGAGGGGATGCGTTGATCAGGTGTTTGCTGTGAGACAAGTGTGTGAAAAGTATTTAGCGAAAGGCAAGGATGTGTTTTGGGCATTTATGGATTTAGAGAAAGCGTATGATAGAATTGATAGGGAGGCTTTGTGGACTGTTTTAAGATTGTATGGACTTGATGGTAGGTTACTAAAAGGGGTGAAAAGTTTTTATGTAAATAGTAGAGCATGTGTAAGAGTGGGAAATGCTGTGAGTGATTGGTTTCCCGTGAGAGTGGGGCTGCGACAGGGATGTGTGATGTCACCTTGGTTGTTTAATATTTACATGGATGGTGTTGTAAGGGAGGTGAATGCAAGAGTTTTAGGTGGTCTGAGTCTGGTAAATGTTGATGGTGGAGATTGGAATCTGAAGCAGCTGCTGTTTGCAGATGATACTGCACTGGTGACTGATTCAGAGGAGAGATTGAGACCAGTTGGTAGAGGAGTTTGGAAGGGTGTGTGAAAGGAGGAATTTGAAAGTAAATGAGAATAAGAGTAAAGTGATGAAGTGTACGAGGTTGATAGATGGTAGGGGGATGAATATAGTTTTGAATGGTGAGTTGCTTGAGGAGGTAGATTGTTTTAAATATCTAGGGTCACATGTTGCTGTGGATGGAAGAATAGATGCAGAAGTGAAGTTTAGAATAAATGAAGTAGGAAAGGTGCTGGGAGGAATGAAAAAAGTGTTTAAATGTCGTTCGCTTAGAATGGATGTAAAGAGAAGGCTGTATGAGGGTGTTGTGGTACCGACTGCATTATATGGGGCTGAAACATGGAATATGGGTGTAGCAGAGAGGAAAAGTTTGAATGTAATGGAGATGAGGTGTCTGAGGAGTATGTGTGGAGTGACGCGTATGGATCGGGTGCGAAATGATGAAGTGCGAAGGAGAACTGGAGTTGTTCAGGAGATGGCTGGTAGAGTTGAGCAGAGGGTGTTGCGATGGTTTGGGCATATGGAGAGAATGGATAATGAGCGATTGGTGAAAAAGATAACTAGATCTGATGTGAGAGGTGTAAGGCTGAGAGGAAGACCACGAATAGGATGGATGGATAGTGTGAAGAGCGCTGGATGCGAGAGGGATGTCTGTCGAGCAAGGAAGAGTGGCTGTGCGTGACGGAAATAAATGGAGAGAAATTGTGAATAAATAAGTGATGACGCAGCCCTGAGGGGATATTCTCCCGCATTTGGTCTGATCAGCTAGTCAGGTCAGGTGCGGGTAAGGGGATGGGTATGTTATGATGTGGCAGGGGTAAACCAGCTCTGCTGTCGGGCCCTGCTGCGGATGTCACTGATTGCATTGCGCAGTTGACCCTTGTGCGGTGTGGTGCGGTGAGGATCTGTCCGTTCTCCCCTTTGGGGCTAAGATGTGAATGAATGTGTTTAAATGGATGAGTAAATGGAGAATGTGTCGTCCTGTCTCGGCTACCTCCCTTTCCTTGGGGGAAGCAGCCTAGGTATATAGATAGATAGAATATATATATATATATATATATATATGTAGAGAGAGAGAGAGAGAGAGAGAGAGAAAGAGAGAGAGAGAGAGAGAGAGACGGACATTGTGGTTTTCAGTGAACAGACACAAATTTACTATTGATATTCTTATTTTAATTAATGAGGGTGGGAGTGAGGGAAGAGTAACAATAAATTCCACGGTAATTTCAACCCAGTTCTATTCAAATTACCCATCCATAAAACTACCATTTCTGTGTCTTCAATGCTGAGTTATAGCAAGAGATCAACACTTGAATAAGGCACCTGCCACGCAGATGTTAGGTGTAAAGGATATGTAGCCTTAGTGCCGTGTTATCGTGATACTGAGCGACGGGCATTAGGCTGCAAAAAGATGACACTCGACTAGTTAAAATCAATGAAGTATAGGCAACATGCAAAGGATAAGGGTGAGAACTGGAGTACCTAATAACTCCATCTTATAAGATATAACAAATGTCTTCTTAATGGCGCAGCAACACTGACACACTTTGAAATGGACGTCTTATATCCAGCTTTCATTAACTCCATCATTAACAGGGAACTTTCCTTAAACGGAATGAAATGGCCTGCTGTGACATAGTTCTGTGAATTAAATTGGTACTAACTCACACTTGGCTTCTGATAAGTACTATGTTACCTCATAATAAGCACAATACACTTATTTTTAGGTGACGTTATTATTTAAAATTCTCTTTAAAATAATATCTTGAGATATTAACACACAAAAATGAAAGAAATCTGATGATTTCCGTCTTACTTCTGGTGTGGCGACTTGTGCTCTCAGAGTTTTAGTCTAAGGCAATGATTTGGGACTCCATAAGAGTCTTCGAAAAAATGATTGATGTAAATACTTGAATATTTTCAGTGGAGTTATCTTTGAGCTCACTCTCACCCCTATATTCAAGCCTGATAGTGATAGAATAATAGTTTGTAAAATTTATTATGATTTTTGTAAATACTTTGGATATTTTCATGTATCAGTAATGCAAGTAAGATACAGAGTGTGAAGTGTGTAATTGATATGTCATTCCCAGTATCATTGAAGATGCAGAGAGCCAAGAAGATAGTAAAATAAATTAATGTTTTGTGTGTCTGCCTGGTAAGCATAGCGAACAGGAGGCTAATGTATTGCAATTAAGTTATATCCCACTGTGTTGTCTGGGATAAGGAAATACAAGTTATATCCCACCACTGTTTTCATTTACACTGTTATCTGCTGGAAGCATATAATGTTATCTCATAAATCCGTGCCTCATGGTTTTTAGTTGTTTATTTTGGCCCGGAGACTGTTTTATTCAGCGGAGGATAATATTGTGGACGTGAATGGGTCAGATAAAGCCGTATAAACCCCCTAGAATACAAGGGTCCTTCCTAAGCTGAATAAAATGATGGTGTAGCAGAATACAGGTATACGTAAAAGCACCTGACGCGGGTATATGGCGGTAACTGAGTCAAGGCTTCATGTAAATGTTATCTGTGGGGACAATATGAGACGCAGTTTTGATATTATTTCTAGTTGCGCAAGTGTTGCAGTGTGGTAGTACAAGTGCTGCAATGTGTTATTACAAGTCTTGCAGTGTGGCAGTACAAGTGCTGCAGTGTGTTTCAGTTTTGTGATATAAGTACACAGTGTCAGCACCACCAGAGAACAACCAGGCAGACCATCTATTTGTAATCACTGTTATTCTGCACAGTTCGTGTATGTATCAGATCAAACCCTTTATTAACTGTCTGTAATCACTATTACTTTGAACAGTTCGTGTATGTGTCAGGTAAAACCCTTCATTAATTGTCTGTAATCACTGTTACTTTGCACAGTTCGTGTATGTGTCAGGTAAAACCCTTCATTAACTGTCTGTAATCACTGTTACTTTGCACAGTTCGTGTATGTGTCAGGTACGAGTTTTGTAAGCATAAAGACGTGTTGGTCACCTGCCCATCCCATGCTTGGCTGGGTGGCCTTGGCTGCGAAAACTGTATACCATGGTTATGCCATTGCCTCACTGGCACTGTTGACACATACTATACTCTGCTAACAACGCTGTGGGCACATATTGTGCTCTGCTAACAACACTGTGGACACATACTGTACTCTGCTAACAACACTGTGGACACATACTGTACTCTGTTAACAACACTGTGGACACATACTGTACTCTGTTAACAACACTGTGGACACATACTGTACTCTGTTAACAACACTGTGGACACATACTGTACTCTGCTCACACTGCACACTGCATCATCTCACCAAATATCATCAGTATGTGAGATATGGCCACTGGCCAGACTCAGTGCGCCTGTGGGTGTGAGGAGCAAGTAATCAGGGTACAGGAATTCCAACTCTGGTATGTGGTGTGGGAGGCAGTGTGCCCGTAGCTAAGGTGCTGTTGTCATCACGAGTTCAGAGCTCAACAAAATTTGTCTTTTCGAAAGAGTAAAAGAAAAAAAAAGTATAAAATGTGATTGAGCTTGATGATATATAATGATTTTGTTGATTGGTAGGTGCTCTCAAAGCTGCAATAAGTGTTACCATTTTTTTTTTTTTACTATAAGCGGTAAAGACTGAAACCAGTAGCGCCAAAGTGTTTTGTTGTAACTTTCAGCACGACCACATTAACTCCTTGTTCGTTGGTGGAAATAATTTTCAGTCACTCTTTTGTTTGATGATAAGCGATTGAGAGAAGAAAGAGTATGAAAATTAGAGGACATAGACCTCCAAAAGAGACAAAAGTAACAACGCCAAAGTATAATGTAACAAGATATTGATATTTCCACCAAATTTTGTTTATACATAACGCTACTTGTTTCAGATTATAGCAAACACAGTTACTGACTGCAAATTTATACTGCTTCTGGAATAATTTTATGTCAATAAAGTGGTTTCTGATCATACTTTTACTATTACTAACCTGATGTATGGATTGATTTTAGCGATTTGTTGTAGAGGAGGTTTGAGAGATAGGGTAAGGAGGATAACGCCAAACGCTATATGATAAAGGTGTGTGTGTGTGTTCTTACCTAATTGTTCTTATCTAATAGTATTTTGACAGGAATGAGTCAAGCTCGTACTGTCCCGTGTCTTAAACCATATTTATCGTACATATCCTTAAATATGTGAATTGTTTTGGCACACACTATTTCATTCGGTAGTGCATTCCATTGATCAATTGCTCTGTTTGAGAAACTGAATTTCCTTACGTCTTTATCACCTCTCTTCTTATGCAGTTTTTTGCAGTGTCCTCTTGCTGATGCTTCTCCATATGATAAGTAATCATTTATGTCTATTTTCTCCTTCCCAGATATGCATTTATATAGCATTATCTTGTCATCTCTTTTCCTTCTCTCCTGTAGTGTTGGTAGATTCAGTTTTTTTTAGTCTTTCTTCGTAGCTTAGATCCCTTAAGCTTTGTATCCAACTTGTAGCGGCCCTTTGAACTTTTTCAATCTTGTCTATGTGTTTTTTGAGATGAGGACTCCAGACTACTGATGCATACTCCAGGGTTGGTCTGATGAATGATGTTATTATCCTTCTTAGCATGTCTTCATTTATGTATGTGAATGCTATTCTCATATTTGCAAGCAGTGTATACATGTTCCGTACCTTCTCACTGATGTGGTCAGCCGGAGATAGTCTGTTATTGATAATCACACCTAGGTCCTTCTCTCTTTCTGATGTGTGTAGGGTTTTATTTCCTAACGTATAATCCCAATCAGGTCTTTCTCCACTTTTATCAAACTTGATTACATGACACTTGTCCACATTGAATTCCATTTGCCATGTATTACTCCATTCATGAAGTTTATTTCATTCTTCTTGTAGTTCTTTACAAGAGTCTGTGTTAGTAATTATCTTTTGTATTTTTGCATCATCTGCAAACATATTTAGATAGCTTTCATTTCCAGTGTTACTGTTTATATCATTAAATATACACTAAAAAACATGATTGGTGCCAGCACTGAACCCTGTGGAACTCCACTAGTCACTTCTTTCCATGATGAGTAGTTTCCCCTTAGTAGGGCAGTACTCCCGAGGTGGATGAAAAGCTGATGATAGGGAGTGCTGGAGCTCCCGTTTCATCAGCCCTCAGGACTAGTTCCTGACCATCCCCCTTTGCTGAACATTTTCAGTGTCCCAGTTACACAGAGAGTAGGCCAGCATGCTCTCCAGTACAAATTTATGTAACTATCTTCACCAAACTACATGCACAGTACGCACAACACTTCCTATTCAAAATTCACCAAAAATGGCGTCAATTCACCCAGCCTCGGAGTCCCCAGGGGGGGGACCATAAATGCCCCCGCCATCTGCCCCTCTCCCGGTGACGACTCGAGGTGCCTGGAACCAATGTCTGACTCTCTTCTTCTTCATTTCTGCATCATTCGCAGCCTTTCATCTAACTTTCGCTCTGTTGAGCACCACCTCTCCTCCTCTAAACCTCACCTTCTTTTTCTAACGGAGACTCAGCTGTCTAAGGCAACTGACAGCAAACCCTTTTCTGTATCCTCCTACTTTCTCTATACTCATTTCAAAGCCAAAGGTGGCTGTTGTGTATACATACGCAACGACTTATCTTGCTCTCGTGTTCCTGAACTTGATTCTTCTGAATTCTCCACACTCTGGCTTCGGCTTTCCTGTCATTCTCTAAAAAAATATATCTGTGCTATTTACTTATCCCCTAATTCTACTGACTATCAAAAATTCTTCGACTATCTTACTTCTACGATGGAACACATTCTGTCCATTTCTCCTTTCTCTGAAATCTCCATTCTTGGAGATTTCAATGTTCACCACCACCTTTGGCTCTCCTCTCCTTTCACGGATCCACCTGGTGAACAAGCCTACATCTTTTCTATCCTTAATGACCTAGAGCAGCTTGTACAGCACCCTACCCGTATCCCTGACCGCCTTGGAGAGAGCTCCAACATACTTGACCTCTTCCTCACAACTAATCCTTCTGCTTACTCTGTTAATCTTTTCTCTCCGTTGGGCTCCTCCGATCACAACCTTATTACCTTAACCTGTCCTATAACTCCGGTACGGCCTGTGGACCCTCCAGGGAAACGTCGTCTGTGGCATTTTGGAGCCGCGGATTGGGAGGCCCTCAGGCAGTACTTCTTTGATTTTCCCTGGAATGATTATTGCTTCCATGGCCGTGAGCCATCTGAGTGTGCCTTGTGTATTACGGAGGTTATTCTCTCAGGCATGGAAGCATACATTCCTTTCTCATATCCTTTGACTAACGCAAGAAAGCCTTGGTTTAATCATGCTTGTTCTAATGCTGTCCGCAACAAGGAGAAGGCCTACAAAAGGTACCGGAGCCAACCCACCCCTGAATCACATAATCTTTATGTTTCTGCCCGGAATCGTGCTAAGTCTGTTCTTCGCTCTACTAAAAATAATTTCATCTATACTAAATGCTCTCAACTCTCCAACTCGAATTCTTCCCGCTCCTTCTGGCACCTTGCAAAAAATCTTTCTAACAACTTTACCTCATCATCCTTCTCTCCTCTTTTCTACTCTGATGGTTCTGTAGCTATTTCTTCTACTGATAAAGCAGATCTCTTCGCACAGACTTTCTCCTCCAATTCCACCTTAGACGATTCCGTTGCTGTTCCTCCATCACTTCCCCCCACTGACTTCCTCATGGCTGACATTAAAATTTCTTCAGTTGATGTATTTTCTGCCATCACTGGCCTCAGTACTAACAAGGCATATGGGCCTGATGGGGTCCCTCCTGTTGTTCTCAAGAACTGTGCTTCTGTGCTTACACCCTGCCTAGGCAAACTATTTCGCCTTTGTCTGTCAACTTGTACCTTTCCTTCTTGCTGGAAGTTTGCTCTCATTCAGCCAGTCCCAAAGAAGGGTGACCACTCCCAACCCTCCAACTATCGTCCAATTGCATTAACGTCCTGTATTTCAAAAGTTTTCGAGTCAAATCTCAATAGCAAAATATTAAGGCATCTTTCCTATCACAACCTTCTTTCCGATCGTCAGTATGGGTTCCGTCAGGGACGCTCCACTGGCGATCTTCTCACCTACCTTTCAGACTCCTGGTCATCCTCCTTTCGGGACTTTGGCGAAAGCTTTGCCATTGCACTTGACATCTCAAAGGCTTTCGATCGAGTCTGGCATAAATCTTTAATTTCCAAACTGCCCTCCTACGGTTTCTATCCTTCTATCTGTGCCTTCATCGCTAGCTTCCTTTCTGGTTGTTCTATAGCCGCTGTTGTAGACGGCCATCATTCTTCTCCTAGATCTATCAACAGTGGTGTTCCTCAGGGGTCTGTCCTATCACCAACTCTCTTCCTTTTATTCATCAATGATCTTCTAAGCTGTACATCTAACCCTATCCACTCATACGCTGATGACTCCACCCTTCACCTTTCCATTCGGTTCCCGCAACGCCCATCTCAACAGTTACTTCAAGAAACAAGGGATGAGGCTATGGCACACCTAATGTCTGACTTGGCTCATATCTCTGACTGGGGTAAAAATAATATGGTTGTCTTTAATGCATCTAAGACTCAGTTCTTACACCAATCAACCCGACAAAATCTTCCACAGGTATACCCACTAATGTTTAATAATATTCAGCTGAATCCTGTATCATCCTTGAACATGCTTGGGGTTTCATTTACTCGGGACTTATCTTGGAAAGATCATATTACTTCTCTTGTAAAATCTGCTTCCAAGAGATTGGGTGTGCTAAGCCGACTCCGCTCTTTCTTTACCCCTGCACAATTGTTGACTCTATACAGGGGTTTTATCCGCCCCTGTGTGGAGTACAACTCTCATGTGTGGGGAGGCTCCCCACATACAGCTCTTCTCAATAGGGTGGAGTCAAAGGCTTTTCGTCTCATTAACTCTCCTCCTCTTACTGACTCCCTTCAACCTCTGTCTCTTCGCCGCACTGTTGCATCTTTATCTCTTTTCTATCGCTACTTTAAAGGTCACTGCTCCTCTGAACTGTCTGCTTGCATTCCTCCACCTCTATGACGGGCGCGTAGCACCCGTCTGGCAGCAAACTCTCATCCCTTTTCTGTCCAACTCTCTAATGCAAGAGTTAACCGTTACTCCCAGTCTTTCATTTATGCAACAGGTCAGCTCTGGAACTGTCTCCCTCTGTCTGTATTTCCTGCTGCCTATGATCTCCAGTCTTTCAAACGTAGTGTGTCGAGGCATCTCAAAATGATCGGATCTTGAATTTGGCTCTCTATTGTATATTGTTTTTCTCTTGGAAGGAACTGTTACTGCGGGCTCATGGCCTTTGGTTCCTTCTTCCTCGCATAAAAAAAAAAAAAAAACTTCTCATTTCTCTTTTTATGAGAAAATCTTGCATGCAACAAAACAGTTTGCCTCGAATTCCTCCTTGGTGGTACAGTTTCCATAAAAGTCTTTGGTGTGGTACTGTGTCAAATGCTTTCTTGAAATCTAAATAGATACTGTCCACCCATCCTTCTCTTTCCTGTATTGAGTCTGTTACTCTGTCATAGTAGCTCAACAGATTAGTAACACATGATTTTCCTTTTCTGAAACAAAACTGTCTTTCTGTTATCATATTGTGTTCTTCTAGATGGTTTACCCAAGCTTTTCTTATAAGCTTTTCTAGTATCTTGCTTACAACACTGGTCAGTGATACTGGTCGGTAGTTGAGTGGATTTTGTCTATTCCCTTTCTTGAATAAGGGGACAATATTTGGTTTCTTCCAAATATCAGGTAGTTAACCTTGACTCAAGGATTTCATGAAAATTAAAAATAATGGTTTACTTAACTCCTTTGCACATTCTCGTAGCACCCAACATGAAATTTCATCAGGACCATTTGCTTTTCCTCTGTCTAATTTACTTAACTCCTCCTGTATTACTTTTTCTGATATTTGTATATCTGGTAGTATGTGTGGACATGCATGTTCCACATAGTCCCTCGCAAAATTTTTTTCTTCCGTGAAAATATTTAGTGCTTCACAAATATCTTTCTCTTGTGTATAGGTGATTCCCTCGTCCGTAATGGATTGTATTATATCTTTTACTTTGGTTTTGCTTGTGATGTAGCTGTAAAATAGCTTTGGTTGATCGCTACTTTTATTTATTATATCCTCCTCAAACTGTTTTTGGGCTTCCCTCCTTATTCTTGTATAATCTATTCTTGCTTGTTTGTAATTATTATACACCCTTTCATTATTGTGTCTTCTGTACCTATTCCACAACAAATCTCTTCTTTCTTTTGATTTTTTACGGTCTGTATTGAACCATTTCTGCATTTTCTTTTCTGCTTCTTTGTGCAGAGGGATGTACTTCTGGACTCCTATTTCATAAAATTCACAGATTTTTTTATATACAGCATTTATATCTTGTCCTCTAAGCTCATTTTCCCAATCATCTTCTAAGAAATACTTTTTTAGGTCTTGATAAATTCCCTTTTTATAATTTAGGCTCTTCTTGTAACTTTCATTGCTGTTAACTATGTCATATGCTATCCTGAAGTTGTAATTTAGTACTGCATGATCGCTTTTGCCGAGTGGAGGGTGATATATTAAACTGTCAATATCATTTTCTTGCCTAGTAAATATGAGATCTAGCATTGAAGGTACATCGAGTCCTCTTTTTCTGGTGGTTTCCCTCACATGTTGCGTTAGGAAAAACTCTTGCACGAGATCCAGGAGCTTTTGGTCCCAACAGCTTTCTTGGCTAATTATACCTAGAGTATTCCAATTTATATTTGTATTGAAATCTCCAGGTAGTATAATTCTTTCCGATTTCTCTTCCATTTTATGTAGTAATGCTCTTAAACTCTGAATTGTACTCTCTGCCAGGTCCTCATATTCGTCTCTTTCCCATGTATTTGATCTGGGTGGCATGTGCAAATTGGCTACAATTACTTTCCCTTCAGATGTGTTGATCTCTACTGCAATCAGTTCTACTTGTGATGGTATATTTAGTTTTATTTCATTGACTTTTAGATTTTTCTTAGTTCATATTATAATTCCTCCTCCTTTTTTTAAGTTTCTGTCTCTTCTCCATATATTATATTCCTCTAAGTTTAGGATGTCATTCGATATCCTTGGTGTTAATTTTGTTTCAGTTAGGCATATTATATGTGGTTCATTTTCTCTGACATAATCATTCATCTCTAATAATTTAGACACCATTCCATCCACATTTGTGTACATCATCTTTATCATCTTGTTTATATACTTGTCATGACTTGGTTCTACTACCTTCCTCCTTTTTATTCCCTCCTGTTTCTGTATACCACTTTCGTACCTGCAATCCTATTACTTTGTAAAAAAATGTGTTCTTCTCCTCTTCTGATCTTCCCTCATTTTTTGTTTTTGCTTCCTCCCTCTTCTCTTTCAGTAATTCCAGTTCCTCTTGTGTTAGGCATCTTTTTATCCATACATTTTTGAACTCTTCTTTTTCCATAAGATTCTTTGCATTTTTTAGTATCTCCTCGACGGTGTTTACACTCTGGAAAGTTACGTTTAGAGGTCTTGACTTGCTTTTCTCGTATTTCCCTAACCTTTTGTGTTCCTCTATGTGTGTGTGTGTGTGTGTGTGTGTGTGTGTGTGTGTGTGAGAGAGAGAGAGAGAGAGAGAGAGAGAGAGAGAGAGAGAGAGAGAGAGAGAGAAAATGAATGTGTGGATTTATATATATAAGAAAGTGTATGTAGTTAAAAGAAGTAAAAACATAAAGGAAAGAAGATGAGAAGAAAAGCAAAAAGTGAAAGAGGAGAAAAAAACATGAGAAGAAATCAAAGTTAGAAAAGTGTTAATAATAACTGAAGGAAAGAGAATAGTAAAGGGATATCAATAACTGGAGGAAAGAGAATAGAAATGGGTAAAATGAGGCCAAGGAAGAGAGGAATGTAAGGAAAGGAAACTGTAAGAGGATTTGTGAATAGTGGGGTGAAGGAAAATAAGAACTTATAGCATTTAATATCCAGCATTAACCTCTTGAATCCAATAACGTATTATTTTGTGTTATATTTAAGCTATCGCCACACTACAGTATTAACCCCTTCACCTCGATGACATCTTTATGAATTTAATTAGACTATCACCACACGATTGTATTCAAGTTCTGAAGAATATGTAAGTGTTAATCAAAGCCATATAAGACACCTATACTTGGAAATGTCTCCCTATAACTTATTAACATTATCTGGTGGTAGCAACAATATATTAAGAAATACGTCATCGGATTCATCAGGTTAACCTTGGCACAAATCACTTGTACTGAATGCTGTATTTAGCTTCGCCTCGTACACCTGAGTTAGCACAAAGCCAGCGAAATGCAACGAGAGATACGTAATTTTAGATGGTGTAATACACTGTGTATCTCATAATGATACATTTGATTATGTGTTATGTGAAAAGAAAGTGCAAGTGAACCACGTGATCGTCTGAAAATCATCGTCCACTACACCTTAATGCCCAGGTAAGGGGCCACATAATTGACCTACGGAAGACGTGCATGTACATTTTCTTGGTGAAATATACTGTGTATCTCATAAAATGAGAGATTTGGTTATGCTTTATGTGAAAAGAAAATGAAAGATTGAACCACGTGCTCGTAAGAAAGAGTACGTGTTGTACGCCTGAGTTAGCACAAAGGTAGCGAAATGCAACGCGAGGTTAGGAACACGTGTATTTACGTTTTATTGGTGAAACATACCGTGTATCTCATAAAGTGATAGATCTGGTTTTGTTTTATGTGAAAAGACAGTGAAAGACTACCCACGTGCTCGTAAGAAAGAGTGCTTGTTGTACACCTGAGTTAGCACAAAGGTAGTGAAATGCAACATGAGGTTAGGAACACATGCATTTACATATTATTGGTGAAATATACTCTAATTCTCATACAATGATGAACTGGGTTATGTGTAATGTGAAATAAAAGCGTAAACACTGCAGCTTGTTCTAGTATGGGAAACACCGTCTGCTACACCTTGGCGCACAGGTAAGGGCGTATGGAACACGTACATTTACATTTTAGTGGTGAAATATACTGTGTATCTCATAAAAATGATAGATTTGGTTATGTGTAATGTGCAAAGAAAATGAAGGAGTGAACCATGTGCTCGTGGCCCCTACCTGTACTCTAAGTCAGGTATAGGAGACGATGTTTTTCAAGGACGTACACGTATATCATGAATCCTTGCATTGTGCCAGTGTTGAGCAAAGTTCTTGGCTGGCTGTGAGTAAAATATCTTGACTCCTTTATTTCCACTCACACCCCTACCACAGCATTCGAGTACCACAGGTACCAGCAAGAAGCCCTGTGACAGCAATTCATTCTTCAGTTGGCTTGCAGTGACATCAGTCTTTCTGAGATGAAACGTGGGTTGGCACCACACCAGTGGCAGATCTTCAATAAGATTGAGTCAGAGAACGACAGTGAGAGCGACCGTTCTGGGGTGGAGGAGGTTGAATTGACACCATCAGCTCAGCAAGTGGAGCTGCCCCACGGCCTTCCATCATAGGAGACCACACCACCATCATTGGCTGGTGCCACTGGGGAACCTTCCCCACCTCTAGGACCTGCCAGTCCCACTGCTCTCTTCGTTGGGTCTCAATCTCCAGGCCCCTCTGCCCCCTTTGGTGAGCCAGTGTCACCGGATGCCAGGCCATTGTTCATTGTGATGGCCCCTCCACCCAAGTCTGCCATGCTGGATGCTATGGTGACATCCTCGCCGGCCAGGCCAAGGGGACTGGTGTCCCCAGAGCCCTCTGTCTTGTCCTCTTCCTTGTCTGAGGCGTCCCCTCCTAGAGGAGGGTGCCGTGGTCCGCTGCCTGGACACGGGAGACATCCAAGGGGTCGGAGAGCAGGCCGAAGGGTGTCGACAGGCCAACCCACTGCCACCACCACTGAAGAAGATCCTGGGTGGAGCAGTGGCCCATTCACACCAAACCATGGGCCTTTTGCTGGCTCCTCAGGGATCAAGTGGATATTCCAACAACTCCCCTGCAGTTCTTCCAGCTCTTTTTCATGCAGGAGTTGTTGTCCTACCTTACCTTGGTAACCAATCGGTACGCCACATTCCTGAGGACTCAGCTGAATGCCTGGTTCTCCTGCAATGAAGAAGAGATGGCCAAGTTCTTGGTGTTATACCTTTTCATGGGGATTGAGCACATACCAACAATCAGGCACTATTGGAGGAGCTCTGAGGTGCACGACTACCCTAGGGTCCGGCAAACAATGAGTGGAAGGCACTTTACCGTCATCCTCAAGCACTTCCACACCTTCAACTTACTCGCCATACCCCAGGACAACCAAGATCGGCTCATCTGCATTTGCACGGTCATGGACTACCTCCTTCAGTGGTTCTAATCAGTGTACCAACCTGAGGAGCAGCTCAGCATGGATGAGGGCTCTCTGGGTTGGAAGGGCCGGCTGTCCTTCCGTGTGTACAACCCCCAGAAGCCCTACAAGTATGCCATCAAGATGTATATGCTGGTTGAGTCATCCTCAGGCTACAACTGGAACCTTGAGAGTGCTGCAGACCCTCGAGAACACCGTGTAGGGGTTCATGGAATCATTGAAGGACCAGGGCTATAAGTTGTTCATGGAAAACTACTAAAATTCTGTAGCCCTGTGTGACTGACTCTTCACTGCAGGCTTTTACATGTGTGGGACCCAACAGCTGCCTAGAGGAGCTCCATGCTAGCTGCAGGCCATCGCCAGGGTTAAGAGCCTGCCTGAGAGGGGCATGGTGTACAGGCCAAGGACAATGTGCTAGTCCTGCTGTGGAAGGACAAATGTATTGTGAACATGGTGTCCACCTTCCACACTGCTGACACCATTCCGAATAGTGTTTGAGGGAAGATGCGGGATAATGACAGGCAGACAACCTATGCAGAGAATGTCGTTAACAAGCCCATTGTTGTGGAGGACTACAACAGGTACATGGGTGGGGTAGATCATTTTGATCAGATGGTCCAGTACTACCCCATCCAACGGCGAACTGTCAAGTGGATGAAGAAAATCACCTACTTCGTCCAAATGACACTCTTCAATGCATTCACCTTGTACAAAAAGTACAGATGCACGACAGCCTTCAATTGTGCCTCCCCCTCACGTTTTCTCCCAAAATACTCGGGCAGCTGGGAGGGCCCATGAACTCACACTCTCTCCCCCACAATGCAGAACTCTGCTTATCAAAACTCATTTATTCCCAGAACCACTACTCTCTGGAATTCACTTCCTGGGAGTTGCTTCCCAAATACATTTAATCATCTCAACTTTAAAACCAATTGTTATAAGTATTTTATGAATGGAGGATGCCTTTAGGCACATGGACTTATTTTTTTTTTCCTTTGCTTTTCCTTCCTCCATTCATTATCAAAAAAAAAAATAAAGCAACTCTCCTTGAATTTGTGGAGCAAATCATCTATGATCTTCTGCATTTCCATGAAGAGGACTGTTGCACGTCTGGACATGTACTCCACAATGTCCCAGACCTACCTACCCAGCGGCCAGCAACACCTGGCACCCAGCAGGGACAGGCACCAGTGCCAGGATGGGACCAGCCACCACCAGCACCAGCACTGCCTGCAGGACAACCACCATGGGCCCCATCACCAACACCAGCACCACCTGCAGCGGGCCCATCACAGGTGCCACCATCGCCACCAGTACCACCTGCAGGAGGCTCATCAGGGGTGCCAGCACCGCCACCACCTCCAGTTGCATTTCTGTCGGAGGAACCCATGCCTGCGTCTGCAGCTCCTGCTCAACAGGACCACAGAGCACCAGGGTAACCTAGCAAGCATTGCTGGGTGATTGACGACGACATGAGGTTGGATTGCACTCTGGGCCACCACCCGGCGAGGATACCTGACAAAAAAGGCTCAGGTGTACCTTGTGCTTCAAGTTGGGGGTGAGGAAGGACACAAGGAACAAGTGTCCTGTATGTGATGTGCCGCTTTGCATGGGTGAAGTTTCGACCAGTACTATACCAAGCAATACCTTCATTAATGGAGGACACACACACACACACACACACACACACAGTACAGAACTCCTCACCTTCCAGCCCTTCTGGTCCTACAGGGAGATCATTGCCACTGGAGAAGTACGTGATATTCTTTTTTTATTTATCTACGGTATTTACCTATCATTTTGTCAGTATATTTACACATATATATATATATATATATATATATATATATATATATATATATATATATATATATATATATATATATATATATATATATATGTATTGTTTACCTCAACAGAAATGACAGGGAAATAAGTACAGCTTCATTTTCAGTTGCTAGCAACAGGTTTAGTGTTCATGTGTGGTTTCTGAGTGGACTAAAAACAAAACAGAAGTAATAAAATAAAGTAGTTGCTGGTATAAAACCAAAGAAAGCATAGCTAGCAAGCATAAAAATGTTAGCCCGTACAGGAGAATAACGTGAGCTTGGTTGATGGCAGTTCAGCGCACGGGAAAATACATTGTAGGTTTTTGCATTTTTCTTGAACTATGAGGCCTAGGATCACCATTTTTGGCTCAAATTAAAGTCAATGAAATTCTGCATAGGATGATAAAATAAAAACATAACACTGCCGAGAAATGTTTTTCACTAGAGTTCTGCAAATAAAACAATCTGTTGTCTGTCGGAAATGGGTTTTATTTTTTTGCTTTTTACTCGAACACCCTACCTCGTAACAAACTGGGACCTCTGGCATTCGAAAGTTAATAAAATTCTCTTTCGAATGATGTATAACATGTAGAGATTGATTAGTAAATATTCGACTTATGATGTTGGGAAGTGAGATCTATGTTCCGGAAAGTTAATTCTCAAGGACCCAACGTATGTACAGTATAGTGTTTTTTTTTTTTTTTTTTTTTTGCTTATAGTGTAAAACAAACCTCAACTAATAGGAATATTTGGGTTTTGTCGCAAAATAAATATGTTTGGGAGGTATAAACAAGCCAAGAATACACATTTTTTGAGTGCTCAGCCGCCGTGGGGGAGGGGAGAAAAGTCGATGTGTCATGGCACAGATAACTTATTAACTTATCTGTGCGGGAAAGGGTTAAAAATAGGCGATTTTCACAATTTCCTCAAGAGTGCCCAGCGGTGGGAAGGGTTTGCGGGACGATGTGCCAGACAGGATGGGATAATTTAACTTCTACTTATGCTGATTATAAACTGTGGTTGCCATTATCTATCATTGTTATCAAACAAACCTGTTCTAACTATGCTACATGTGAGGATAGAATTGCTATATAGTGAAAATCAAATGTTTTGCTATGAGTGGTGAAATGAATCCCATAGGCTGGAAATCGAACATTTAACTGAAGCCTACATACAACTACTCATGTGCTTCATTCTAGGTGCAAATAATGTCTTACGGCATAAGCTGCCTTCCATCAGTGTGATTATTTCCTTGCCCCCTGCTGATGTGGTAACAAGAGGGTGACCTGAACAATGACCGTTTTCTGCTGTGCCTTCCTCCGAAATTGCCTTATCCACCTTTCTGCAGTTCTGCTTACACAAAATACATTGAATCTTTCATGTTGTCCCCATATTTGTCCCTACACATACACACGTTTGTGTAAATCATTCACTCCATTGTTCATTCCTTTAACACTCATTCCTTTCCTCCATAATCTACCATCCTTTCTTTTCTACACCTTCACACGGTTAGCAAACATTGACTTTTGTTTGTTTGTTTCTCATTGTGCCTTTTTCTTTTCATTTGTATACTCATAAATATTATTACCGGTTGTGGTTACGGTCCGACGCAAAGCCCTGCAACTCCACACAGCCACAGCAAAGTCTCTGGAGACTGCTGATGACCTACTACATCCAGTGGCACCAATGTTCTATCTGATTCGTGTTGACCACAACTGGGCACGCTACTCCCTCAATCTCTCCATCCCCCCACCCGTGCACCTGTCATTGGCACCTAAGGGGTGTGCTGAGTGCTGGTCCTCAAGTAAACACTGTTCAAATACTTCAACTCAGTTACTCACTTCCTGAACTTCACTTCTTACTTTATCCTCCAGTAAACAGGATCTCTTCCCTCACTTCTCTCACCTGGTTGCTTATTTTCTCTTCCTTGCGGTAGGCCACCTCTTGTTTCTGCTTCAGTTTCCTAGTCCCAGCTTGCAGCTCCTCACAAAGCTTCTCCTCTCAAGACCTATCCCTACTTTTGACGCCAACTGTTGCACCGTGGGGTTCGTTGATACGTTGAGAGCGACGCACAGACAAGCCAGACGGTTATTCTAAGGTAACTGAACACTTCAGTGTTTATTCCTTCTTAAAACTGCTGAGGAACACTTGCAATACACTGTGATTTTTTTTTCATTCACACTACCTTCATCCTTCACTGAGCACAACTCACTGTCTGACTGGCTAACTCTGTCACTGACTCCCTCTATCACTGTTCGTCTGGCGTTGATTAACGGAATCGTTCCTGACTCACCGACTGTCCATTACTGACTAAACTGTCTGGCACTCCTCTCTGGCCGGTTCCCGTGTGCAGACTCAGTCTGTTCGTTATTCTGGCTGACTAAACTCTCTGGCACACACTGCCAGCAAGCAAGGCAGGCCCCATTATATATCCCCCTCCCCCACCACTCCACCTACTAGCATAGCCCAGAATATGCGAGAACCTTTGAGAAAACTCCCACGCAATAGTACATCTAACTAAACAACGCTCCGTAACAATAATGACAAGAACTCATTCCTAAGGTAAGATTAAATATAAAACATACCTGCTGAAATCTCTATACTGTTCCCTACATCTCCAGATATAAACATTAATTTAATTTCATACCCTAAACTATAAACTCGTGTGTGTGTGTGTGTGTGTGTGTGTGTGTGTGTGTGTGTGTGTGTGTGTGTGTGTATATATATATATATATATATATATATATATATATATATATATATATATATATATATATATATATATATATATATATATATGTGGTAGGTGGGGGCGCTCATCATCCACTCACTCGATGTAGTGCTGCTGTCGTGTGTCTTCCCTTTCCTCACCCCCATCCCTCTTTCCTTCCATCCTCTTCTGTCTTTCTTTCCTTCATTCTTTCCTTGTCCTTCTGCCTACGGGTGACATTACAGTCCCTGTTCTGTCTTTCTTTCCTTCAATCTTTCCTCTTCCTTCTGCCTGTGGGTGACTCTACACTGAGTGAAAAGCCAAATGGTTTCCTGTACACCAGGAAACCATTTACTACGCTGGGTGGTAACCATATAACCAAATTTTGGCGCCTGGTGGTTTAGTGGGTAATTACTACGCTCCAGTCGGATTGAGCCGGTGAAGGTTTATATCCAAGGCATAGTTGTGGTTGATTGTTCATGCAATGCTACTCAAGGATGAGTGAGACTGGTCACTCTCATCTTAAATGTCGGGACCAACTGCCTAGCCCCGGGCTCCTACACCCCTCATGGGACAATGTAGGGTTAGATGACGGATGGATGGTATATATATATATATATATATATATATATATATATATATATATATATATATATATATATATATATATATATATATATATATATATATATATATATATATATATATATATATATATATATATATATATATATATATATATATATATATATATATATATATATATATATATATATATATATATATATATATATATATATATATATATATATATATATATATATATATATATATATATATATATATATATATATATATATATATATATATATATATATATATATATATATATATATATATATATATATATATATGACTTAAGCACATGCATACTGGAAATGCAGACATATACATATGTAAACAACACACACACACACACACACACCATTCGCGAGCCAGGACATTATGTGGAAAGGAAGTCTGGCCAGAGAGTGAGAATGTCCCCTGTTATACCAAAATATGTAATGAAGCAGGTATACAAGCAGTAAATGGTAAGCCAAGGGATCTAAATTGGGCAATAAGGGGACAGTTAGGGATGTGACGAGATAATGAGTCAGCCATGGGAGCATTACAGTGTTTACAGGGCCTGTTGACAGCCGGTCATTGAATGACGTCCCCCAGGGAGTAATACCCCAGGCGAATGCAGGCGACAGCCACATCACAGAGGAAGGTGAGGGTGGGGTGCTTGCCATATGTGTGTTCCACCCCGCTGCAGTTATCAGAATGGTGGATGGTGACGCTGGTGGGTCGTTCAGCATCAATACGCAAGTCTAGGTCCTCCCTTGCCCTCTCAGTATTTCCTGTCAGAGCTTTCACTACTGACGGCAATAAGATGCGCTTAGGTGGCTTCAGTCTTCCAGAACTGATGCTGTAAACGAGATCTTGGCCAACTAAATCTATTAACCCCTGCACTCGCTGGGTAACACCATTGCCCGTGAGGTCTCCTTTTAGAATACAAATGAGAAAAGTTTTCAGATCGGGTATTTTGAAATCAAACAGTTTGACATTCAGGAGTAAAATGCCATTCTTGGTGATGAGGTAGGTATTTAATAGCTTTGGTAACAAGAGACTGATCACCAGAAGACACTGCTGTCCAGGACAGTGATTTCCAACTTGAGGTTGGTTTTCTTTTGCCAGATCACATATACTGTAGTAAGGTTGTTTGGGAACAACAATATTTTGCCTTTATCATTGATGCAAAACACAATAGTCCCACCAAATTATTTCTGGATTGTCCAGCGATTATGTGTCTTTCTCGAATCCTTTACCTTGGTTGTACCAGTGCTTATGATATTCTGTTACTTTGGCAGTTAGGTCGATCAGTTTTATCACACGAAGTTTCATGAATAGGTTGTTTCGTATAAAGTCAATCAATGATTCATAGGCTTTTTGCTCAGCCTCATTGTACAAATAGTCTACGTCTTAACAAACTTCTGCTAGTGATGTGCTTTTTGCAGTTTATTTGGTGTATAGTCTGTAGCAGGAATGATGGTAATGAGCTTCCGCTGCTAGAATATCACTGGCGACGATTGTCAGGATTTTGTCATCTTGCTTCTGTACAACGCATTCTCGAATTCTCTGGTCACATCGAAATTCTGTGCACTTGACAGTGAGTTCTCATGCTTTTGTCCCCTTTTTATTTTTTTCCTTCTCACAAAAATACACTGTGTTCCATTACTCATGAACCGGATGATTTCGATCTTAGTAACCGTTGTGCACTGTACGTTGTCTCATTCTCATCACGCTGAGAGTTTCCTTGTAAGAGCTGGAGATCACGCTTGAGGGTGAATCGGGAAAGACACTGTCGATGATAGATTTCAGGAACTACTTCTTCTGGCACAGTAAGGGAAAGTTCCACATTACCCACCTCTTGAAGCATTGGTGTGAAACGGGTGAATGTGAAGTGGCAACCAGACCTCACGTGTCTGGTAACTGAGTGTGAGGGAGGGGGAGGCGGATATTGGGGGCAGAGGAGGGTTTGATGATAGGTTGGGAATCAGGTGTAAGTTTGCAATATATGACTTAGACGGTAAGTTTGAGTTAATTTTGTAAGGACAGATGGCAATATGGTGCCAGCATTTTATGAAAAAGATTACGTAGATGTCTGCAGAGTTAGTGTTGTCAGGAAAGTTATGGAAGCTTGCTGGGGTTGGACAGAGGTTTGAATGCTTTCATTTCCTCTTGACTTTTACATGAGACGTTTCCCCGGGAGATATTCGTAACAATATAACACACAATTATATTATGTATTGACGCAAAAACAGAACAACTGTATTATCTATGTATCTAGATATCTATCTAGATATGTAAATTTTTATGAATTTGTTTATTTATATATCCTGTCATCCCACTGTAAACATTCGCCTGCAAATATTTCCAGTATTATTCTGGTAATTATGCATCTCGAACATAAAGTCTCGGGTAGTGTGTAATAATAATAATAGTTAAAAAAAAAAAGAATTTATATGAGCGACTAACAGGTTTTTCATTTTCCTTTAGACAGAATGACATGGGAAGTCCTAATTATGAGATCAATCTCTGTAACTGTCATTCCTATCGAGCATTACAAAACGATGGCAAAGAAGCATACCTTTGACAGTAAACATGTATTGATACTGTGACATGAGCAACTCTCCAAACTCTCCCACCCCCGGCCACCCTTCCTCCCACTCACAGTTACCAGACATGTGAGGTCTGGCAGATGCTTCGTGACTATACGTCGACCACCAATGATCCGAACAGTGAGTAATGCGGAACTTTCCCTGACTGTACATCTTTTGCAATATTCAACAAAGCTTGATGCCGCCTGATACGTGCAGCATTCAGAAGCGTTTCCCACGATGAAATATCTTTCGGTGATGAAAGTGAATGCTGTGAATCTTCCTATGCATAATGTATATAATTATGATACATTCATGTTTAGATTTCTTCTTTGGCAGCCCTTCAGCACTGGTAGTAGCTTCCATGCTTGTTAGCGTTTATATCTCACACCTGAAAAAAAAAAATAATAATCATATTATAGCATTAACTTCAATAATTTTCAATTATTTATCAACAAGGCTAAATATCATCTGGAACCTTACTTATTTAATTGTGCCAGGTTGCCTTGCACATTTCGATACCAGATATGTGCATATAGCATCATTATTTACCCACATCATCATATCTGAACATGCTTGGGGTTTCATTCACTCGGGACTTCTCTTGGAAAGATCATATTACATCTCTTGTAAAATCTGCTTCCAAGAGATTAGGTGTGCTAAGCCGACTCCGTTCCTTCTTTACCCCTGCACAATAGTTGACTCTATACACGGGTTTTATCTGCCCCTGTGTGGAGTACAACTCTCATGTGTGGGGAGGTTTCCCACATACAACTCTTCTCAATAGGGTGGAGTCAAAGGCTATTCGTCTCATTAACTCTCCTCCTCTTACTGACTTTCTTCAACCACTGTCTATTCGCCACACTGTTGCATCTTTATCTCTTTTCTATCGCTGCTTCAATGGTTACTGCTCCTCTGAACTGTCTGCATGCATTCCTCCACCTGTACGACGGGTGCGTAGCACCCATCTAGCAGCAAACTCTCATCCCTTTTCTGTCCAGCTCTCTAATGCAAGAGTTAACCGTTATTCCCAGTCCTTCATTTATGCAGCTGGTCAACTCTGGAACAGTCTCCCTCTGTCTGTATTTCCTGCTTCCTATGATCTCCAGTCTTTCAAACGCAGTGTGTCCAGGCACCTCGTAATGATCGGATCTTGATTTGGCTCTCTCTTGTATTTTGATTTCTCTTGGAAGGAACAGTATTACGGGCTCGTGGCCTATGGTTCCTTCTTCCTCGCATAAAAAAAAAATAACAGTAATAATATTTCATTACACATTTTCCTTTCTGCAGCGAGCTTAATATTAAGTAAAAGTGTAATAAAATACTTCAGCGCCCCTAATTTACTTGCTATTATGCATTTTTATATTCTGGAGATCACTAGCTTTCCAATGATACCAAATACAACCAGGCATTAATTTGGTACCGATATTGTGTCTGTCTCACGGACTACAATACATTGCAATGCCTCATGGCCGCTCTCCACACCAACCACACTAATCATGAAGACAAGAAATACATACAAATATCGATACATAACTACACGAGTGACATTAAGGCACACAGGGGCTTAGCACCATATTCTGTTCTCTGTTCACTGTAACTAGGCGAAAATTTGGCATCATTTCATCCCGAATGCTGAACTGTAAGAACAAATTAACTTTAGATTATGATGCTGGTCACTAGGAAGAGCTATGCTAAGGATGTTGAGCTACAGTTTTTTGTCATCTATTATTTAACTGAGGTAAATATGCTGGAAAAGGGCGAAAAATCCCTATCCAGTTAAAGTGAAGGAACTATAGGTGGCACTGGAGGCTTGGCAGCATCTTCTCCTTAGCGAATTATCCATAATACACGTTAGCATTGTTTTGGATGGCTTTTATGTCGTTCGTATATTGATAATGCTTGCATCAGTAGCATGTGTTCTGAATAAATCGTGAAGGAACAAGTGTTAGAAAATGCAGCCGGCAATGCAAGGTAATTCATACGTAGCAACTTTTCCTTAGCGAATTGTTCACGTTAAGTTTGTCTTGTGTTCTGTTTATGTATTTTCCATAATGTCTTTGCATCTATATCTTACTGGCGGATGTTAAAGTGTAGTGGTCCTAATAAATCGCTATGAAAGTGGTGTTACGAAATCTCCCAAACTACTTAGATTACAAAAATGATGAAGTGATTCAGGTAAAGGATGTTGTAGTCTATGAAAGGAAGGGTGATTGGCACAGCAGCTGTACTTCATTCACTCTAATTTTGCTCAGATTTGTGTTCTTTTGCAGTCCATTTCACGGTGCTCACCAGCAGAATACTACAAAGCTGTAACCCTGCATCCTTACCACAGCACTTTTTCGTGACTAGCATCATATTCTAGTGTTAATCTAGTTACAGCAACGAGATAAAGGAAGGACAATTGACTCCTAGTTAAAATGAATAGAGTACAGGCGGAGATTTTCGTCCTTTTGTAAGTTATTTCCCGTAACTCATTGGTGGAAGAAGAGTTGTAGCTTTATAACCATCCCATAAAACTTCTCCGTGACTAGTACCATATCTGTGTACTAATCCCATGTCACTGTTTAACATTCAGGATGGAAAGATTTCAGTTTTACGCATATAGGTCAATTATCTGAACCTGACTGAGAGTTTCGTCCTTCCCGTAAGTCAATGACATAATCAGAATACTGTACTACAGCCCATCACTTTTCCATAACACTTTTTCGTGACTAACACCATATTCCAGTAATAATTTCATGTTATGGCTCAGCATTCATGATGGAGAGATGGCAGATTTACGCCAGTACTTCCTTCACTTAAACTGTAAGCAAAAAATGACCTTATCTCCAATTTGAATCCGGAGCTATGATGAGATTAGCACTCAGATATAACGCTAGTCACGAAGAAGTACCACAGAAAGGATGATGAGTATCTTTCTGTCTACCTATCTGTTGCCATACTCCTCGATCCCGTAAAGGGTGGCCACAAACAAATCGCCTCCATGTCGCCCTGTCCCCCGCCATTTAACTGCCCCGCTCCCAGCTCATACCCCCCTCTCTCATATACCTCTCCACTCCATCCCTCCATCTTATCCTTGGCCCACCTCCTCCCGCTTCCCCGTACACTTTACTAGTCAGTCTCTCACTCTGCATCCTCTCCACATGGCCAAACCACCTCAGTGTGTTTCTCCTAACGCTCCCTATCACGTCCAAATCCACACCACAACGCTCCTTCACATCCTCATTTGTCAGTCTGTCTCTCCATGTGACTCCACAGGCTCCTCTGAAATAACTACTCTCCACTGCTCTCACTCTTGATTTCTGTCCCTCCAACAACGTCCAAGCTTCACTTCCATACGTTAGAGTTGGTATCACGATACTGTCATGTAGTAAATTTTTCACTTCCATGCCCACTTCCCTGTTTCTTATCACTGCTTTCAAGGAACCAGCAACCTTTCTTCTTTCTTGTACCCTTTCAAGCACTTCACCCTCCAAACTTACATCCTTACTCATCACACTACCCAAGTACTTAAACGCACTCACATTTTCCATTTCCTCCTCATCCCACCTCACTTTACATTCACAGACTTCATTTCCCTCAAAGACCATAACTTCACTCTTCCCTACATTCACCTTTAGATTCCGTTTCTTACACACTCTCCCAAACTTATCCATCAAGCCTTGCAGCTCCCCTTTGCCTTCACTTAACAGCATAGTATCATCTGCAAACAACAGTACAGGGAGTTTCCAAACACTGCCCTCTCTTATTAGGGCCGCTCCAACATCCACTGCCCAACCTTATATCTCTTTTATAACCTCATACATATACAGATTGAACAACCATGGAGACATGACACATCCCTGTTTCAATCTAACCTTCAAGTAGAAAAATTCACTCAGTTCGCTATCCATATATACTGCAGCCTTAGCACCCTCATACCTCGTACATAATCTTTACAGCATTCAGCAACTTCCCGTCTACTCCATATATTCGTAATACTTTCCACAGTGCTTGTCTATCCACCCTGTCATATGCTTTCTCCAGATCCGTGAAGGCTGCATACAACTTCTTTCCCTTCTCTATGAACTCTTCCACTAAAGGTCGAAGAATGAATGTCCGATCTACACAACCTCTTCCCTTCCTAAAACCTTCCTGTTCTTCTCCAACCAGTTCCTCTGTTATTTAGCTAACTCTGTCAGTAAGTATCCTACCGTATACTTTTCTTATTACACTAAGAAGACAAGTGTCCCTATGATTACCACACACTTCTTTTTCCCTTTTTCCATTGTACAAGGGACTATTTATACCTGACTTCCAATGTTCCGGGAATCTACTTTCCTCCCAGGCGAATAATTGTCAGTATTGTATGAAAATAAGTTGCTAGAAAAATATTTGCCAAATTAAAATGAATGAACTATAGTTCCGAACGATTTTATTCAACGTTGGACAGAATTTTTGAGTATGAAGGATTACGTATTAAGTCTCTCTCTCTCTCTCTCTCTCTCTCTCTCTCTTTCATCTGGAGAGGGTAGACTGTTCCTTAATCCTTTCAGTACGAGAAACCTTTCCTGTGCCGAATAATATCATCACATCGTCTGGACAGAGAGAGAGAGAGAGAGAGAGAGAGAGAGAGAGAGAGAGAGAGAGAGAGATCTTTCCTGTACTAAACAAGATGAGATGCCAAGGCACAGCAAACCCGTCCCCGGCAGTCACTTTAGTGCTGACGTATAAACACAACGGGGTATCTAGTCAGTGATGTGACATGTCAGATTTGGAGTAAATCGGGCGAAATTTTATTTTATGTCCATTTGAAATTTTAGGCCCGATCCACCTGACATTGACTCCCCTACAGCTAACTGGGAAGTGACCCCTCTGACGTAATGAGGCATGTTATAGGACGCAGATTTGAAAGATACAACTTTAGGTTTTAGTTTCATGTTGATATGACGAATTTAAAAGGAGTTATGGCGAAAAAAAAAAGGGGGGGGGTCTACATCCTGGGCCTTGGCCCAATTTAGCCCGAAAATGAATCAGGTGATCAAAAGGTCGTGGCCCATCATCCCCGTAATTTTAGTTAAAATCGCACCAGTAGTTTCCAACTTTACGTTGGTAACAGACAAACAGACAAACAAACCGAGTGAAAACAACTTCCGTCCCCGAACTCCTCCGGGGAGGGGACGAGCAATAGCTTCGTCTGGGAGGAGAGAGAGAGAGAGAGAGAGAGAGAGAGAGAGAGAGAGAGAGAGAGAGAGAGAGAGAGAGAGAATCAGCATCGTAGTAAAGGAGCTGAGCCGATGAGTGTGTGATTTTCACTGGTCATTTTATTTTTACCTGTAGAAATACCTGCTGGAAGTGAGTACCTGCTGAAGTCACGGCCCCTGAAGCAGAAATATATCTGCTGAATTACTTATATGTCTAATTACATACCCGCTGATTTTCCTACCCCCTGAAATGGCTGTATGATCATCTGAAGTGAGTGTATAACTGCTGAAATATCCGGTCAGGTGACCACTGGCTGGGGTGAACCTGCTGAAAATCCGATCCATGTCAGCGTTTCTGCTGAAGTTCGTCCGCTGAATTTATCGTCTAATACTACGAATATCTGCTGAAATGTCTGAATGTTGATACGAAACTGCTGAAGTGTTCGTCTGCCTGCTGATTTGCCTTTCTGTCTTACTACTTCTCTGCTAAGAGGAATGTCTGCTGAAGTACTTGCCTGCTGAAATGTATTTATTGAAGTGCCCGCTTTATGAGGAAAATATACTGAAGTGCTGAGATGACTACCTGCTTATCTTCCGAAATGACTATCTGTCATTTGAAACAGGTACCTGCTTATTTACTGATGTGCCTTTCAATTAAAAACTTCCCTGCTGAAATAAATGCCCACTTATCTACAGAAGTAAGTGCCTGCTGAAGTGAAGAGAGTGTCTGCCTGCTGAAATAAGCGCATACCTACTGTAT
Organism: Coenobita brevimanus; assembly: GCF_032717465.1. Classification (NCBI taxonomy): domain Eukaryota; kingdom Metazoa; phylum Arthropoda; class Malacostraca; order Decapoda; family Coenobitidae; genus Coenobita; species Coenobita brevimanus. The sequence continues at coordinate 8,196,639 of NC_136986.1, read as the reverse complement.
ATTCTGAAGAGGCTTATGACTGAAGTGAAATTAGTGTCAACTGAAGTAAGAACCTATTAGTGTCTGTTTTTTCAAATTGAATCAAGTTCCTGCTTAAACAAGTGTCTGCTTGATTTTTCTGCCTTCCAATAAAATGAATGCCTGCTGAAATAAGGGACTGATTATTTACTGAAGTGTCTGCTTGTTGAAGTTAGTACCGACGTGCTCAAGTAAGTGTCGGCCTAGATCCTGAAAAGTGTACCTGCTAAAGTACAAGAAATCCCTGCTGAAATAGTATGTGCTTATTTAATGAAGTGTTTGCCTTCTGAAACAAGTGCCTGGTTATGCTGTGATATTATCTGTCCGCTGAAATGAATCCCATCTGAAATAAGTGCATTTCAAAGCACAGTGTCTGCTTGCCTGAAAAAATAACTCCCTACCTATTCTGATATGTCTCTACCAGACAAAGTGTACAGCTGGCCGCACTCCCGCGAGGGCCACAGCGTTGTCAACGCTGGCCAAGATATTGACTCTGAAACACTAGTAGAGAGATGCGTTCGAAGCATCCACAGCCAGTAAGAGAGAGTCGTGCAGAGAGAGTTTGGGGGGGAGGAAGGGGGTTTGAGGAGAGTGTGGGGATACCTATGCACGAGAGGTGAGGGATGACGTCTGAAACAGATGAGTGGAAGGCTGGAAGCTATATATAATAAAAATCTACAATACCTTGTAACAAATCATATATATTTTAATACCTTTATTGTCAAGTTATTACCGCTGTGAAAAGTGGCACAGTTAATGCTTGGAAACCATAAAGCATAATGCTATTGAATATAGCAAATGTGAATCCTTAATACTGCATGCGGTAATTGCTGACACCCCTAGCACACACCTCCGTATCCTCCTTATCAAGCGTTTCCTAACACCCGACAACAAACACCGCATTTAGGGATGCTGTATCACTCTTTTACCTTACTATTTTTTCTACATTCTGATTAATGATACTAAACGCTAAATGCTATAGTCAGATTTTGCTATGTAAAAATTTACATAGTACGAGATAGGCAAAGAGGCACGGACACGATGGCAACAGATGGTTGTTTGTAAAAATGAAATTATGGGCGTCTTGACCAATGAGGCTTTAAACAATTTGTGATCTCTCTCTCTCTCTCTCTCTCTCTCTCTCTCTCTCTCTCTCTCTCTCTCTCTCTCGCTCTCTCTCTCTCTCGCTCTTGCTCTCTCTCTCTCTCTCTCTCTCTTTATATATATATATATATATATATATATATATATATATATATTTAATCTGCTATCATGTGAAGGTCAATGGGAGCCCTGATAACTCCACGATGCGATGACGCAACGATGCGATTTTAAACTGCTTGTTAGGTAACGCTAGATATGGGCGATGTTGATATGTGCCAGTGGTGTCAGCAGCTGCCACATTCCGGATGAAGTTACATTTGTTACATGTGATTAATAAACAGCATTCTGATTCATTATTTTCAGGCAGTTTTTGTCTGTATTTTACAGCGTCCATTGCTTGGAAACGACAATAAAATAAAATACGATTAAAAGTCTACAATTATGAATCTTGATCGGTTGTCTTTGTTTTGCAGTGTAATATTTAAAGTTGATCTTTTTACTTTTCATGATGGCAAAAGTAACACCGAAAAAAAAAAAATTCTTTTAATAAATATTACACTTTTCTGTCGCCTCAACAATCGTCATATCTCGCCTCTCGTGTACAGGCACCCACCTACCCACCTCAAACCCGCTCCCTCCCTCAGTCCTGTGAATGCTTCGATCAGAGCTCACTACTAATGATTCGCGGTTACTATCTCGGCCAGCGTTGCCAACACTAAGGTGGCCCTCGCGGGAGTGCGGCCAACTGTACATGCTTGCTGATTTACCTACTGAAATACCTGCCTGCTGGACCGAACTGTCTACTGACATGACTGCTTATTTCCTGAACTCCCTGGTTACTAAAACATGTACCAACCTACCTACTAAAGTGTTAAAAGTGTAAGAGTTTGCCTTAATACCTTCTCTCAAAGTGCTTGCTCAGTATAGGTTACGGAGGAGGAGGAGAAGGAGGAGGAAAGGAAGGAGGAGATGGAAAAAGAAAGAGAAGACGAAGGTATATTATCTTGTGGTTTCCTTCCTCGTACTGGCCGTCTTGGCGTGGCCTTGAACCCCTTCCAGACGAACCAGCATCTCCCTTCATGTATATAAGGCGCTCGGTTCACTCCTCAGAATCATTGCTCACACTCTCTCGCTTGGACAACCATCTCAGGAGTCATTTTCCTGCCTCCAGCTACCCACAACAGCATACGGACAGCTCGCATCCTCTCAGCATTAGATGGGATACTTATTCCCTTCAGCATTTACAGCATATTTTCGCCCGGCATTTAGTCACCTTAGCGTACTCCTTCACATGGAAATCCCGATAGCGCTCATCAGAATATTTAGGACAATACTTTTCCTTTCAGCATTCATAGTCAACATTCGTAGGTCTCTGATAGAATTTGGACTAACGTAGACAGAACTAGCAAAAATCTATCTACAATTTTTAAGAGTATTTCTATAGGAGTCCTTTAATAATTTGCAGTTATCAGCTTCGTAGGTCCAATAAGAGCTGAGAGGATGAGGATGAGAGCGCAACTGCTACTCTTGGCCAGTGAGATAATAGATTTTTTTTTTTTTTTCTGAGTAACCAAAGCGAGCGAGTGCACTATACTTCTGCACAAAGTTTGATGTGTAAATTCTTGTTCCATAAGACTTGTAAATTTCCCTGTTTAAAGAATACCAAATATTTACTTTCTTTTTGGCCAAAAATTACTTTCTTCAGCGAAAAATCTGCTTGCTTCTTAACCCAAAAAAAATAAATTTACGTTTTGCTCAACCAAAAATTTGCTCTCATCTCAACCTGAAATTTGCTTTTTCCTCAACCAAAAATGTGCATTCTTCTCGGCCAAAATTCAGCTTTCTTCTCAACCAAAAATTAGTTTTTCTCAGCCAAAAATTCGCATTTCTCAATCAAAAATGTTCACTCTTCTCAGCGAATAATTTGCTTCCTTAAAAAAAAAAAAATCCTTATCCTCTCAACTAAAAATTCGTTTTTCTTCTCTGTCTAAAATGTACTTTCTTCTCAGTCAGAAATGTACTCTCCTCTCAACCAAAAACCTGCTTCATTCTCAACCAAGAATTTGCTCTCTTCTGGAAAAAAATTTTGCTTACTTCTCAGCCAAAACTTGCTTTAATTTCAGTTTAAAAAATTACTTTCTTCCCAGTCAAAAACTTTAATTTTTTTTCTTAGCTATTTAACCAATCTTGGTACGTCATATTTTGAAATTGTCATGAAAATTGCCTTCTATTTATATCAGGATATATCCCCAAAAGAGTCAAATTATGAGCAAAACTCACCAAAAATATTAAAGTTTGGCTAAAACGGAAAATTAAATCTGTCTGTCTGTCTGTCTCCCTTTCTCTCTCTCTCTCTCTCTCAGTTATTGGGACAATCATGGTGTGTCGTACTTTTCTGAAATTGTCATGAAAATTGTCTCCCTTTGGTACCAGGTATTTTCTAGCCTATCAGTACCGGAGTTCATGGTAGAGAAAAAAATAATAGCATCACGTTACGTTTAATACTGAAACACAAGTGCAGGTAAAGCCAAATAATTTCTAAATGGACACAAAAAATCAATAGCACGTGTTAAGTAACATAAACTTGAGTTATAGCAAATTGTTCGGTAGTGACAGACACAAAAAAGTAAGTATATGGTAGCAGAGACACAACAATTAAAGAGTGTCAAGTAATGTCTACGACTGTAAGACAAGCTGGAATTAAGCCAATTGTTCCAGAAAATGAGACAGAAAAATAATATCAAAAATAATATCAAATAGTTTTTACCACTGAAAGACAAGCTGAAGTTAAAACAAATAATTTCTGAGTGACATAGACAAATAATTAACCTGCCAACTCCCGTTGACGTGTATATACGTCCACACGTTTTGTCATTGTGACTAACGTTGACGTATATAAACGCGCAGCAATTGCATGGTCCCTAATTTGCACAATTTTCAATTTTCGCGAGTGATTTTTGGTACGTATACACGGGACACCTTCCTCTACAAGATGCCAGGCAGGGACAATGCCTCACCCAGCGTGACCTCCCCCCCCTGCATGCCATTGTCTCAGCAATTCACCTGTTATCAGTGACCTGGCCAGTAAAGCCATGTCATGCCACGGTACGAAATTCAAGGCCAGAGTGATTCCCCAATCAATGACAATGTGGGGGTCAAAGTTTACGTAGCATTAGAGGATGAAACAGTCAGAAATGATGATCAGGTAATGTTGCCAAAGAAAGTCAGGTATGTTGATGTGTTTGGTGAGTGAAACAATGCTTAGATTGCCAATATTACTGTGTGAAAACCAATGTACTCTCGTACAACATATAAATTCGTACCAAATAAATAAATACTGTTTTTAAGTTGTGTGGAATAGTTACCCTCCCATAGAACTCGTTTTCTTTGGAGCCAGCCTGATAGAAAACCCAGTAAGGTAAGGGAAACTGCTACCTGTATCCAGTATTTTAAACCTCAGGTGAGCGATTTCTCTATGAATTTTCGATGATTCTCACCAAAATTGATTGGGATTGGGGGGAGTCAGTGGTGGAAAATCGATCGGGACAGGGTGGTTTAATAGTGAGTGTCAAATAATGTCTGCCAATGAAAGACAAGAGGGAGTTAAAACAAAATTATCCCCAAATCACATATCATCATCCACACATTCTCATCCCCCTTGTCTTGTGGTCTGTCTTTTTGTCTTCCTTCTCGCACACTTGTCAAGTCCTCTTTGGTAACTCTTATCCCTGCATAACGACAGGGCTTGTGGTATATTTTCCTGGATTTCTTCCCTTTATATTCACTGTCTTACTCCTGGCGCATTGTTCTCCTGCTGACATGAGGGTAGTTGCTGATTTCTCTAATTTATCGTGGGAGAGGATCGTTCAAACTGAGCTGAATATTTCTTTACCTATACTTCACTTTACCGAGTCTGGCACCATCAGTGATGTCCTGAACACATGTTGCGCCGATAAAGGTCCTCAGTACTGGATATACCTTTTTGTATTGCCTTTTTATATTGGTTCTCAAGGTAATAAATAGAGATTCACCTATTACAGAGGATTTACATCAACACCACAGGCATTGAGGACAAAACTGATGGTGCCAAACTTGGTGAAATGGAGTATAACCAGTTTCTCATTAGTTTCTTTAATTTGAAAACACTTGATTTAATATTGCTTTTTCCTGTAATACTGAGAGTCGTGCATTTTCTTTAAATGCTATATTTTCACTATAATAGGTATGAATAAGAGACCAAAAAAATATAAATAAAAAATGTTTGGAAAAGAAGCAGGAGAAACATCACCACTATCCCTCCCCACCCATAAATGGGGTGAGAGAGATCCATAATAATATGGAGAAAACACTTAACCCCTAATGCGCGGGGTTATTTTGCCTCGACTTACCTGTCACGCGGGGTTAATCGCACTCCAACAGACTCTCTAAAAATATTTGCCAAAAATCAGTTATCAGTTCTAGAATATTAAAATTATGTATGTCTATGGCACATACCTTCAGCTTTCTTCGGGGATGTTTGTTGAGCCTTCGTCGAGTACCGTAGGACTTGTGGAGACCTCTGAAGTTGGGTAATGAAGTCTCCACTTTACACTTCCCGACAAACTGTAATATGATTACCACAGCCTGATATTATCACTAGAAACACTATTCTATGATTTTCAAGTAGTTTGGAATCCATATTCCAAAAAAAAACACTGTGAAAGCAATGAAAATTAAGAGCGCATATGACCTTCCCACTTGCGCTAGTTCGCCGCTGGTATTCTGTCATTTATTATAAATAAAAAACACTTACACTTTATATTCCTCTTACTATATAACACTTATATATATCTTCAGTCTTTATCCATAAGTTTGCTTCAGTAATATTAGTTTATTTTCATTTTCTTTCAGTAAACTAGCTTAGAGAGCAAAGCTTTGACTGTCATTACTCCAAGTATTTGTACTCATATTCTTATATTAGTAATTATTTACATTTCTATTTAATTACACCACGTTATACACTGTCACTTCCAGTAAATAAGGGCTCCTTCCCCTTGGAGCCCGGATGAACTTGGGACTCTGAAGCACTCGTAGTTTATCACCATTTCCTCCACTGGCTCATCACACGATTCACCAGAAAGATTGTAGTCATTGTCCATCATTATCATGGATAAATTAGCCAGTTCACGCTCCACAGCAAAGTCATTTCGTCCCTTACCCCTTCCAACACAAGGTTTAGTAGGGGTAGTCACAGGGCCCTCTAAAAGCGGCGGAAATGGAGGGGCGCGAGTGCTACGTGCTTTCATCTCAAGAAACAACACTGAACTAAATGACGAGAGGATATGGGGCCGCCAAGGGTTGACAACGTCAGCGAGGTGACAGCTGCTACTTTATATGCTGTGAAATGATTGGCAGGAAATTAGGTAGTTCCAGGTGAATGTAAATATCACTTAGACTTCTCCTTTCCTTTCTTATATATATTTTTATTACGATAATAGACTCTACGGCATATTTCAACGGGGAAATAACCGGGGAAAATTAGCAAACGAGTGCACGTGAGGTGTTGTCAAGTGATAATTAGCCAATTCCAGGTGTATAACACTATCACTTACCTTTTTTCTTTTTTGTATATATTATTTTGTATAAGAATAGGGCATAGGGCTTATTTCAATGGATGAAATCAGTGGAAAATTCCGAGGAAGATTTGCTTAGTGCAGCGCGGCCAGGCAGGTGAGAGGAGAGGGTAATGGAGGTGAGGTAGGGAGGGAAGAGAGGGTAATGCAGGGGAAGTAGGGAGAGGAGTCAAGAACTGGGAAAAATGACTAAATTGTCAACAATGGATGGGAGTACAGATGAGATTAGGAGTGCTGACTATTGTTGGACATTAGCAGTACCTGCTAAAAAATGATTGGTAGGAAATCTGGACAATACATAAAAAAATAGGTAGTTCCAGGTGAATGTAAATATCACCTACGCTTCTCCCTTCCTTTCTTATGTATATTTTTATTACGAGAATAGATTATACGGCATATTTCAAAGAGGAAATTACCGTGGAAAATTAGCGAACGAGTGCACGTGAGGTGTTAGCCAATCCCAGGTGTATAGCACTATCACTTACCTTATTTCTTTTTTGTATATATTATTTTGTATAAGCATAGGGCATAGGGCTTATTTCAATGGCTGAAATCAGTGGAAAATTCCGGGGAAGATTTGCTTTGTGCAGCGTGGCCAGGCAGGCGAGAGGAGAGGGTAATGAAGAGGAGGTAGGGAGGGGAGTCAAGAACGGGGATAAATAGCTAAATTGTAAACAATGGATGGGAGTACAGATGACATTAGCAGTGCTGACTATTGCTGGACACTGGCAATACTGATAGATGATACAAGCTACCACTTGAAAGCCCGGGAGAATTCAAAATAACACAGAATCGCAAAAGTGACGCCCCGCAGTATGATCCATTGCTCCTGAGCGTCATGAAAGTGATGCCCCACTGTTAAGGGGTTAACCAGTAGTACTAGCCTTATATATTCTCTGATCCTCATATTCCATGTATAATGATGGACAAGAATTAGATAATAAACCATTTCTCGCATATCTGTGGTGCTAGTAACATCCACCCCTCAGTGTTTCATTGTCAGTGTTACACCTTATGATTCTCTAGTATGTTACTGATGGAGAGGGCACCTTCATGTGGTGGCACTGACATAATAGGGTAACTCCACTGCCCAGTTATACAAGCGTCCCCAATTTCCCTCCCTATCCCCTGAAAGAAGGATGATGGACTGCAGGAAAAAGGCAACTTCAACCCTGCAGTCCACCGGGTTCAAATTTCAGATGAATCTGGGCTGACAACAAACTCGTAGGAAGATATACACAGAATAGACGAGTATGTTGAGGTGCAGTATCCAAAATAAATCACTGAGGAAGAAATGCTATGACGTCTCCTATACCAGAGATTATATTGGTGATAATGATGAAGATCATAATGAAGGGAAGGAGGTGGAGGAGGGGAAGGAAGAGGAAGATGACGAGGAGAAAGATGATGTTGACTATGATGATGAAAATTTTGAGGAGGTGGAGAAGGACAAGGGGGAGGAGGAAGAAGAAGAAGGCTATGATGATGGTGATGATGATGGTGAAGGTGATGATGATGAACTGATTTTTCTTCCTAAGTCTCAGTGGCCAGTTCTGTTTCCATCAACCTCCATTATTTGGTTCTCACTATCGGCTTCAACGGTGGATATGGAGGGAGAAACGGGGTCAACGGTAATGGATTTAATGGTAACTGCGTGAATGGCAACGGCTTCAACGGTAACAGAAGAAACGGTTACAGTGGAAGAACTGGCTATTATGAAAATGGGTTTATCAACGGTAATGGAATAAACGGAATCAACGGCAATGGAGTCAATGGCATCAGTGGCATCAACAGTAATGGGTACAATGGAGACAATGGAATTAACGGCAAGAATGAACGGTACCAACGGACTCAATGGCAACGGAATCAACAGCATCAACGGAATCAATGGCTATGACAACGGTAGAGCAATTATCAATGGCTTCAACGGTAATGGCACCAATGGCTTCATGGACTGCATCACAGCATTGAGTACTGCCATCAGTGGGGGCGGCGTTGCAGGCGTGGACTACCACATCCTTGCCTCTGTGCCCCTTACTGGCTTCACCTGCGCCAACACACAGTACCCTGGATACTATGCCGACACCATTCCTGAGGCTGGATGTCAGGTGAGTATAACTGTTTAGTACTGCTTCTTGGCACTATATTTACTGATTAAGATCTTTACAGGAAATATCTACACAATTCACTACTGTGGGTTCACCTACTCTACATCACAAAGCCTTATAATGAGACCTCTTCCTATGCTGGAGATTAGGTTAGGAAAAATATTTTGTTTCTTGGCTAAGGCCTTTATGTTTACTTTCTCAGACTCTTATGCTTATTTCCTATTGGCTTTATGTCATTGAGTACAGATATATATCCATGTCTTGCTCTGTTACTCCAGGTCTCATTATTCTTGCCTTCCTACCCCGGATCTTATATTTCTTCACCATTTTCCCAAGTTTTGTCCCATTTACCCACGTCACTATACCCTTATTCTACTTCCCCAGGTCTCTACTCTCATATCTCATTAGCCATGGTTCTTAATTCTTATGTTTCCCCATATCTTCCCTGTATGCCCTGATCTCTGTACCTCTGTTCTTCTACTTAAAATCTTTTCATCTGTCATCATTTTCACCAGCCTTTGTCTTATTTGCCCCAGTACTCTTTAATCCATTTCTACTTCCCCCTTTTTATAATCATTCCCCATTCTCGCAGGTTATGCCTTAGTTACCCAGGTCCTCTTGCCCTGTTACCTCAAGTACAGTATATCTACCTTTGTCATATTATTCCAGATCTCTTTTACCCAGCTCTGTTTCCCTCGATCCTTCAATCCGTCCCCATTTCTTTCGTCTTTGCTCCATTTACTAAAGTCCCTGTAACCCATTTATACTTTCCAAAGTCCTTCTGTCCTTTCCCAGTTAATCGCAGTCTCTTTACCCTAGCCATGTTACCTCAGAGCTTCTTACACTTACTTTAATACCCCAGGTCTTTATATACTTTCCTATTTCTCCAGGTTTTGCTCTGTTTAGTCTTATCTCTGTACTCCTTTTCTGGTGCTGGAGAGGGACGCCTTCACGTGGTGGTACCGATATAATAAGTTCGATTGTACAAAAGTCTCGCACATTTCTCTCTATCCCCCAAAGGGAGAATGATAGACTGCGGGATGAGGGAAACTTCACCTACAGTCCACCAGGTTCATGTTTCAAATGAACCTGTGGCTACAACAATAATTGCTACTACTACCCCTGTTCTCGCTTCTCCAGGTCTTCCACATTTGCCAAGCCGACGGACGCATAGTCTCCATCCTCTGCCCCAACGGTACTGTTTTCAGCCAACAGTACTTTGTGTGTGACTGGTGGTACAACTTCGACTACGCCACTACTCCCAGCTTCTACGGTCTCAACACTAACATTGGTGTCATTAACAGTATCAACGGCGTCAACGGTATTGTTAACAGCATCGGTAACGGATACTCACGCTCACTTAATGGCAATGGCATCAACGGTGTTAGTGGCAATGGCTTTGTCAATGGTGTAAATGGCAACAGAGTCAATGGTGTAAATGGCAACGGTGTCTATGGCGTAAATGGCAACGGTGTTAACGGTGTAAATGGCAATGGTGTCAATAGTGTAAATGGCAACGGCATCAACGGTGTTAGTGACAACGGTGTCAATGGTGTAAATGGCAACAATGTCAATGGTGTAAATGACAACGGTGTCAATGGTGTAAATGGCAACAGTTACATCAATGGTGTTAATGGCAAAGGTAATGGCATCGTCATCGGAGACACAAACGAAGTTAATGGTAATGGGTCAGCGGAATCAATGGCAATGGTATCACTAAAGTTATCAATGGCAACGGTATCGCCAATGGGATCAACGGCTTCACTAACGGCATTAACGGTAATGGCTTTACCAACAGTCTCAATGGCAATGGAAACGGGCTCATCAACGTCAACAGTGGACGTCCTGTTAACGGCTTGTACCAGACCCCAAGGTTTTAGAAGACACCGTATTGTTCCTCTGTGCCCTCGGGAACTAGGAACTTAGCACCTTTCACGTGGCGATTTATTTTTCATTTGAAACCTTAGTCCCTTCAGTCTGATGACATTTTTTTATAGTGCATTCTTGCTCACTTCAGAAGACTTTGTTATTCTTATGAGGAAAAATCTCTTAATGAACGAGTTAAATGAAGGTAACATCTGGTGAGAGAGGATAGTGTTTGGAAACTCCCTGTACTGTTGTTTACAGATGATACTGTGTTGTTGAGTGAAGACAAAGGGGAGCTGCAAGGCTTGGTGGATGAGTTTGGGAGAGTGTGTAAGAAACGGAATCTAAAGGTGAATGTAGGGAAGAGTAAAGTGATGGTCTTTGAGAGAGGTGAAGTCAGTGAATGTACAGCGAGGTTGGATGGTGAGGAATTGGAAAATGTGAGTACGTTTAAGTACTTGGGTAGTGTGATGAGTAAGGATGGAGGTTTGGAGGGTGAAGTGCTTGAAATGGTATAGCAGGGAAGAAAGGTTGCTGGTTCTTTGAAAGCAGTGATAAGAAAGAGGGAAGTGAGCATGAAAGTGAAAAAGTTACTACATGACAGTATTGTGATACCAACTCTGACGTATGGAAGTGAAGCTTGACGTTGTTGGAAGGACACAAGTCACGAGTGAGATCAGTGGAAATGAGTTATTTAAGAGGAGCCTGTGGGGTCACATGGAGAGACAGGCTGACGAATGAGGATATAAAGGAGCGTTGTGGTGTGGATGTGGATGTGATAGGGAGCATTATGAGGAACACACTGAGGTGGTTTGGCCATGTGGAGAGGATGGAGGGTGAAAGACTGACGAAGAGAGTGTATGTGAGTGAGGTGGAGGGGGGAAGAGGGAGGGGGAGGCCGAGGATGAGATGGAGGGATGGGGTGGTGAGGTATATGAGAGAGGGGGGTGAGAGTTGGGAGCAGGGGAGTGAAATGGCGGGGGACAGGGCGACTTGGAGGCGATTTGTTTGTGGCCACCCCAAACGGGATTGAGGCGTCTGGCAATAGATAGATAGATAGATAGAACATCTAATCCCTCCAGGTCAGAATTTTTCTCCTAGGATGAATTAAATCACCTACAGGTACCATGATATAAATTTAATACGTCATAGCACTAAAGAGATTAGTATATCTTAGCATTTTTTTTTTTTTAATGCGAGGAAGAAGGAACCAAAGGCCATGAGCCCGCAGTAACAGTTCCCTCCAAGAGAAAAACAAAATACAATAGAGAGCCAAATTCAAGATCCGATCATTTTCAGATGCCTGGACACACTACGTTTGAAAGACTGGAGATCATAGGCAGAAGGAAATACAGACAGAGGGAGACAGTTTCAGAGCTGACCTGTTGCATAAATGAAAGACTGGGAGTAACGGTTAACTCTTGCATTAGAGAGTTGGACAGAAAAGGGATGAGAGTTTGCTGCCAGACGGGTGCTACGCGCCCGTCGTAGAGGTGGAGGAATGCAAGCAGACAGTTCAGAGGAGCAGTGACCATTAAAGTAGCGATAGAAAAGAGATAAAGATGCAACAGTGCGGCGAAGAGACAGAGGTTGAAGGGAGTCAGTAAGAGGAGGAGAGTTAATGAGACGAAAAGCCTTTGACTCCACCCTATTGAGAAGAGCTGTATGTGGGGAGCCTCCCCACACATGAGAGTTGTACTCCACACAGGGGCGGATAAAACCCCTGTATAGAGTCAACAATTGTGCAGGGGTAAAGAAAGAGCGGAGTCGGCTTAGCACACCCAATCTCTTGGAAGCAGATTTTACAAGAGATGTAATATGATCTTTCCAAGATAAGTCCTGAGTAAATGAAACCCCAAGCATGTTCAAGGATGATGCAGGATTAATCTGAATATTATTAAACATTAGTGGGTATACCTGTGGAAGATTTTGTCGCGTTGATAGGTGTAAGAACTGAGTCTTAGATGCATTAAAGACAACCATATTATTTTTACCCCAGTCAGAGATATGAGCCAAGTCAGACATTAGGTGTGCCATAGCCTCATCCCTTGTTTCTTGAAGTAACTGTTGAGATGGGCGTTGCAGGAACCGAATGGAAAGGTGAAGGGTGGAGTCATCAGCGTATGAGTGGATAGGGTTAGATGTACAGCTTAGAAGATCATTGATGAATAAAAGGAAGAGAGTTGGTGATAGGACAGAGCCCTGAGGAACACCACTGTTGATAGATCTAGGAGAAGAACGATGCCTGTCTACGACAGCAGCTATAGAACGACCAGAAAGGAAGCTAGCGATGAAGGCACAGATAGAAGGATAGAAACCGTAGGAGGGCAGTTTGGAAATTAAAGATTTATGCCAGACTCGATCGAAAGCCTTTGAGATGTCAAGTGCAATGGCAAAGCTTTCGCCAAAGTCCCGAAAGGAGGATGACCAGGAGTCTGAAAGGTAGGTGAGAAGATCGCCAGTGGAGCGTCCCTGACGGAACCCATACTGACGATCGGAAAGAAGGTTGTGATAGGAAAGATGCCTTAAAATTTTTCTATTAAGAATTGACTCGAAAACTTTTGAAATACAGGACGTTAAAGCAATTGGACGATAGTTGGAGGGTTGGGAGTGGTCACCCTTCTTTGGGACTGGCTGAATGAGAGCAAACTTCCAGCAAGAAGGAAAGGTACAAGTTGACAGACAAAGGCGAAATAGTTTGCCTAGGCAGGGTGTAAGCACAGAAGCACAGTTTTTGAGAACAACAGGAGGGACCCCATCAGGCCCATATGCCTTGTTAGTACTGAGGCCAGTAATGGCAGAAAATACATCATCTGAAGAAATTTTAATGTCAGCCATGAGGAAGTCAGAGGGGGGAAGTGATGGAGGAACAGCACCGGAATCGTCTAAGGTGGAATTGGAGGAGAAAGTCTGTGTGAAGAGATCTGCTTTATCAGTAGAAGAAATAGCTACAGAACCATCAGAGTAGAAAAGAGGAGGGAAGGATGATGAGGTAAAGTTGTTAGAAAGATTTTTGGCAAGGTGCCAGAAGGAGCGGGAAGAATTCGAGTTGGAGAGTTGAGAGCATTTAGTATGGATGAAATTATTTTTAGTAGAGCGAAGAACAGACTTAGCACGATTCCGGGCAGAAACATAAAGATTATGTGATTCAGGGGTGGGTTGGCTCCGGTACCTTTTGTAGGCCTTCTCCTTGTTGCGGACAGCATTAGAACAAGCGTGATTAAACCAAGGCTTTCTTGCGTTAGTCAAAGGATATGAGAAAGGAATGTATGCTTCCATGCCCGAGAGAATAACGTCCGTAATGCGCAAGGCACCCTCAGAGGGCTCACGGCCATGGAAGCAATAATCATTCCAGGGAAAATCAAAGAAGTACTGCCTGAGGGCCTCCCAGTCCGCGGCTCCAAAATGCCAGAGACGGCGTTTCCCTGGAGGGTCCGCAGGCCGTACTGGAGCGATAGGACAGGTTAAGGTAATAAGGTTGTGATCGGAGGAGCCCAACAGAGAGAAAAGATTAACAGAGTAAGCAGAAGGATTAGTTGTGAGGAAGAGGTCAAGAATGTTGGAGCTCTCTCCAAGGCGGTCAGGGATACGGGTAGGGTGCTGTACAAGCTGCTCTAGGTCATTAAGGATAGAAAAGATGTAGGCTTGTTCACCAGGTGGATCCGTGAAAGGAGAGGAGAGCCAAAGGTGGTGGTGAACATTGAAATCTCCAAGAATGGAGATTTCAGAGAAAGGAGAAATGGACAGAATGTGTTCCATCGTAGAAGTAAGATAGTCGAAGAATTTTTGATAGTCAGTAGAATTAGGGGATAAGTAAACAGCACAGATATATTTAGTCAGAGAATGACAGGAAAGCCGAAGCCAGAGAGTGGAGAATTCAGAAGAATCAAGTTCAGGAACACGAGAGCAAGATAAGTCGTTGCGTATGTATACACAACAGCCACCTTTGGCTTTGAAATGAGTATAGAGAAAGTAGGAGGATACAGAAAAGGGTTTGCTGTCAGTTGCCTCAGACAGCTGAGTCTCCGTTAGAAAAAGAAGGTGTGGTTTAGAGGAGGAGAGGTGGTGTTCAACAGAGCGAAAGTTAGATGAAAGGCCGCGAATGTTGCAGAAATGAAGAAGAAGAGAGTCAGACAGTGGTTCCAGGCACCTCGAGTCGTCACCGGGAGAGGGGCAGATGGCGGTGGCATTTATGGTCCCCCCCCCTGGGGACTCCGAGGCTGGGTGAATTGACGCCATTTTGGTGAATTTTGAATAGGAAGTGTAGTGTGTACTGTGCATGTAGTTTGGTGAAGATAGATAGAGAAATTTGTACTGGAGAGCATGCTGGCCTACTCACTGTGTAACTGAGACACTGAAAAAGTTCAGCAAAGGGGGATGGTCAGGAACTAGTCCTGAGGGCTGATGAAACGGGAGCTCCAGCACTCCCTGTCATCAGCTTTCCATCCACCTCGGGAGTACTGCCCTGCTCGACTGGTGCTACAGTCTACTCCACTGTACCTAACATGGATACAGTCTACCTACATAACATACCAGAATATACTCTAGTCTAAGTGATATACTACTGAAAACATATAAAGCGGTGGCAAGGCACAACAAACACGTCCCTGGCAGTCATTTTAGTGTTGACAAACACAACAAGACATCTATTAAAAAATGTCACATATCAATTTTTTAATAATTCGGCTGAAAATTGATGATTTTATACCCATTTGAAACGTTATGCCCGAACCACCTGACATTGACCCCCCTACTGCTAACTGGGGGATGACCCCCCTGATGTAATGAGGCTTTTATTTTTGGCCTACAGCCTGGGCCTTGGCCCAATTAGGCCAAAAATTTAATCAGGTGATCAAAAGGTCATAGCCGATCACCCCTGTAATTTTAGTCAAAATCGCAGCAGTAGCTTTTTTTTTTTTTTTTTTTTTTTTGTAAAGTTGTTAACAGACAGATAGACAGACGGAAGGACAAACACACAAACCGAGTGAAAACAATACTTATCCTCGAGTCCCTCCTGGGCAGGGACGGGTAACGAGGGAATATCATCGCCTCATATACAAAACTAAATTACCACGAGGAATTTGCTACTAAAATCCTTAAATCTACCTGAAATATGGTCTTTAATGTGCGCCTCTCCTCTTTCCGTGCTGGAGATTCTCACTGGTTCATTCGTCTGCCTTGAGCATTGATTTTGTAAGCAGTGGTTGGCCTTTTTCACGCATATTCCTAGGTTTCATATCACCTTTTCTCCAGTTATTTATTACATGTCTTTTATCCTTTAATAGCCTGTTTATTTGGTTTTTCACCTTAATGTGTCCTTCATGTTATATTACTTAAAATATAAATAACATATATTAGTTTACAGAAGCGAATTACGCAAAACAAAAGACAAATAACATGCAAGAGCGTCCTAAGGTGTAATATGGAGATTAAATCGCTAAGACAGAAGTGTTGGGGAATATACACCATCAAGAATAAGGCTTTGTAACGCAACTGACGCTACTCCGCTTCTCTGATCAATTTTTTCAACGAAAAGACTTCATCAAGATTCATACTGTGAATATTTTTGGTAGAATTATTGTCTCTTCTCTCAGGCTACCAGTGCACTAACTCTGCCTTTAGTATGTACATATATTTTTCTTATTAATAGTTGTTATTTAGCTGTTACAGTTTCCATGCTGATATATCAACGCAAATAAGTGTATATTTATATATCAGGATGGAAGAGATTATGAAGGTTAGTTGAGAAAAACATGCAATGCTATTAAATTAGTTGATTAAAAGGCTACCAAACAGGCCGAATGTCAAGTGAGAAAGTAATGTGATATACTGGTTTGTGGCACGTATCTACTGTGTAAGGTCTACATGGTAGTTAAGCCTATTATTACAGTATGCCGGGCTGAGCAAAAATACCAGCCAGATAACATCATACCACATGGTCTTCCCAGGTACCTCTTTTATTATCCTCCAGATTATTTTCGCACTGATGTATGAGAAATTAACATTTTTTGCTGAAAGTACTGTGTATCTTTACCTAACCCTTAAACTTTATCTTAGTCTAAAACTGCCATGTCTTCATCCTGAACGCTGAGCTGTAACGGTTGATTAACAATGGAATACGATGCTGATCATGGAGAAGTGGTATGGAATAATGTAGATTATAGAGTCATATTTTTCCGTCATTGAACTACTGTACATGATAAACGCCACAAAAGAATGAATATCTCAGCCAGTTTAAGGTGAAAGGTGTCTGCTTCTTAAATCGAGGTCTAAACTACCAAGCATATCATTTGCATACAAACTATACTTCCCACTATAACGTGGGCTTGTATACTGTGTAAAGTAGCTCCCTAACATCTCTTCCTTAGCAGTTTTTTTTTAAATATGGCTTTTAGTATCCTTTTAAAATTATTTATGCAGAATATGGAAATACTGAAAGGATTTATGTAACACGGAAGAGGACAGAAAAGTGTAATAAACAATCTAAATAGCTTGCAACAGGGCTATTCAAATACGTCAGGAGTAAGGCCTGATTATAAAACTCAGGTTGATAGAAGGGCCATTCATTTATTTTAGCTCCATTTTTCCCTCCATCTAAACACATATACATAGAACGAATAGAAAAACTCATTTATAATTTGCTTTTACATTTTGCACTAAGCACACAAATAAAAAGAAAAATGTGAATTTTTCTTTTTTGTTTGCTCATTTGTTTGTTTGCTTTCTTCAGAGTCTGTCAGAGGGCCAATGAAAAACGATTCAAGGGTCGGATTTGGCCCGCGGGCCACCAGTTGAATAGCACTGGCTTAGGAAAAGGTGTTAGGGAACTTCCTTAGCCAACGAGAATGCGGGACATTGAGTGTGCAATCCTAAATCTTACAAAATAAGTAAACAAATAATAATAAATAAATAAATAATAATTAAAATGCGTGGCTTGAAAAACAGTGCCCCCGAAGAATACCATAGTATCCCCGACGACAGGGCAAGCCAAGAACAGCGTAGTGTGCCCACAGATATGCCGACACCCCCACACGGACCCCACGGGGTGGCCGCCACCAGCCACCACCACTCTGGGCAACAGCGACACATCTCAGCCCGGACCGTGCACCCCTGTGACATGCAGCCACCACGCCGCTGCCACCGTAGGAGAAGGACACTACCTTCGCGTAGTGGAATTGCTGAGCTGGCAAGGGATGGAGTTAGAAACTATACTCCAGACGGCGCCCCTCTGGCAGAGACGATCTGTGGTAGCTCCCGAAGTGTTCCGGTAGAGACGATCTATGGTCGCTCCCGAAGTGTTCCGGTAGAGATGATCTATGGTCGCTCCCAAGGTGTTCAGGTAGAGACGATCTATGGTCGCTCCCAAGGTGCTCCGGTAGAGACGATCTATGGTCGCTCCCAAGGTGTTCTGGTAGAGACGATCTATGGTCGCTCCCAAGGTGTTCCGGTAGAGATGATCTATGGTCGCTCCCAAGGTGTTCCGGTAGAGATGATCTATGGTCGCTCCCAAGGTGTTCCGGTAGAGATGATCAATGGTCGCTCCCAAGGTGTTCCAGGAGAGACGATCTATGGTCGCTCCCGAAGTGTTCCGGTAGAGACGATCTATGGTCGCTCCCAAGGTGCTCCGGTAGAGACGATCTATGGTCGCTCCCAAGGTGTTCCAGTAGAGACGATCTATGGTCGCTCCCATCCTCGTGAGATGATCTATGGTCGCTCCGAGAGTGTCGTGGTAGAGACAACCCATTGTCGCTCCCTCCCTCGTGAGACGATCTACGGTCGCTCCGAGGGCGTGCAGAATAGAGAGACGTCCCCACAGTAGGAGACTGGAGCCCAGGCTTCCTGTCCCAGAGTGACCCAGACAGGCCTCCCAGCCTCCCCTGGTCTCTGTACCCTACGCCTGGCTCTAGAGCAGACGCACCTGACGGACCCCAGTGGAAGTCACTGCCGCAGCTCTCCCCTGTCGGCGTCCCTAGACGCTGGAGACTGCAGTCCACAGTCTCTCTCGGCTTCCCTCCAGGACACCCGGGCGTGATCTCTCTACGTCCCCACGACGCCGGGACTTATCACAGAGGTTCCTGGAGCTATTCGGCCCCAGTCCCAAGGGACACACGCCGGAGCCAAGTCCGTAAGCCACGGGAAGTCCAGGACGTGAGAGGACGCCCTTACGAGCTATCCCGTGCCCTCTCGGCACGCCTCGCATTGACGGTGCCCCTAGCCCAGCATGATCACCGATGACATGTTCCTGCCTATCCCCCCAATGAATACGTGTGATATTGTAGCACGAGTGATTTAGGTTAAGTGTGACTTCCCCTAATGTACGTATTGTGCAGTGATTTCATATAGTGAATATCGGGGTAGATCAGATCACAGTGAGAAGTTAAAGGACGAGAGTGTGGAACAAGATCTGATTGCCTATACGTGTGAGTGACATCTCTGTTATATAATTAATAAGCCTGTGCCTATAAAGACATACCCCCATTACTGTGAAGGAATATTGTGAAAGGAAGTATTAATAGGATTCTCTCCTTCCCCCACGCTGTGGAACAAGATCTGATTGACTATACGTGTGAGTGACATCTCTGTTATACAATTAATAACCCTGTGTCTATAAAGACATACCCCCATTACTGTAAAGGAATATTGTGAACGGAAGTATTAATAGTATTCTCTCCTTCCCCCATGCTACCAATAAATCTTGTTCACCACCCGCTCTCACTCCCATATCTCAAGTAAGTGTGAGTCAAGGATGAAATCAATTACCAAAGTATTTTGGCTAGTGGAAACCATATAAACTTCACGGCTAATATCTGCCGCCTTCCAGTATTACCATAACTTTCGCCTAGCCGTCACAAGTCACTCCCCGCACCTCCCCTATCTCCTCGGAGTGGGACTCACCCCCCCTCCCGCGCCCCCGCGCGCGCGCTTATATTTACTCCTGATACATTAGGATTGTTTGTGTTGTCATTAGTATCAGAGAAGCAAGTATCCTGTGAGATACTCATATCCTAGATAAGGTTTTATATTGCTATATATTGTGCTGTAATATCTGCTGATTTGTCCTATGTCTGACTGTGGTAATATACGTGTAAAGGTTGTTGCCTAGAGTTTTTGTGTCCTGCCACTCTTTATTGCACTAGCTCCGGTCTCGAAAGAGGACCCCGCTCCACGTTAGATGAAATAGGAACGAGAAGTCGAGCCTAATTTCACCTAGCATTACAATAATAATAAAAAATAATAATAAAAATAATAATGATGATGATGATGATGATGGAGATACACACACCTCTTGGAGACAGTGATGCCTTCAACTTCCAGATTTCAGTAGGAGTGACAAACTTTGCACATGTGCTTCTCTTTGCTTCATGCCTTCATTTCAACCCTTTTTCAGTTCTTTAGCTTACACACCTTCTCTCTGCCTCAGTCACTCAGCTACCATGCATCTTCGTGACTTTCAATATTCCATTCATTTCTGACAGTCTTATTAGCCCTATATATACACCTTTACCATAACCCTCAAGCTCTTTCCAGTCTCTGTAAATGACAATATCGTCTACGCACACTCTGTTCCACTTTCACTTACTCCATGTCTATTATGGATCTAATGTCTCCTACCTCGCTCCATTCTACGAAACTCGCTTGCCCCCCTTGACAGCTGTCCTGCAGCCCGCCATCCTTCTTCCGGTGGTTATGAAGGAAAGTGAAGGATGTTTGTCCAGGCAGTGAAGCCAGGTTATATCAATGTCACCACGTAAAGCCAGCCGTTTAAAGCACCGCAGAGTACCACATGTAAGCAGTGTCTTGGCTTCTACATACAATTAATTTCGCTGTCTACAGCAAAAAAGAAAAAAAGAAAAAAAATCCACACACACTTTTACCCCACTCATTGCATAGCTCAAGGTTACTGTCTACTTAAGGTAATGTGTTTCCTCACTGTATTTCCTAATTAGGTCGTATTTTCCTGCTGTAAATTCTTATGATATTGCATTTTCTTGCTGCACATCCTTATGATATTGTATTTCCCTCTGTGCAATATTGTATTTTCCAGCTTTACGATACCGTATTAACCCTTCTACTATGCTCAGACTACAAACATCCACTCTGTTTGGGTCATATTTGACCCATAGTTCGCAAACGTTATAATAATGGACAGTTCTTTGCCACACACTGTACTTTTGCAATGTATGCCCAGGGTCTGCTGCGTGAAAGTGACTGCCCTTCAGACCCCTCCCCTAACCCACCCATCCACCCTTCCTTTTGGTGAGTTAGGCTTTTACAATGTCAACATCATCTCCTTTCTGAGGGTTAAACCCAAATTACATACATGTATTGCATTTGAATGTTGTAGTTCCATGTTTTTTGCATGCATGTTTGTGGCATTCACAGCACACTGTTGACACCTTATTGTCCCCTTTGCATAAGTGACAGTGTCTCCTTTTTGCTGGTCTTGACTGTTCTTGGATTGGATTATCATCCATCAAGCTTTTGTTGGATACACAGACTCGTCTAGCATTTGGTGTCCTTGGCAGACTAGGCCGCGATGATAGTTGTTCCTGAACTAGTGCCAATCCAAGTTCTTGCAGAAATAATCTCCATTTGAAGTTTTTACCTGCTTGCCAGGTTGGGTTAGTCTGTATCCACAGTACAAATGCATTGTAAGCTGAGATATCTACCATTGTGTCAAACAAAGCCATTGGCCACCTCTTAGTTTGACGTTTTGAGTGGTAAGTTGCCACAAGCTTGTCAAGATTGTCTACTCCTCCTTTAGTCGAATTGTAGTATTCGATTATGTTGGGCTTCTTGTCTTCTTTATCACTGAATGTGACAGAATCATGCATGGTACTAAGCAAAACTACAGTCTTCCCTTTCCTGGGACAGTATGAAATAAGGACATTGTTATCATGGTGTCCTATAAGAGTTGATTTCACAATTCTTCTCTTGGGGTCCACAAACTCTACAGGAACTTCCTTTCGATCCTTCCGGACTGTACCTACAATAGTTTGCTTGCGTGCAGTCAGTTCCTTGGACAAGGGTAAACTACAGAAGAAGTTATCGCAGGTAATGTTTCTTCCTTTCAGGCCATCTGTGAGTTGTTGCACCACTCGTTTACCCTGTTCTCGTTCTGCTGGTTCACCTTCCTTTCGGCCAAGGTACACTTCAGCATTCCATAGGTAACTTGTTTCTGCATCACATGCTGCCCATATCTTTATTCCATATCTGTTGGGCTTGGAGGGTATGTACACTCTGAATGGGCATTTTCCTCTGTATGGAACAAGCATTTCATCAACAGTTACAATTGATGACACATTGAACAGGAGTGGTAGTCTTTCAACCCAAGCATCCCAAACATCTCTGATAGCTGCCAGCTTGTCATGGCATCTCCTGGGCTTTCTAGTCTCTTTGTCATCAAAACGAACATACTTTGATATTTTGAAGAATGTTTCTAGAGACATTGTTGCTCGAAACACTGGCCGTCCATGTGTGTCATCCCATAAACTGCTAAGGGACTCCTCACGTGACTTATACAGGCCAGCTAGGAGGCGAAGTCCATAAAATGCCTTCAATTCAGTCATGTTTTAACATCTCCAGTACCAACTGCTCTGAGTGCTTCTTTATTAGTGATTTCCAGAAGAACACTGAAAATGTCTGGAGTAATGAAATGATCAAATGCAGATGTTATATCTTCTGAAATTCTGGTTGCTGCAATGCGTGTAATGCCAGGCTTTTGATCAATGACATTCCTTGCACCTCCTCTACCTGCTGACGCATTTACTTTCTGTTCATGCCACATTATGTCTCCTTTCTTGGAAGTGTAGATTTTGGGCTGAGATGTTTGATTGGACCTCTTATTCTGTGACACCTGGACATTTTGATCATCCTCACGTTCTGAATAATTAAAATCACTACTGGGTTCATTGTTCACTGAAACATGATCACTTTCATCATCATCAGTGTCTGAAATGAATTGATCACTGTCTTCATCTTGTGAGGCTTGACTATAAAAACTACCAAGTGAAACACTCATTTTGCTCCTGCAATGGAAAGAAAACAATTGCCTATAACAAAACTTATATCATACCAACTATCATTCGACTACTGACACATGTTAGGTTAAAATGTAGTATATTGCAGTGTATGCAAATTTATCTTAGCTCGACCTATGCTCAACGAGTTCAAGGTTTCAATGGCACACAAAACTGACTTCCAGCACACTTACTTATCCATTGATGACTAAAAACACCGCAGAAAATCAGGGATGACTTCACTTCCCAACAGTATGTAAAGAAATTAGTTTTCTTTGATCAATGCAACAGTAAAAGAAACGGATAAATTAGAGGGGTCAAAAATGACCTGAAGAGACTAGTTGTTACTTTTTTATTTGTGCAATAACTACCAAGTCGCTTTTTACCAAATTTATACAAAACAATACCCTTACAAAACTAGAAAAAGTCATGAAGTATGAAGTTTCTTCCATGCAAAATAAAAAAGGTAAGACTCTGTGAAATTGCAATGGGTCAAAAAAGACCCCGAGCATAGTAGTAGGGTTAATAACCTGCTGTACAACATTGCATTTTCCTGCTTTATGATGTTAAGTTCCCACTCAAGGAATGTAGGTAAATCCAAAGTCCGGTGCCATACTGCGGATATGTATTTACACAACTACTGCATAGGTCTTGCCTCTAGCACACCACCTCTTTATCTGCCCGCAAAGGTCGGTGCGCTCTTGCTGTCTCTCTACAAGACAATCTGTAAGCAGAATTCAGACTATGCCTAGACCTTAGGTAAGGGAAAAAGGTTACGCAACCCTACAACACACATACAAGGTGATTACAAATTTCCCCCTCCGCTATGGAAAAGTGTGTCTCTTGAAACAATGAGGCAAAGTTTATATAAATAGCTTAATTATACTGTGAGTGAAGAAGTAAATGAGGTAGATAGCTAGGGTGTAATGGGATAGGGAATATAGTTAGGTTTTTCCTACAAGCGAGTATAATAGTTAAAAAGGCAGAATACTGCTATGCAAGCAGCTGGATCCAACAAAGAAGGACATACAATATTTACAGTACATTGTCATGTTCAAGTTAAATGAAAAGGCACAATAGTTACTGGGTGTAAAATTAGAGGGTAATCCATTAATAATTCAAGAAGCAAGCTACAACTTTAGTATTTGTAGGAACAACATAGTCTAGTTTTCTTCACCAGTTCACAGTTGAAGTTCATTTTATAGGGCTAGTATTGAAAACTATAGTAATATGTGGAATAATGAACATATATAGTAGCTGATTACACAAGAGCTGATTTCACAAGAGCTGTGAGAGTGATATCTCTTATTCACTAACTAACGTCCACACTCTTATTCTTTCCTGAATTCAACGGGATCTTTCTTCATGTTATTAATTCACAAGCCACTGTTTATGTCTATATCACCATTTACTTTTTCTCTTTGTTACTATTTTCACTTACAACTGGTTCACTTGATATCCTTTCATCACATTACTTAACTTTCATTTACTATTCTGAATTGGCATCTCTCTACTTATTTACAATTATCATTCCTTCAGTACCAAGTTACATCATCGTCACACCTTCAGCAGTCACGCATGAGTGTCGCTAAGAACTGCCAGTTTCAAGGTCTTGTGGGTGCCGCACTAATCTTGTTGCAATGCGGATCTCATGCAGTTTTTTGTCCATTCACTTAACTCAGTAGTAAAGTATGCAAATAGTAACAAAAATATCCAATAAGAGAAATTGCCAATTGGGGAAACACAAAGATCAGATGTATCCATGAACAGTTAAAAGGCAGAGAAAACTGATCCGTAAAAAAATCACTCTCGTTAAGAAAATCCAACATGCATAGGTTGTCTGACGTAATAGAGAGATTGTCAGCAAACAGATGGAATGTCACATTAATGGGATGAAAGATTTCATATTTGTGGGAGCGAAGTACAAAGTGATGATGTGTAGCATAAGCAACCACAGATTCTGATTTTACAGTACAATTATCAGGGGCCTTATACAAACCAGTTGCAGACACTGAACGAACAGGAGTTCCAGGACAAATAATACTAACAGAGTTGAGGGCACTGAACAAGAAATATCAGATGTTGTTGAGAAGAGCATGGTGCACTGGAAGCTTGGGGAATGGGATGATGGATCAGACAGATTGTACTGAAAAATTACCAGCCGAGGCAGATCCACAGGAAGCAGCACTACTAGGAAAGATTGTCAGGAGATAGGCAGCACAAAGTCGAGAGTTAGATTTAATGAAAACACACCTGCTGAGATCACTGGAAGATGTGAAAGCAAAAGTGACATGATTGAGATAGGAGGAAGTACTCCGAGAAACCAGAGGCCTGTAACAAGGAATTATTGTACAAGAAAGGAAAGGGAATGATGTGGAAGAGATCGAATGTGACAGAAGAACGAAGAGGGATATGAACAACAATTCCTTTAGTGAGGAAATTGGCCTCAGGCAGTGGGTAGTAACATTCTAAAGAGAAGGAAAGCGCTGGTGATAAGTCAATTGTGGAGCAAGCCCATTCCCATACAGAGCGGAGATCAGAGGTAGGTACTAGGTCTGGCGTGACATGACCACCAACAGCGTCAACCTTACCTCGCCTCCTGCGCCAACCAAAGCACCCCCTCTCCTATCTCTCTCTCTCTCTCTCTCTCTCTCTCTCTCTCTCTCTCTCTCTCTCCCCAGTGTTTTTAGATAAACAGCAATTTGTTTAGTGAGATGGTGTCCTATGTCACGAGTCGGCTAGCAACATTGGCTATTGTGGGAAACCGCGAACTCTAGTGGAATCCCAGTTTATCGTTCAGTTAACCGCTCACTCGGTCGGGAGAGTTTTTCAGACAATTTTCCAATGTGCCATAAATGATCATCTTTGTGCAAGACATTAGCGCTTCTGCTGAGTGATTTATTTTGGGCATGTTTCGCTCATTCTAGCCGTTAGTAAGGCGGCCACAGCATTTACCTTTTTCCCACGAGTTAGTCAGTCAAGGTTTGAGCGCCACGGAAGTAGGTAGTGTGTGGTAGTGTCCTTCCTACGACGCAGTTCCCACCGCCACCGTATTCCCACCTACAGTAGTGTGATCGGCGAGAGACTTAAGCGAGTACAGTGTCCTTCCAGTAACGACGCCCAGTCATCAGCTTAGTCCACTCTTTGACCAGTATTTCTTTTCGTTTTCCTAGGTTTAAGAGTTTAGCTTTTGAGTGAGTAAGTGCAATCTCCTTAGTTTGAATTCATTTTGAAATGTAACGTAAATTTATTCCTTTGTAGTCAATAAATTTAACAGTTCTTTTTCTCGAGCTTAATGTAATGTAAACTCGTGTTTCATTTCTCTATACTAAGCTTATTTCTCTATTAGCTCCTAGCTTGCATAAATGCTTTGCTATTCATAACTGGTACTTAGGCCAGTCTTTTTGTATTAAGCTTAAAACCCGCTGTGCCATCTAGGAGTTAATGCATCAGCAAGAACCTGATATCATTAATAGTATTACTTATTGATTGTCAGGGGTGAAGTCACTTTCTCCAGAGGTCAATAGTACTAATAAACAGCATTTGTGAGTAATTAGTCTCTGCTGTGTACTGTTGAGAAAGTTTATAAATTCTCGTCCTGAGAGAATCGGCGAAGCAAGCCACATAAAGTAATCATTGCTTGATTTTTAGCTAAACAATTCATTGTCCCTGCTCATCAGTATTATTGAACATTATCTTTTAACCAGTCATGTCCCGAGGTTTTCCGCACCTCCGACATCCCCCAGTCCCAAGGTATTTTCGATTTTTTTTTTTTTTTGGCTAAAACCTTCGCTTTTGGTGAGAAACATCGAAAATTCATAGAGAAATCGCTCACCTGAGGTTTAAAATACCCAATCCAGGTAGGAGTTCCTCCTTACCTGACTGGGATTTCTAACATGCTGGCACCAAAGAAAACGAGTTCTATGGGAGGGTAACTATTTTATCCACTCATAAACGGTATTTATTTATTTACTTGGTACGAATGTATATGTAGTATGAGGGTATATTGGTTTTCAAGCAGTAATAAAGGTATTATAAGCATTGTTTCACTCACTAACTAATCACCATACCTGACCTTTTTTTGCCACATTACCTGATCATTATTTCTGGCTGTTTCTTCTTCTAATGCTATGTAAACATTGTCCTGCACATTGTCATCGATTGGGGAATCACTCTGGCCCTGAATATCTTTACTAGCCAGGTCACTGGTAACAGGTCCTTTGCCAAGACAATGGTGTGAGGGGGGGAGGGGGAGGTTATGTGGTGTAAGGCATTGTCCCTGCTTGGCATCTTGTAGAGGAATAGAGGAAGGTGTCCAGTGTATAGATACGAAAAATCACGCACGAAAATTGAAAATTGTGCAAATTAGGGACCTTGCAATTGCACGACGTACTGGTACGTCGCTGGGACTGGCAAATGCAAATCGTTGCAACGTACCTATACGTCGACGGGACGGGGCGGGTTAATATTGCATTTATCTAAAAAAAAAAAAAAAAAAGGGACAATTGGCGACCTCATTCCAGGATATTAACTCCTAGCTCTAAAGCTATTCACGAGATAATACTCACTTGTTCATACTTAGGTGTTTATCATTAAAGTCTATAGGCACTACCTTACTGGTGATTATTGATTCATTTTTATTAATTTACATAATAGTTTTGACAGTCAGTTGTTTGTTTAATTTTCTTTCTTTACCAGTTTAGTTAGATAAAACTGGTCACCACTAACCTGTGCCTATATTCTTTATTTTTGATTATTGGCATTACTCTTTGCAACAAAAAAAAAATCACAGTCAGTACTGAGTCGCTAGTACTTAGATTGAGTTAGCATCATGTCAACAGCGTCTATGTACAGGAAGCCAAAGATATTGGTCTTACAGACCCAGCTGAAATTAAGAATTACGTCCTCTCTCAGCTTAGTCACGAGCAGCAACGCGAGAGTGATGCTTATGAAAAGCCACTTTTCACAGCGGTAATAACTTGACAATAAAGGTATTAAAATATATATGATTTGTTACAAGGTATTGTAGATTTTTATTATATATAGCTTCCAGCCTTCCACTCATCTGTTTCAGACGTCATCCCTCACCTCTCGTGCATAGGTATCCCCACACTCTCCTCAAACCCCCTTCCTCCCCCCCAAACTCTCTCTGTACGACTCTCTCTTACTGGCTGTAGATGCTTCGAACGCATCTCTCTACTAGTGTTTCAGAGTCAATATCTTGGCCAGCGTTGACAACGCTGTGGCCCTCGCGGGAGTGTGGCCAGCTGTACACTTTGTCTGGTAGAGACATATCAGAATAGGTAGGGAGTTATTTTTTCAGGCAAGCAGACACTGTGCTTTGAAATGCACTTATTTCAGATGGGAATCATTTCAGCGGACAGATAATATCACAGCATAACCAGGCACTTGTTTCAGAAGGCAAACACTTCATTAAATAAGCACATACTATTTCAGCAGGGATTTCTTGTACTTTAGCAGGTACACTTTTCAGGATCTAGGCCGACACTTACTTGAGCACGTCGGTACTAACTTCAACAAGCAGACACTTCAGTAAATAATCAGTCCCTTATTTCAGCAGGCATTCATTTTATTGGAAGGCAGAAAAATCAAGCAGACACTTGTTTAAGCAGGAACTTGATTCAATTTGAAAAAACAGACACTAATAGGTTCTTACTTCAGTTGACACTAATTTCACTTCAGTCATAAGCCTCTTCAGAATATACAGTAGGTATGCGCTTATTTCAGCAGGCAGACACTCTCTTCACTTCAGCAGGCACTTACTTCTGTAGATAAGTGGGCATTTATTTCAGCAGGGAAGTTTTTAATTGAAAGGCACATCAGTAAATAAGCAGGTACCTGTTTCAAATGACAGATAGTCATTTCGGAAGATAAGCAGGTAGTCATCTCAGCACTTCAGTATATTTTCCTCATAAAGCGGGCACTTCAATAAATACATTTCAGCAGGCAAGTACTTCAGCAGACATTCCTCTTAGCAGAGAAGTAGTAAGACAGAAAGGCAAATCAGCAGGCAGACGAACACTTCAGCAGTTTCGTATCAACATTCAGACATTTCAGCAGATATTCGTAGTATTAGACGATAAATTCAGCGGACGAACTTCAGCAGAAGCGCTGACATGGATCGGATTTTCAGCAGGTTCACCCCAGCCAGTGGTCACCTGACCGGATATTTCAGCAGTTATACACTCACTTCAGATGATCATACAGCCATTTCAGGGGGTAGGAAAATCAGCGGGTATGTAATTAGACATATAAGTAATTCAGCAGATATATTTCTGCTTCAGGGGCCGTGACTTCAGCAGGTACTCACTTCCAGCAGGTATTTCTACAGGTAAAAATAAAATGACCAGTGAAAATCACACACTCATCGGCTCAGCTCCTTTACTACGATGCTGATTCTCTCTCTCTCTCTCTCTCTCTCTCTCTCTCCTCCCAGACGATGCTATTGCTCGTCCCCTCCCCGGAGGGGTTCGGGGACGGAAGTTGTTTTCACTCGGTTTGTTTGTCTGTTTGTCTGTTACCAACGTAAAGTTGAAAACTACTGGTGCGATTTTAACTAAAATTACGGGGATGATGGGCTACGACCTTTTGATCACCTGATTCATTTTCGGGCTAAATTGGGCCAAGGCCCAGGATGTAGACCCCCCCCTTTTTTTTTTTTTCGCCATAGCTCCTTTTAAATTCGTCATATCAACATGAAACTAAAACCTATATCAACATGAAACTAAAACCTAAAGTTGTATCTTTCAAATCTGCGTCCTATAACATGCCTCATTACGTCAGAGGGGTCACTTCCCAGTTAGCTGTAGGTGGGTCAATGTCAGGTGGATCGGGCCTAAAATTTCAAATAGACATAAAATAAAATTTCGCCCGATTTACTCCAAATCTGACATGTCACATCACTGACTAGATACCCTGTTGTGTTTATACGTCAGCACTAAAGTGACTGCCGGGGACGGGTTTGCTGTGCCTTGGCATCTCATCTTGTTTAGTACAGGAAAGATTTCTCTCTCTCTCTCTCTCTCTCTCTCTCTCTGTCCAGACGATTGTGATGATATTATTCGGCACAGGAAAGGTTTCTCGTACTGAAAGGATTAAGGAACAGTCTACCCTCTCCAGATGAAAGAGAGAGAGAGAGAGAGAGAGAGAGAGACTTAATACGTAATCCTTCATACTCAAAAATTCTGTCCAACGTTGAATAAAATCGTTCGGAACTATATTTCATTCATTTTAATTTGGCAAATATTTTTCTTGCAGCTTATTTTCATACAATACTGACAATTATTCGCCTGGGAGGAAAGTAGATTCCCGGAACATTGGAAGTCAGGTATAAATAGTCCCTTGTACAATGGAAAATGGTGTTCAGAACATTTGTCACTGTTTTACAAGTGACCTTTCTTATCTACGACATTAGTGCTTTCACTGAGTGATTTGTTGTGAACCTATATCATTCACCTTCCTTCCGCTGACCGTTGAAGTTAGGCCATGCCAATTTCCGGCAAACACGGCCATCTGCTTAACTGAATATAGTAGTGGGGATATTGCAAGGGCAATGTAACCATTAGTCAGCGGATTCAAAAGGTTAAAAGGCAAAGGCAGCTGGTAAGGCCTACATGATGTGGCTCTGTCTTTTGAGCATGGAGGTAGGTGTGTTATGTGGTGCAAAATTAAACCCTTCATTACGATCACGAGTTTTCTACACGGCGTTTCTTCCAACCCAACAAAGTTCCCTAGCCTGTTTTAGCTCAGTTGATCGCCAAGTGTAGCCAGAATGGAGGATTGATTTGGCTAGTAACCAAGGAGACTCATTCCTACCTCATAACTAGGACTAAGTAAATAACTTGCAACTAAGACTTAACAGTCAAATAGTGGGAGTGGCCCAGTTCCGATTGATGAAAATAAACCCATGATAATGCATCCTACTTTTCTTTTTCTTTTGGCTTTGTAGAAGCTTTTCGCCTTGAAGGGGTCAGTAACGAGTTCCACTGTGCTCTACCAATTAACTTGGCCTAAAATTGTCAGCTGTCCATCCTGAATGTTGAGCCATAAAAAAAAAAAAAAACTAACATAGAAATATGCCAGTCACGAAGAAGTGCTGAGGAAGGGATGTCAAATAATATTGCTGTGTTTACCTATTACTGGGCTGCGGAAAATAAGCTGGAAAAGACATGAAAAAAAAAAAAAAACGCCAAGATGAATGAGATGAAGTTAGCCAATTATGAGCTTGGGACTACTATAGGAATTTGAAAATATAGGCAATGGTAATTTTCGTAGTATCACCATAAATCGCATATTAATAAATGAATACCTTTGAATAGCTTTGACACACGATCAGGTAGTTGCTGAGCAATGTTATGTTTCAGATTAGTCATAAGGAAGATAATAAGACATTTTTAAAACATGGTGAAGAGGTGAACGGTCCTCGATACTGTACTTTCCTTATGTGAGGCTAAGTTGAAGCATACAGTTATTCAACAGGTGTTTGATATTATGTTAGAGGTTTTTCACATGGTATTTCTACCATTTTAAACGCGATTTGTGTTAGTACAACGAAAATTATTAGTGCAGATCATTCAAATTTCCTTATAGCAGACAACTTGCAAGTGGCCATTTCCTCCTCAACAATGGAAGTCTCCATTAAGCTAAAAAAAAAATCACGAAGATCAGTATTAGCAAGACCTCCTGTGGCTGAAGGGGATAACACTGTGACAATATAATAATATATTCCGTAATGCTGGGTAATGAAACAATATATGAATGAATGAGGATATAATTCTGATAAACTTCATAATATGTCATACTGGGTACTGGTCACTACATGAAAGATCCATAACCATAAAACACTGTAATATTTTCCTTATTTACCTTGTAACCTGATCTTCAAGTATAATTACCTGAACTTCAAATAATATATATAATCTAATGTTTTTCCAATCTTTTCATGTTCTCAAATATTTCCTTATAATTGAGTATTCCAAGAAATATTATATGTTTAGGTTCTTACATATATCCTGACTGCATAATATGTCATTACAAATTGTTTTTAATAAAGTTACAAAATCTTATCTTCTTGCATGTCTTCTAGGTTGTTACCTGTATCCTTAGAATAAAATCTTTCAATAAACATTCTAGTTGCTGAATATATCAGCACAACATAATATTCCAACATACCCTCAAGTTTATATGTATACTGTATATCATAGTAACCAAATACTACAGTACATCTTGATTTTAAATATATGTAGTCTTCTATGTTCAGGAGTGTATTATGACGCCTTTCTATTCTGGTAGATTTTCCTGGTTCTTGATTATACTGTATAGTATTTTGAAACCCTAATTTTGTGGCCACTGCTGGTTCTTGAATGGTTTACAGGTAACAAATATTCCAATACAGTACTTGTTTTTGTTTTTTTTAATATATTCCTCTACAGTAATATAATATTACAGCATATCTTCAAACATGTTGAATATAACCTTAAAACTAAGTACTCTAAAACACCATTATTGTTTAATATATTCTTATATCTTGAAACTATTGCATATTTATGTTGCTGAATAATGAATATATATTTAGACACTAATATTCTAGCATATCGTATAGGTTTGTAGCCATAAGCTCATGTGCTAATATTCCAGGTAGCTCTCGGCTCTGAATGTATCGTAATAAATTTTACTATAACAATTTGGCTTTCAGATATAACATATTTTTATAAACAAATCTCTCTTGAAGATTCATCATTCTAGTTCTTGAATATCTCTTTATAATTTAAAGATCCACTATATCATCATTGTTCTCTTAGCAATTCAGAATAAACCCCTAAAGACTGCAAATCTCCCAGCACCCCTATTTTAAAACCTGCAAAAAGGGTAAGATTTTTTAACTTTCACCAAGGTAAATTATTTTTCTTACTGTTTTCAAGAGCTTGAATTTACACACCTGCAAATGTATCTTTCACCCTTATATGACGTACACTTACCGCAATATCGATCGTAAAAGAATGCTAAAAATAACTGTTACACCCCGTGAATAGAAAGAGGAAAAAAATTTGCACCAAAGTAAAATTTGGTCTGATGGATTTGAAGAACTTCATCTTACACACCAGAAAGGGTAAATTTCACTCCTAAATGTCTAATGGTTACTGCACAATTGACTGTCAAAAAAAAGTCACTCCTCACTCTGAGCCAGGATGGGACGTCCTTGAGAAACAATGGGGAATAGGGAGGCGGAGGGAGTGTGGGGGGCATCATGAAGGGGGGAAAGGGAGGGCATATATCTGCCACACACACCCAATATGGTCTACAGGGGGTATGTGGGGTAGTTTGGATGGGAGGGGACACAGAAAGCAGGATCCAATGAGGCAAAGGGAGATGGAGAGATGGCCTGGGGAGGGAGGTATCCCCACACCCAGGGAGGGGGCCGGATCATGCCTCTCATCACATAATCTCGTAGTTCCCACTGACCAGATTCCATATGCGTCATAAAAGAGGAAGTGCTACCTACTGCCAGTGTTTGGTAGCCTCTATACCATCGACAGCCATAGGATTTTTTGCGACATTTTCCGAAAATGTCGTTCAACAGTCATAGATCTTTGGGGCAGATGTGCCGAAACTATGTGCTAAAGAGGGATGCCTTCGTATGGTGACATCGATATGAGCAGGTGGTGGAGCTGGCCAGTTATGCAAATGTCCCTGACTCACCTTCCTAACTCCCCAAGGAGGATGGTGGAATGTGGAAGAAGGGTAATTTTGGCATGCAGTCTACCGAGTTCATGTTGAAATGAGCATGAGATTGCAACTACCACTACTACTACTGCTACTGCTAGTACTACTACTACAACCAAAACACATGGAGTTTCATTGAATGTAGGAGCTGGGATGTGGGTTGTGTTGGTTGTGGTTGTTGGTGTTCCTGGGTTGGCATCTGTGGGAGGCACTGGCACTAAGCCTGGTCCAAGTCGAGACAGGCCTGCAGCTGTTGGCATGGAGTACAAACATTTAAAATCAATTTATCTCTTGGTTCTTGGGGTGGAGAACACACATTTGTAATTATTTTAATTCTTTGATCTTGGTGTGGAGAACAATCATATACAATTATTCTTATCTCCTGGATCTTTGTGTGGAGAACAAACATTTAATTATTTTAACTCTTTGGTGTGGTGTGGAGAACAGACATTAAAAATAATTTAAAGTCTCTGGTCACTGTGTAGAGTACAGACACACAATCATTATTAAATCTGTTATTGCCATGTTTCTTTTAGATGGACAAGCTCTCTTAAGATAATTGTAATATAATGAAAATTTCTTGTTTCTCTTCCTCTACTAGAATATTAATTAACGTAGTTATTATTTCTTTCCTCAGTAATACAATTTGTGGTACGTAGGGCTGTCCACCATCCACTCACTCGATATAGTGCTGCTTTGAGGTGGCTCTGCTTTGAATGACTAGCCAAATGGTTTCCTGTAAGTCAGGAAGCCACTTGTTCCATTAGATCGTAACGATAAAAGCACATAACGTCTTGTGGATTAGCGAACTAAGGCACTCCAGCCTGACTGAGCAAGTAATGGTTTAAATCAGAGGGACTGTTGGAGTTTATTGCTCATATAATGCCACTAGTGGGACAGGTCATCCTCGCCTTAGATGTCGGGACTTAAGCCAAGCCATGGACAACTACACTCCTCATGGGACAACAAAAGGTTGGGCGATGGATGGATGATATATACACTGGATGTCTCGGGATTTTAAACAATAAGGGCCCTCCCAATACGGGCCACTTTTCAGTGGAAGGTGGCTGCAACTTTTTCATGGTGCCATTAAAAAGTGGAGAGGGATGCTGTGGCATCTAGCACACGGGCCACTTTTTCGTGGCAACCACAGGCAGGAGGCGGCATGTGTCATCACTATGCTCCTCAAAATAAGAATAAAAAGACGTACAAGAAAGTACTGGGAGCATCCAAAAATCATCCAAAAGCTTATCAGGGGTCAATTTTATACCCTATTTGAAAACTTAGAAGCATACCTAGAGAAATTACAAAGTATTTTAGAATGACCTGTGCTTCTTTTGATAACCTGCTGACTGCAATTGGACCTTCAGTTTCACGTCTGAACACAAACAGGAGGAAGTGTGTACCAGCAGAAGAAAGACTTACAGTTATCTTAAGGTGAACATACAAGTTATGCAAGAATCTTAATGAGAAAACTTGAGTAAATTAACCACATTTCATAAAATAAATGAGACATCGTATTTTTGCAAGTGTAAAGATGTTAAAGTGAAATAAACATTATAAAACAGGAAAAGGTTCCACATATATTTAACCCGCCCCGTCCCGGAGATGTGAATTCACGTCCTCATATGATGTGCACTCATATCCTGGAGACGTAAATTAATGCAGCAATATTGCAAGGTCCCTAATTTGCACAATTTTCAATTTAATTTGCACAATTTTCAATTTTCGCGAGTGATTTTTGGCACATATACACGGGACACCTTCCTCTACAAGATGCCAGGCAGGGACAATGCCTTACCCAGCATGACCTCCTCCCCCCCCCTGCATGCCATTTTCTCAGCAATTCACCTGTTATCAGTGACCTGGCCAGTAAAGGCATGTCATGCCACGGTACGAAATTCAGGGCCAGAGTGATTCCCCAATCGATGACAATGTGGAGGACAAACATCAGAGGAAGAAACAGTCAGAAATGATGATCAGGTAATGTGGCAAAAAAAGGTCAGGAATGGTGATGAGTTAGTGAGTGAAACAATGCTTATAATGCCTATATTACCGTTTGAAAACCAATATACTCTCGTACTACATATAAATTCGTACCAAATAAATAAATAAATACCGTTTATGAGTGGTGTGGAATAGTTATCTTCCCATAGAACTCGTTTTCTTTGCAGCCAGCCTGATAGAAAACCCTGTAAGGTAAGGAGGTACTCCTACCTGGATCGAGTATTTTAAACCTCAGGTGAGCGATTTCTCTATGAATTTTCGATGTTTCTCACCAAAAGCGGATGTTTGAGCCAAAAAAAAAAAAAAAGGTCCAAAAATGTCGGGACTGGGGCGTACCACTGCCCAGAAAACGTCGGGATGGGGGGATTAACCCGCCGTGTGCCAGTGCCGTTTTAAAACGGTTTAACCCCTTAAACGCGGCCGTGAACAGTCGACCTCCCCCCGAGTGGCGGGGTTGTATCGCGGTCTGAGTACCTGTAGGAAAATATTAGCCAAAAATCAGAGATTAACCCTAGAACATTATACTTGATATGGCAGATAGTACTTACATTCAGCTTTTTCCAGAGACAGGTGTTGAGCCTTCATGGACTACCCAAGGACTTGTGGAGACTTGCAAAGTTGGGTAACCAAATCTTCACTTTCACACCTCCAGCAACCCGATTTCCCCTCCACCACAGCCTCATTCTGTCACAGTAAACTTTATACTATAACGTAAAGGTAGTTTGGAATCCGTATTTGTACAATAAGCACTGAAAATAGGGCTAAAATCAATGAAGCATATGGCCGACATGCACTGCGGCGGCGGTCTTCCCGTCACTCAACAAACATTTCCATTTTCACAGCTAAAAACATGTATACTACATTATTTTCAATCATATTACTTCCCAAAAGATCATCATGGCGCGCTTTTTATTCTGCCTTACACCCGCCACTTTATTCTCGTTCCTGTCGGCCGCTATCACTGACTCGAAAGAGCTAGAACTCGACATAATGTCACTTTGAAAGCCTGCGGTAAACTGACGCTAAACAGGGGCAAACCGTGAGAAAAAAAGCTAGTGTTTCAACTGGGGAAACAAGCGTTTCCTATTAGCATAAACTGCTTGTGAGAGGAGAGCGCAGATTTACAGTTCTGGGCACTCAGAGCGCTGCCATGTATCACAGACAGGCTGGCCGGGCCCCGGGGGGGGGGGACGGGGGAAAAACGCGATACTTGGCAACAACGAAGGTCAGTAGTACAAAGGTAAAGTATGCTAATTGTAGCTAAAGGGTGGTGGTACTGATAGACAATACCAGCTGGAGCCTGCTTGCCCGCGGTTATTCAAAATTTACTAGAATCGCAAATGCGACGATCCGCCGTTATGTCCTTTTCGCCGAGCGTCGCAAACGCGACAATCCACGTTTAAAGGGTTAAAATAAAAAAATTTACTGTGATCGCATTCTTCAAGATTTGCGGGTAAAAACTGGCAGGGATGTAAGGTAACTGTTCCTCTACCATCCCCTAGACTGTCAAGGCCATACACTCACTCGCTCCCTCCTCACACTCGCTCTGCCTCACTCTGACTGTGTGTCTCACCCAGTGCTGTACATAGTGAAGGCATTTTGTAAATATTTTCATGTAAGTGTAAGTTGTAAATATTTTCTTGTAAGTGTAAGGACTATATAGTGAAGTCAAGTTGTAAATACCCTCTTGTAAGTCCCAGGACTGTACGCAATGAAGTCAGGTTGTACCTATTTTCAAGTAAGTGTAAGATAATGCATTCACAGTGAGAAAGACACGCAAATTGTGATAGATGCTGAAGTAATAAGTAATAAGAAAAGTGTACTGAACATTACTATACCTTCCCAGCATAAATACCTGAGTATACCATACATAGAAAACTGCTGTCTCTCACGTACGTGGTAAGCATGAGAGAGCGGCTATACCTGTACACGAGTATGCAGGACTCAATATAACCTGTTTTCAAGCCTCGGTGAGCATTCTAATGGAGAAATTCGTTGTTTCCACATCAGAATCTATCATTTTATCCCCCTCCAAAAAAGGTCAAAAAATGACCCATAGGGCTAATGATAGCTGGCACGTGGCGGGTTAAGAAAATGGCATAATGTTTTGCTTTTCTGGAAATGATGAAACCTAGTAGCAAACATGTTGATATTAACAAAACATGCAAAACTGATTATCAAAAACTGTGTCACTGCTCAGAAAAATCCACCAGCATGCTACCAATAAACAAATTATATTAATGAATCAGTCAGACTGTTCAGCTTTGCTTGGAATACCTGACATTCTGTGTGGCACTGGGGAGGACACATTGATAACGTGACCTGGTATAAACTGTGGACTTTCGCATCTGAACGACTTTGTAGTGATTTTGGGAATGATCTTGTGTACTCATGTAACCTTGGGAAGGAAGATGGCCTTGGTTAGGGAGAAGACCTGGGGTAGACACATGACTTTGGGTAGGGAATGGACCGTCAACAATGCCAGTCCGTTCACCAGTGCCACCGCAAAGTCGACTGTGTGCGGGCTGCCATTTGAATTAATGGCATCCATCATCGGTCACCAGTGGCGAGCCACCATGGTGTGGCAGGTAAAATGGACCCGTTTACCATATTTTGCGGCTGCCACAAAAAATTGGCTCATGTGTGGGCCTGCATAGAAACAAGAACATTTTATTTCTTGCCATGAAAAGTGGCAGCCACCGTCCACTGAAATGTGGCCCGTGTGCGGGAGGCCTAATCTCACGGGTGATTCTAAGGTTGATTTTGAGTTAAAAATGCTATATCAACATAGGTCCCATTCTCAACCATTACGGAGGTACATTTACTAATCATCTTATGGCTGTATTATGAAGCTAACCATTTTTGTCTGCAGTATTATTATTAATAATTGTAACTACACAACAGCTGAGAACTGATCCTACTGTATGTTGACATAGCATTAATAATTCAGATTCAGCATTAGAATCACCTCCTGAATATGCTCCACCAAGTACAGGGAAGTACAGTGACACACACACACACACACACACACACACACACACACACACACACACACACATACACATTGATATATACCTATAAAGAGTTAGTTCTGTAGGATTTCTAATTAACAGAAATCTTGCAGAAAACACTGTTAAATCCATCAGAGTATCTAACAGAGTAGGATGGACTGTAATTAGACAATGCAAAAAATACACCCTGAAACTAATACAAGTACATGCACTGACTTCTCAAAGCTCAGATAGAGAAACAGAAATATTTCATGATGACATCTCCCAGATTAAGGAAGATGAAAAGACCACATATGCTATACAATACTCACAGGAGACTTCAATGCAAAAGTTGGGATATCAAATAATGGAAAAGCATGTATGGGTAAATTCGGAGTGGGTGAAAGGTATGAAAGAGGAGAAATGGTGGTAAATTTTCCTGAAATATATAACATGAGAATAATGAACACACTCTTTTCTGAAAGAACTGAGAGAAAATTGACCTGGAGGAGTCCAAATGGAGAAACAAATAATGAAATCGACTTTTAAAGCAGATAAGAATATGACGATCATAAATGTCACAGTTATCAACAAAGGAAATATAGTAAGTGATTATAGAATGGTGGGTTGCATAGCCAGACTCAAATTCAGAAGCGAAAGATGATCAAAAATAAAAATATATATATATGCCCAGTCAATGTTCATGAAAACAATGAAGCCTTACAGATAAAAATAATCAACATATTTCAGGCTCAAAGTTAAGCTGAATGTGACATTGATAAGTTGAATGACAGACTAACAAAAGTGCTAAGAGAATCAATGGAGGTAGTAGGAAAAGTTAATACTTCAAAGCCAACAACAATTTAAAAAATACACTCGAGCTCATGATATGAAGAAAGGAGATGAAGGCAAAAAACAGAGAAAGATGAAATAGAAATAGTGGAATTAATAAGCTTATCAACATGAGACAGAGAGAAGAAAAATGAAAGGGAAACATGGATGAAATCAAGGAAATCATCAAAAAAGGAAAAGTCTGAAATAGGTCAGAAGTAAAATGGCAATAGGAAAGCAACAAATTATATAATTGAAAGACAAAAATGATCAAGTCTTTAAATGCAGAGATAGGATGGTGATGAGAGCTAAATAATTTTACAAAGACCTGTATGCATAAAAAACAATAGTCCTAATAGCTGACTTTTCAGTGGACTAAAGTGAAATACCTGAGGTAACACCAGACAAAGTCAACATTTCTCTTAAATGTATGAAAAGTGGGAAAGCTCCAGAAGATAGAATAATAGCAGATTTAATATCTGATGCACGAGTAGAAGTATAAAACAGGTTTCCCCACATGTTTACTGGGGATATAAAACAGAAGAAAACTCCAAAACCATGGTGTAATGAAATAGTTATTTTGTTTTACAAAAAAGGTGACTCAAAAGATCTTCGTACTATCGATCCATTTGCTGATCATCAGTTATTTACAAACTCTTCACCAAAGTCCTTACGAACAGAATAACAACGATTTTGGATGAAAATCAACCCCATGAATAGGCAGGATTCTGAATCAGGTATTAGATTACTGATCATTTGCCTACAATGAATCAGCTAATTGAGACAATTACAGAATATAGTAAACCAATGTGCTTAGATTTTGTTCTCTCCAACAAGGAGAGTATGCTTGTTCCCTTGTTTGTTTGTTTGTTTGCTTGTTTTTTAATGATTACTCAAAAACCTAGAAATTTTTACTAAATTTGGTGGGTAGATAGCCTGCATCCCAGGAAACAGTCTCTAAACTTTTGGAACCGATTCGGATCGTATTACAGATTTTGCCCGTGTTGGAGAGATGCGCTAGACTGAGTGCCTCTCTAGTTGATTACTACAAGGCTTTCGACTCAGTGGAGCACACAGCAATTAAAAGTGCATTGTGGGAACTTGAAGTTAATGAGAAAATTGTAAAGCGAAAACATATAGCAAGAGGGAACTGCTACGTTAAATTATACAAAGACTTGGAAAGAATTAAGTTTGAGAAGGGCATGCATCAGGGAGATGCAGTTTTTCCAAAATTATTTGCAGCATGCTAAGAAAGTATTTTCAGAAAGCTGGACTGGGAGAACAATGAACTATACATAGACGGAGAAAAGCTAAACAATTTAAGATTTGCAGATGACACTGTACTAATTTCAGAAACAGTAGAGGCATTAACAAAAAAGTTAAATGACCTGAACAGAGACTGTCCCAAAGTAGGGTTAAAAATGAACCACATTAAAACTGTTTAATCCAAATACATCATCTAAGCTAAATATAATGAAGAGTATCATCAAAATAAGGGAAGAAATTCATGAAGAAGTTGAGGAGTACAATTTCTTGAAGAAAATACTAAAACTAACGAAAGACCATGATAGTGAAATAAAGAGCAACATTTCAGTTTGATGGAAAGCTTCCAGTAAAAATTCAGACATCATGAAAATTTGCTTGCAAATATGTATGAAACAAAAAAGTATACATATATCTATCTATCTGTCTATTGCCAGACGCCTTGATCCCTTACGTGGTGCCCACAAACAAATCGCCTCCATGTTGCCCTGTCCCCCGTCATTTTACCGCCCTGCTCCCAGCCCACACCACCTCTCTCATATGATTTTACACGTAGGTACAGTTACACTATGACTGTTACAATTACACCGTGTATTACATACATCACGCTACATAATAATTAGTTGTTAATGTAAATATAGCGAACTTTTCGCTCAGTTTGACCTGAGTACAGGATTTTTCACCATCGTCACGGAGTTTTTTCCTAGAGCTTGCTTCTGTTAACGTAAATATGAGGTTTTTACACTCATGGGCGACTGTGATTTTCTCCTGTAGCAGGATAGTATACACACCACAGTGTGAATCTTGTGTGATTGAGTTAGGATTTATATGTATGTATATCGAAAAATTTTCTGAAGAAAAATTTGATATGGATGGGACGTAATGTCACGAATTCGCCCGAGCGTCTTTATATAATTTCGAGACATTGCGCTTGATGAGAAAACCACGAACTCTAGATGGAATTCCCACTGGGCATCACTCAGTTCAACCGTCCTTGTATTCACTTCGAATGGAATGGTGTTCAGAACATTTGTCACTGTTTCACAAGTGACCTTTCTTATCCACGACATTAGTGCTTTCACTGATTTATTGTGAACCTATATCATTCACCTTCCTTCCGCTGACCGTTGAAGTTAGGCCATGCCAATTTCCGGCGAACACGGCCATCTCTCTCTCCCTTTCCTAGTTTGAAGTCAGTCAGCTCGGGATCATCGCGAGAATAGGATCGTTTTGTGCCCAGAGTAGAGCAGCATCTCCATTGTACAGTGAATTCCTGAATCTCCACCTAGACGGTGATTGGCGAAGCAGGCTTGGAGCGAATTTCAGTGTTGGTGTTCATGACAGGCACCCAGACTTTCGTTTCGGCTCCCTTCCACTGACCAGTATTTCTGTTCGTTTTTTCTAGGCTTAAGTTTTATTAGCTTTTGAATGAGCCAGTGAGTGCATTCTCTTGTTATTTGAATCCATGAGTCCACTAGTGGCCGTGAAACTCTCCTTCTGAATACATTTTGAGATTCATATAATGTAAATTTATATCATTGTAATCAATAAATTTACGGTTCTTTTCTTCAAGCTTAATGTAATTAGACTCGTGTTTTATTTCTCCACATTAAGCTTATTTTAGTTGCCGCTCCTAGTTTGCACAAACTCTTTACATTATCCTTAACTGGTACTTAGGCCAGTTCTTTTGTATCAAACTTAAATCTGTTGTGCCAGCCCGGAGTTAAGCACCGGCAAGAACCTGTTTATTATTATTAGCATTAGTTATTAATTGTCAGGGGTATAGTCACTATCTCGAGAGGTTAACAGTACTACAAACTGCACACATGAGTAATTAGTCTCTGCTGTGAACTGTTGAGAAAGTTCACAACTTCTCATCCTTAGAGAATCGGTGAAGTAAGCCGGCATGAACTAAAACTTACTGCTAGATTTTCACAAGTTAATTCCTTGTCTCTATTTTCAAGTAACATCCAGCATTTTTAATTCATAAATTAACAACCCCCCGTGACATATATATATATATATATATATATATATATATATATATATATATATATATATATAAGAGGTCCCACCCAGGAGGGGCTCGGGGACAGGTGTTGTTTGCACTCAGTTTGTCTGTTTGTGTCTCTCTGTCTGTCTGTCTGCTAACAACTTTACGTAAAAACTACTAGTGTGATTTTGACTAAAATTACAGGGTGATAGGCAATGACCTTCTGATCACTTGATTAAATTTTGGGCCTAATTGGGCCAAAGCCTAGGTCGTAGGGCCAGAAAATATAGAAAAAAAATGGTCGTGGGTAAAAATCGTTTTTACGTCATGACTCCATTCATATTCGTCATATCGATGTGAAACGAAAACCCAAAGGTGCATCTTTCAAATTTGCAACCTATAACATGCCTCATTACTCTAGGGGGGTCACCCCCCAGTTAGCAGTACGGGGTCAATGTCAGGCGGGTTGGGCCTAAAATTTGAAATAGACATAAAATCGTCAATTTTCACTCGATTAACTCCAGATTTGATATATGAGATCTTGGACTAGATACCCTGTAGTGTTTATACATCAACAGTAAAATGATTGTCAGGTATGGGTTTGCTGTGCCTTCGCACCCCTTCTTGTTTCTGTATTTTATTATGGAACAAACAACCAAATTAATCATAGAAATTTTGTTGAGTTCTTTTGACTGTGCCAGAGGATCATAAATTTACCACGTATACTCTTACAGTACACTGTAATTCATTATGCCTCTGCCCAACTATGATGAAGGAGGCATTACGTGACTGGTCTGTTTGTGTGTGCATGCGTGGGTGCATGTGTGTGTAAGTTGTCCATAACTCTTCTCTGGACGTGGTATCTCCGGAACTCTTAGATGGATTCCCACCAAGCATTTATCATTGATGCAGTGCTAGGAGATAATGAACTGATTAGATCAATTAGGTCAAGGGGTCAAAGGTCAAGGTCATATGGGTTTGACTTCGTTTA
Source organism: Coenobita brevimanus (assembly GCF_032717465.1). Taxonomy (NCBI): domain Eukaryota; kingdom Metazoa; phylum Arthropoda; class Malacostraca; order Decapoda; family Coenobitidae; genus Coenobita; species Coenobita brevimanus. Next base: position 8,153,093 of record NC_136986.1, on the reverse strand, counting down.
TCATTGTGGGCGCGATGTAACCATTCAACGGATTTCGACCAAACCTTTCTCATTGATACATTATGAAGGGATGATGAAATGATTAGGTCTGCAAGGCCAAGGGATCAAAGGCCAAGGTTATATGGGTTTGGGTGAAGTATCTCCTGAACCCCTTGAAGGATTCCAACCAAACGTTTATCAGTGATGCATTATGAAGGGACGATTAACTGAACAGGTAAATAAGATTACTGAATCAAGGTCAAGGTCATATGGGTGTGGGCAAGATATATCCTGAATCCTTTGACAGATTTCTACTGAACTTTTGTCACTGATACAGTATGAAGGGGCGATGATCTGATTAAGTCAGCAGGATCATGGGGTCAAAGGTCATGGTCATATGGAGTCAACTTAGTTTATCTTGAGCTTCACTTAAACCCACAATGAAACCTGTAATGGAGATGGTGTGGTGAATCCGTACCAAAGGCATGGCGGAGCCACATTGGGTAACACCTTGTGTCAACAGCGTCCCTGTGTTCTCGGCCTTTCATTTTTTAAGATGAAAGTACTCGTAAACTGTGTTAGAGTTATAATTAGACGACTCTGGAATTAGTAACTGCTGTGAAATAGATTCGTGATAGTATACAGTCACACATCTTCCAGTGTTTATATCTCCTGAAAGAACTTTAATCAGTTAAACTGCACTCTGCTAAATACTGTTTATTAATTTATAACAAGGATTTTTAAATGCAATCTGTATCATAATTAGGAAAAAAAAAACTAAATATTTCAATCATTTTTTGCTATTTTACCCTCGAGATGGATAAGATGTGTGTGTGTGTGTGTGTGTGTGTGTGTGTGTGTGTGTGTGTGTGTGTGTGTTTGTATGAAGATGACAATGTTATTTCTGAAGCAACAGTTTCCTAAGTGCATATTAACGGTACCCTTTACTACTCCTACAAACCTTCTTATTGAATCTATACTCTTACATTGACTTTCATAGCTTTAAAGATGCTGAAAATGTAATAACATTTCATAGTTTTATAACTCTGGTTCTGCGTGACACTTCTGGCATAATAACATTGTACAACTGGAAATTTTTCCTTTGTCGCACCCCAATCCGTCAATTATTTCAGTGTGCTCTATGGCATTATATCCCCGAATTAGTAGGTTTTTCCTATGGCATTTATGTCCCAACTGAGTCTTTATGGGGGTTTCTATACCGTCCCGTAAGTAATTTCTCCGATCAAGACACTCGACCTTAAGCCTGTGATATTTCCAATCGCGACGGTGTCAAGGCAGCTGAAGATGCCTAAACTACACCTTCTCCCTAAGGTAAGCTGCTCTTAGTTGAATTTTTCTTCCTTTTTTCACTTTTTATTTTTAAAATAAAGATTTTCAACTTAATTTAATTAATTATGAGACTTAATCTTGTTGCAAATGACACTTACCCCCACATGGGTCCGAAGTTAGATACGGAATAAACACCAAGTTGATCATGGTATATTAAAATTCCACCCGATTCTAACTAAACCTACCATGAACAAGCTAAACCTAACCTTGTTTTATTGGAAGGGCAAAGTCCCCCCAGACACACTGAGAATCATTATTCATTCCAAACGTAACCTAACCTAAAAAGCCACTGAAATCTTGAAAAGCAGCATACCTTAGGGAGAAGGTGTGGTTTAGGATTCCTTAGCTGCCTTGGCACCACTGGGAATGGGAGCTATCCCGGGCTGAAGATTGCTCGTCACGATTGGAGAAATTACTTACGGGACAACATTGAAACCCCATGTAAGGCACGTTTAAGAAGTAAATTTTTAGGGAAGACCTCCCCAGTTTGGGGATGTAATGTCATAGAGCACACTGAAATAACCGACGGACGTGGGTGCAAAGAAGGAAAATTAAACTTCACAGTCTTATATCTCTGGCTTTGCATGGCATTTACCGCGGCATAAACAATTATGTGACAGTCTTTTAACTCTGGCTATACGTGACACTTACCCCAGGCAAAATAACATTTATCGTGTTTTAACTGTGACTCTGCACGGCACTTACCTTAGGCATTGTTTGGCCACATTCTGTAATGAATGAGACGCAGTTTTCCTCGCAGGTCTGGGAGGCGTTAAGCATACAGTCTGCAAAGTAGAAGAGAGTCTGACTTTGTTTAACACTCAGGTTCTTCTGAGTCTCAATAAAAGCGTCTGATGCTACGTGCAAGATAATGCTAGAGTTGTCCCAACAATGAGAGTGCTATGGTGGTACCAATCTTAAGTGGCGGTTTGGGTGGGGCACGAACCTCTGTACAGTGGTGCCACGTGTTCCATACCCGCTAAGTGAACGGCTCAGATATAATTATGTAATAGGCATCACAGTAAGATAAACACATAAGAATATAATGGTAACGTGTGTATTATAATATATGAAAGAACAGTAAACCGATTATGCGTAAAATATTTATACGGCAGTACAGAAACGTGGCATAATTATTTTACAGTGTTGCTTTAAAAAAAAAGTAGTTACTTTTATTGGCTGTTACCGTATTTCTGGGGTTGGTAATAATGTCACAATTATGATTATAAGATAATATGCAGGATTACAAGCAAAAATATGCCAGTTTCTTAGTAAAAAAAATATATACATTAAACCCTCGTGAGCGGCAACACTCACACACACCCAGTCCGACCTGGTCATCTGTGAGGGATAGAGGAATAGGCCTGTTTGGGGACACCTCTTAAAAAAAACGCGCCAAGACTTTAACCTCCTGGGTGGTGTGGAAATAAAGTCAAATTTACAATATGTACATTATAACGTAAAAGAAAATAACCAAAATGTATCTTAAAATACCACAGACGAGAGAGAGAGAGAGAGAGAGAGAGGGGGGGGGAGGTAGACCAGGGACAGTGTTGAGTGCAGCTTTGTGAGAGATGGAGGAAGGGAGGGAAGGAAGGAGGGAGAGAGTGACTGAATGAAAACAAATCATGGCGCCACAACAACGAGGTCATCTGGTCCCATATGTAAAACAATAATATTTTTAAACATAATTAGATATAATAAAAACAAAATAAAGAAATGAAAGCACAAGTTTATAAGTCACTCATAAAAGAAACAAAATTCCCAAGGGTGACGCACATCTCCCCAAGGAGAGAGAGAGAGAGAGAGAGAGAGAGAAGGCAGGCAAGGGGCAGTGTTGAGTGCATTGTCAAGCTGAGGGAAAGATGAAGGGAGGGAAGGAAGGAGGGCGAGAATGATTGAATGAAAAGGCGCCGTAACACCGAGGTCATCTGGCGCCATATGTAAAATAATAATATATTAAAAAATAAAATAAAGAAATGAAAGCACAAGTTTATAAGACATAAAAGAAACAAAATTCCCTAGGGTGATGCACATCCCCCCAGGAGAGAGAGAGAGAGAGAGAGAGAGAGAGAGGCTTCGCGAGTATGGAAAACGTGGCAACACTGTACAGAGGTTCGTGCCCCACCCAAACCGCCACTTTAGAATGGTACGACCATAGTTGTGATAGTGATAATATTCTCAGTGTTGTCTGACTTTTTAACGGCTGATTAAAAGGATCTGGTGTTAAATAAAACACCAGAGCTATCCCGTCCTTGAGAGTTAATGGCATCAGCACTACTCTAACGCGCATATGACTCACCTTTGGCGGAATAAAATGGTCTGGCCTTAGCTGGAAGATAATACTAGAGTTGTCCGAACTGTGAGAAGATATGTTGTCCAATATTTATGATATCTCTCTTAATCCCTTATTTTTCTTTGTTGCAAAACTCCACCAGACTAGCCAGAAGAAGGATCAAGAAGACACATTATGGTATTTCTAGGATGATAATCGCAAGCAACTACGGTTAGTGTGAAACATGATGGTTGCAGAGGAATGGGAGACAATATTTGGAAGGTGGTGTGAAGTTCGTTACAGGTTGTGTATCGTCCGCACCTGTTCATACTCCTTATGAATTCAGCTTCTCCTTTCAAGCTATGTATCACTTAGCTATTGGAACCTCTACTACCCCATGTCTCTAATAAACTGAGTGAAAGCTAGCTGGCGTGATCTTCCCCCTCCCCCCCTTTTATTTTTTTGCTCATCGACCTTCAGACCAGAGGCCCAGGTAATTAAAGCAATTTTATATACCCATCTATCTATCTATCTGTCGATCTATCTATACATAGACAGATAGATAGATAGGTAGAGTATATTTATAGTTTCTTCAATAAATGATTTTGAGAGAAAAATACACCTAACTGAAGAACCTGTTATTAATAAACCTACCAAACAAATCGCTACCCTACACATAAGCCTAAAAATACAAGTAGCTAAACCTATTTACAACATTTGTACTAACAGGGAGAGTACTCCACCTCTACCAACAGAATACCACGAACTGCAGATAGGTAATGTCTTGCTACATAACACATCAGCACCCAACACCAGCTGACTGTCAGTCGAAGCACATAAACTAATATTGCGGACATCAATATATGAGATCGAGAGAGAGTGAGAGAGAGGGGGAGTAGACTGAGCTACGATGAAGGCCGCATCACCTGCTAAGGCCTGCGACCCACTGAGGGGGGGGGGAAACAGTAGGCCACATTTACTGCTAGCCCAGACGAAGATCAGGGGGACTGTGGTTTGTAATGTGGGAGGGGGGACGGCCTCATCAAGCGCCAGGATACTGGTGTTGGTGTTTTCATGCACAACCAGGCTGTCATTAAACCTAATCCATGACACCTCCAATGCTCCCTTGGGGGTGGTGGAGCTTAGTCTTTTCAGGACTCCTAAGGGTCCTGAGGCTTGGGACGTTAATGTGTCGGGAGGCGTTGCCATGCAGGGTTCTGCCCATGCACAGCGACATCTTGCAGCCTGGGGACGCCTGGCCAGGGGTCATGGAAGTCCTCTGGAGATAAGCACCATGGTGGAAATGTGCATCGCTATGGCGGAGGCTTTTTGTGCAGGTAATAATGAGGCTTTGTGTGTTCTCCTCCCTAAGATCTTTTAGGAGTGTGGGCTGCCTAACATTGTCATCCCCGAGTGATTCCCTCATGATGTACGTTCTGCCCTTCACCACCGAGAGCATTGGGCCCAGCAGCTGGAACCTCCCGACCACTGCACAACACAGAAGAGGCTACGGCCTGAGGCTTCCCTCAATAGGACGACTTCCCAATGGATCACTGACCCAGCACTGGACGTGGCCACAATCAAGACTGCTGCCGATGTGCACAAACCGCCGTCAGTGACCGAGGAAGGGCGGAACTCTTCTGACTCCGTCTCCATGGCCGAGGATGCATTGACCGGCTTCTAGGTCATGAAGAGGGTTCATGAGTCCTCCCCTCCTCGGGTAGAGAAGAGCAGCCTATCTCGCCCTCCTACCATGAAAATTGAGGATCGGCTAGATGTGACCACCTACCTTCACCTCCTGACGCTTGACCCCCACACCTGGTCATACCAGCTTGGAGCCACGACTCTCTGTACATTCTACGATCTGCTCCGGGTAGCCGACATGAGTGAGGAGATTCAACCCATTCTAATTGTCAGGGGGTAGAAGGTCTGTCTAGCCAGTCTACAAGCATTTGATATTACGCTGCCTCCACACCTGGCCCCATACCTGACCGTCTTGTGCCCAGTGAGTGAGTTGCTGCTGTGTGTTTAGCTTTTAGTCATCTTTGGCCTACTGCCTCTCATCATGGGCGATTTCTATAAAGCCATATATATATATATATATATATATATATATATATATATATATATATATATATATATATATATATACATATATATATATATATATATATATATATATATATATATGAAGGAGAACCAGATAAGTCAGGAGCTATTCATTATACGTCAGCTGTCGACCCTAATTAAGGGAACTTATGCAAAAGGATGAAAAATATTTACACATATCCAGAAAGTGAGACACTTTGCCCAACAGAACATTACCAACCAAAAATACCCCAGACCTTTCTGTATGAACACATTCATTTATCATCTGGGCACTGTTAGGCGAGGCACATGGGTTAACCCATTAGTGTCCACGAGTACTTTAAAGGACGTGGAAAGTATTCCTCATAAACACCTCTCATTCTGTTTTCCAGAAAGATTTGCAGATAATTATTTTTCAGTAGACAAAAGACAACCAGTACATTCCAATAAGTACAGTTGATTGTGTTGGAAGTGACCACAACTCCCTGCTACAGACCACTAAATTGAAGGCATTCTGTGAAGATGGAAGGAGGCTCAGGTCGCAAGAATCTCATCTATAAAAAAAGGTAAATATACTAAATTAACCCACAATTTTTTTCTTCTAAAAAAAAAAATTGAAAGATGTACCTTTGTATGTGAAAAAATATAGTTACAGATTATTTGCATTGTCTTGCCCTATATGAAAGTTGATTTTTGGAAGTACTCTAAAGTATGCATGGGTATTGTCTCTGCAGACATAGAAAATATTGTGTGTGTGTATAATTTAGCTATTTTTACTTACTTTTTCATGTTTTTTTTTCCATTTGTCGTATATATTTCATGCTATAGCCTTTTCTATAATGTTTCTAAGTTTTTTGGCATAATTTCATGTAATATAGGGCATTTTTTTTTTTTTTAGGCAAATGGAACGAAAAAATCATAAAATAAGTGAAAATACCACAGAAATGAACATGTAAGCATATAAAATGTGAAGAAGAAGAATCATAAAGTGTATAATATTACCTGATAGATAATACTGATAGACCTGATAGATAGACTGATGATGCTATAAATATTGAAAATAAAATAATATTTCCTTCCATTATTTTCAGGACAGTTGGACTGTCATTGGCACAAATTCTTTCAATTTTTTAGGATAAACCACCCACTCAACCAACCGACATTGTCATCTTCCTGCCTGATGAGGATAAAGCTGTCAGTGACGAGGACAGTGATGGCGAGGATGGTGGACCAAAAGACCCCAATCACTTATGGAGCCAGCTGATGAACCATCAGGCAGTGATGGTCCATGGCGAAACCAACACCAGCCGGATCCACATTCTCCCTGTCCTATCCCCCAGCACCCTGGCTGACGTCAGGAGGGACATCGGCAAACACCTGGTCATCAAGACACTAGACAGGAAAAACGTATGTAGCCGCTGCAAGAAGAGGACCCTGTCCAGGTGCCGTAGGTGCAATGTGGCACTCCATCCCTGACTGTTTTGAGGCCTACCGTCAATAAATCCACCACAAAGTCACCAGCCAAGCCACCAGTAAGGTTGAGGTCACTCCAGCTGCCCAAGTCACTTTTGATTTTTTTTTTCTTCTTTTCAGTAAAGGATCTTTTGTTTCCATGAGATGTTTAAAAAATGTGAAAATAAAATAACTAAGACCACTTGCATTTCATTTCTAGTAACCTTCGTTTACATGTTTTCATGTAATTGCGGCCATTTGCAATGAAAAATGCCTGAAGATTGGTGAAATATTATGAGAAAAAATGATGAAAAACAGTAAATGTGTCGATTTTTAGGTTAGGTTAAGTTTCTTCCTAGGTAAAAAAAGTTCACAGAAAGTTGTTAAGATTAGTTAAAATTAATTTCAAAAGTAAATTTTATTGTTTTCTATAATTTTTCAGTGCCTGTTGTAATGTTTCATAATTTATAGGTATCTGTAGGGACAGTGCCCACATGTACTTTAAAGGACGTACCTGTTTCACCCACTTCCGGTTAAAATTTTGAAAATGTTCCTTTTGACTCGTCATCCTGACCCCACAGGCACTATTTGTACCAAATTTCATAATAAAATTCCAACGGGATCTATGACCGGGCACTAATGGGTTAATATAGGGGACATTAATGTAAAAAACAGAACTAGAAGCAGGAACTATTCCAAATACGTCAACTGTCAACGCTATTTAATTTATACAAAATATACCAATGTACAGTGAATAAAAATCCTAACCACACAATAAAAAAGTCACATCACTCTGATCAATCCGGTCTTCCTAAAGAAAGCTACCAATTTACTAATCATAAGAAAATCCCCATCACCCAGGATGGTGGAAAGGGTGAAGGGAACGCCTGTTGCACTTCAGTAGTTTATAACTGAAACACATTCACAAATAAATCACTGACGGCGCAGGATGATGTAACCGATAGATAACACCGCACTGCAGATGTCATAGTGTGGCAGAAATGGTCTGGCAGTATATGGCAACTTATGGGTGAGGTGCGTATAGTTCATCCTCAGCCTTGCCAACACTTTTATTCCAAGCGACTGGGTCAATTGGCAGAATTCCAGTTGCCAAGGTATGGCTTGCAAGTCGGAATATTAACCCGCCCCATCCCGACCATTTTCCTACCACTGATTCCCCCCAATCCCGACCATTTATGGACCTTTTTTTTTTTGTTCGAACCTCCGCTTTAAGTAAGAAACATCAAAAAATCATAGAGAAATCACTCACCTGAGGTTTAAAATACTTGATACAGGTAGAAGTACCTCCTCACCTTACTGTGTTTTCTATCAGGCTGACTCCAAAGAAAACGAGTTCTATGGGAGGGTAACCATTCCACACCACTCATAAACGGTATTTATTTATTAATTTATTTGGTATGAATTTATATGTAGTACAAGAGTATATTGGTTTTCACACAGTAATATAGGCAATATAAGCATTGTTTCACTCACGAAACACATCAACATACCTGACCTTTTTTGGCGACATTACCTGATCATCATTTCTGACTGTTTCTTCCTCTAATGCTATGTAAAGTTTGTCCTCCACATTGTCATCGATTGGGGAATCACTGTGGCCCTGAATTTCGTACCATGGCACGACATGTCTTTACTGGCCAGGTCATTGGTAACAGGTGAATTGCCAAGACAATGGCGTGCTGGGGGGGTATTGAGGTCATGCTGGGTAAGGCACTGTCCCTGCCTGGCATCTTGTAGAGGAAGGTGTCCCATGTATACGTACCAAAAATCACTTGCGAAAATTGAAAATTGTGCAAATTAGGAACCTTGCAATTGATTCGCGTTTATGTACGTCAACAGGATTGGCAGTGACAAAATGTGTGGACGTTCATTCACGTCAATGGGATGCGGAAGGTTAAGTCTGGTCCACCTACATTGCCAAAGAAGACATATTTCATTTTATTTCCGAGGGAGAGACTGGACCGTAAATCACAAGGAAAGTCCAAAGTCTCCTCGAGTTCTACAGCCAAGTTTGCAAGTAAGCCAGCCTGCACATTGCCATAAATACAACAATGACCAGGGACTCAGCTTGAAGGACTTGTTGTATGAATGCAGTGTATTAAAGATACGGCCCTGGATCTCATTAGAGTCAGTAATTAAAGAAGCAATTGCTTAAGGGCTGATTTGGCATGATCTCTGCCCTGCAGCTGTTTACATACTCTCTATTGATTCAGCTCCAATTTTCAAGCTATATATCACTTAGCTTTTTGTGCCTCAACTTCCCTGTGCATGTAATACATTGAGTGTGCGTAGGGTGGCATGATGTCTACCTGAATGGCTAAATCTGTGGTTGGGCTAAGCCACTGGTTATCAAACTGGGAACCATGGCACGAAGAAGGCCATGGCAAGATGTTAAGGGACCAATGAAAGGCTACTGGAAGTAGCAAATCAGTGTGCTTGTGAAATCGCACTTACAGTCCTCTTCCCATTTTCCACAACATATGTATGTGAATCTGGTTTTTCTTCCCTTCAGCACATAAAATGTAAAATCCAATACCAGTTGGAAGTGGCCTCAGATATGAAATGTGCATTGTCAGTGACTCAACCTCGAATCAATCGACTTACTGAAAGCAAGCAGTGTCATCCATCCCACTGATATGTAACAAATATGCATTCTGATTGAGTGTTGTAAGCATTAAAATAAATGGAGAGGACCAAAACACTTTTTATCTTTTTTTTTTTTTATAATCATTTGAGGGGCTTGAGACAAAACTGAAGGAGAGATGTAAGATCCTCACAAGTGGGCAATGAAATGAAAAGTTTGAGAAACACAGGGCAAAACGATGGAAGTAATACACAAAGTACTTTGGCTAAAGAAGCCTGTGAAATGAGCAAAACGAGCCATTGTGCACCATAGCATCATCAAGATAAATTTCAGAATAAGGCACACCACGATGGAAATGTGAATATCACATAGCTGTCTGGTCTTACATGCAAAAATATCAGAATGACACACAGTTGGATAGAAATGTGGATATCACAAACTGGTCTGGTATTACGAGCAAAAATTTCAGAATGAAGCACAGCAGGATAAAGCTGTTTGGTTGCTAAGCTAATTACAAACAGAACGACTTCAGTACACAGTTTAAATATTTATGTTTTACCATAAAGTCGACCTTTAACTCACTGAATTCAGGTGACTCTCTTTTTTAAAAACTCTCCCAACCTTCAAATTATTTTATTAAACTTAGGAAAGGCTGCTCGTCCTGAATGTCTGCACTGGTGCTGTTTCTAACCCCTGCAATGTAAAGAGTCCATCCTGAGTTGAATAAAAGTCAGGAGTTGGTCAGATTAGAATGAAAAAAGACGTCCAGTGACTGAATTGGAAAAATATAGATAAGAAAAAATATATCTGAATATGAAAAAATAAACGAAAAGATATTTGCAGATAATTGAAGGTAATAAAGCTAAACTGACAAATATAATCCATTATCTGCAAAAGAAGCTGCATTTTCATATGTTACGGAACAGAGAAAGATAACGTACACTTTAAGTGAGAATACTAAGAGTCACTAATGTCCCGTAAAGTTCCAGGTTCAAAACAAAAGAGTTAGGTAAAATTACAAGTTAAAGTTTAATGCTCAAACTAACAACAAAACATTCAGGACTCATAAGGATAATGTAATGGCAAATAAACAGGTTAAATATATGGTTAACTGCAATAGCCTCTATTAACACGAAATTAGCAAGAGTAAATTTATCTAAGTCAGCCCTGATAAAATGAGATACCAGATAATACTCAGTGAATGCCAGATAAATTATTACAGATACAAACTATTATCAAAAATGACTGACATAAAACCCAACACTAATCAAAAAACCTCACCAGGCCCAAGAATTAACCTTATGCTATACAGTACAAGAACAAAATGCAAGAACACGTATACTCAAATCACACAGCTGCTAGATGGTTGGAGACTTCCTGAGAAATTCACAATAATAATAACTGTACAGGGGAGGACAGAGATGTGAACAAAATGAGGATCAGATCTAAGTGGCAATGATGCAGAGACTGAGCTCATTATATAGGGGCCAGGAGAGCTTGATACAACTTGTAAGAAGGACGCGCAAATGAAGCCATGGGGACAAAAAGCTGAAAATCCCGCTCTGAATAACAGAGAGAACGACTTACTCTACTATAACGGTAGAAGGGGGGAACTGAGGCAGAACACGCTCGTGATCAAACATGCAGCATACTGTATGTTAGAATTACACAAAGGATGATGAAATCATAGGCTATGTAACACCTCCCCACAAAGAAAAAAGAAATTTACAAAGGAAATTTCTTATTACTCTAAAACAATCTGTACATGGCATTACAGAACATGCAAATATCTTTCCTAATGTTACAAAACATGAGATCTCCCTAGCACGTTCAGTCATAGGTACTTGCCAGTATCCCTTTAACAAATCAAACTTACTTATGTACCTAGCCTTTCCGATTTTGTCTATGCAATCTTCCACACGAGGGAGAGGGTAAGTGTCTGTTTTAGTTATCTGATTAACACGTCTGTAGTCGATGCAAAGCCGCTGTGACCCACCTGGCTTAGGGACTAGAGTGACAGGAGAACTCCACTCGCTCTGACAGGGCTCAATCATCTTGTGGTCCAACAGGTAGCCAAGCTCCTTCTCGATGAGAGGAATTTTCACTGGGTTCACACGGTAAGGAGGCAGTTTAATTGGCTTTGCGTCTCCAACATCGACATCATGCATCAACACAGTGGTTCTTCCTGGAGTAGCACGGAACACTTGTGGGTACTCCTGCAGTAATGCCGAAAACTTCTGCCTTTCCTTGGGAGGTAGATGAGAAAGCTTAGTCTGGAGATCATTCATGATATCAGGATTCTTCCCCAAACTATCACTCAGGCTCATGCTGCATGGGAGAACTTCACTTGTAGACTCGGGTGGAACAGCTACAGTGCAGACTGGATTATTTTCGTCCCGCCTGTGATATAACTTTAGCATGTTGATGTAACATAGTTGCTTGCTCTTTCTACGATCTGGCGTGGCGATGACATAGTTGACATCACTGAGTTTCTTCTCCACGAAATAAGGACCACTAAACTTGGCTAGAAGAGGTTGCCCATGAACTGGTAGCATCAAAATCAAAACCTGATCTCCTGGCTGAAAGTGGCGTAACCTGGACTTCTTATCATACCAAGTCTTCATCTTCTCCTGAGCAGCTCCTAAATTCTCTCTCGCCAGCTGTAAAGCAGTGGACAGCCGTTCTTTGAACTTCATCACATACTCCAGCAGGTTGACTTCATCTTCCTCCGACAGCCAGCATTCCTTGAGTAACTTAAGGGGTCCTCTTACTTCATGGCCAAACAGTAGTTCAAAAGGTGAGAAGCCCAGTGATTCATTTGGAGATTCTCTTGCGGCAAATACAACAAATGGAAGACCTTTGTCCCAGTCTTTCTGATGTTCCAAACAGTATTTCTTGAGCATCGATTTGAGTGTTTGATGATATCTCTCCAACGCTCCTTGGGTCTGGGGATGGTAAGCTGAAGACGTGATCTGGGTGATGCCCAACTCTTTTAGAGACTGCTTGAAAACGTTTGACATGAAATTACTTCCCCGGTCGGACTGTACCTCCTTGGGCAGACCAAACTTTGTGAAGAACCCTAGCATTTCCTTAACCACGTTCTTTGCTGAGATATTTCTAAGTGGAATGGCTTCAGGATAACGAGTAGCCATATCAATCAGGGTCAACATATAAGAAAATCCTGAAGAAGTCTTAGGAAGAGGGCCCACAATATCCACCAACACACGGGTGAAAGGCGCCTCAAAAGGAGGAATGGGAACTAGAGGTGCAACCTTTTCGGTCTGATTACACTTCCCCACAACTTGACAGGTGTGACAAGACTTACAATACCAGGAAACATCCCTGAAGATACCTGGCCAGTAGAAGTGTTTCAAAATGCGTGCCACAGTCTTCCTCACTCCAAGGTGTCCTGCCAAACTGGAATCATGAGCCACTCGAATGATATCCTGCCTACAAACACGAGGGATGACAACTTGATGTACAACCTCCCATTCACAATCGGCTGATGCTGTTGGGGGTCTCCACTTCCTCATAAGTACTCCTGACTTTACATAATAACAAGTAGAAGCACCGGCTGACTCTTCTTCACTGTAAGCAGAGTTAGCTAGACCTTTCAACTCAGGGTCAGCAACCTGCAACTCAACCAACTCTTGACGAGACAAATTATCAACACTACGGGGTACTGCCTCATCTGGTGAGTGGTCCAAATTAGCAAGAAAAGTGTCAGCTAGGATAACATCATCATCATCATTATCCTCTAAATCACCAGTAACTTTAGACTTAGCCCTAGTGACAGCACATGCAGGGAACACATCAGGGACATCACAATACTGGGACGCAGCCACTGGCTCACTAGACAACTGAGGAGCTGGACACACTTGACTTCCACCAATATCATTTCCAAGTAAGAAAGTTACACCTGACATTGGGAGTGTCTCAACCAACCCAACCATAACGGAACCATTAACAAAACCAGACTCTAAATTCACTCTGCACAGAGGGACAGAGAAGTAATTATTCCCTACACCTTGTAAGATTACAGTTTCATCAGAGAAATTAACATTAGAGCCTAGAACACTGGTCAGCATAAGGGATTGGCAAGCACCTGTATCACGATATATTTGAACTGATTTCCTGTCATTACTGTCCAGAGGACTGACAAAACCATCAGACAGGAAATTAGCACATGAACTCTTGAGAGTGTCACCCACGTTACTGCTCAAAAGAGGAGCTCCATCATGAGAATTTAAGTTACCCCTCAAAGCAGGTTCAGTTAACTCAGTTAAAGAATTCTGGGAACTCTCAAGGGTGGACACTAGACCAATTGACTGAATATTTAAAGACTCCTTTTTGTTCACATCACGCTGTCTCCTGAAACATCTCTCCGTAGTATGACCAAGCTTACTACAATAAGTACATTTACTTTTCTGAAATCTAGAGGTGAAGCTGGTATTTACTTCCTGAGAAACATCATCTTTATTCTTTTTCCTGTTACCTGTACTCTGAGCAGAGGCAACGTACTTACTCTCAGCTTTCCTTTTTTCTCTAGAATATCTCTTGTGAGTGAGAACATATTCATCAGCTAAAACTGCAGCATCAGACAAATTATCTATTCTTTTCTCATCAAGATATAGGCTTACATCTTTACTAATACACCTTTTGAAGTCCTCCAGCAAAATCATCTGCTTAAATTTGTTAAAATCAGAATCCACATTCTTAGAATTTAACCACTGCTCTAACAAATCTTCTTTAATTTTTGCATACTCAACATGGGATTGCTTATCTTGCTTGTAAGTTGTCCTAAATTTTACTCTATAAGCTTCAGGAACAAGCTCATAGGCCTTAAGAATCAAGCTCTTAACTACATCATAATTATCAGATTGATCCTGAGGCAAAGATGCATAAGTTACTTGAGCTTTACTGGTGAGAACAGTTTGAAGGAGTACTGGCCAATACTTTTTTGGCCAACTTAAACCTGTAGCTACCCTCTCAAACAACTGAAAATACTTAGTTAAATCAGATTCATTAAAAGGAGGGACAAGTTTAACATTTTTAGCCACATCAAAATCATCAGAGGTAGATGATCCAGTTCCACCTTGTTTCATGCGATACTCATGGTCTGCCTGAATCCTAGCAATTTCAACTTGTGCCTCCGCCTCCTTAGCCTTAGCCTCCTGCAGGGCTAGCTGTAACTTAGCTAATTCAATCTGCGTTTGCTCATTTGGAGGAGTTACATTAAACAAGCTTTCATTAATCATGGCAACAATTTGATCTTTAGACTGATGAGAGCGAACAACAACTCCCAATTGTTGAGCAACAAGCTTAAGTTCATTCTTTGTTCTATTTTCTACATCACACACTGTTTGCACATTTGACAAAAAATCTTTGGCTTCATCAAGTGTAGTAATAGTAGACATAATTAATAAGTAACAGTCACAAAATATCAAGCAATATCCTTATGATAATATCCTGATTATCCTGATATGAGGTCGCCAAATTTATGTTACGGAACAGAGAAAGATAACGTACACTTTAAGTGAGAATACTAAGAGTCACTACTGTCCCATAAAGTTCCAGGTTCAAAACAAAAGAGTTAGGTAAAATTACAAGTTAAAGTTTAATGCTCAAACTAACAACAAAACATTCAGGACTCATAAGGATAATGTAATGGCAAATAAACAGGTTAAATATATGGTTAACTGCAATAGCCTCCATTAACACGAAATTAGCAAGAGTAAATTTATCTAAGTCAGCCCTGATAAAATGAGATACCAGATAATACTCAGTGAATGCCTGATAAATTATTACAGATACAAACTATTATCAAAAATGACTGACATAAAACCCAACACTAATCAAAAAACCTCACCAGGCCCAAGAATTAACCTTATGCTATACAGTACAAGAACAAAATGCAAGAACACGTATACTCAAATCACACAGCTGCTAGATGGTTGGAGACTTCCTGAGAAATTCACAATAATAATAACTGTACAGGGGAGGACAGAGATGTGAACAAAATGAGGAGCAGATCTAAGTGGCAATGATGCAGAGACTGAGCTCATTATATAGGGGCCAGGAGAGCTTGATACAACTTGTAAGAAGGACGCGCAAATGAAGCCATGGGGACAAAAGCTGAAAATCCCGCTCTGAATAACAGAGAGAACGACTTACTCTACTATAACGGTAGAAGGGGGGAACTGAGGCAGAACACGCTCGTGATCAAACATGCAGCATACTGTGCGTTAAAATTACACAAAGGATGATGAAATCATAGGCTATGTAACACATATTTTACTCCTATGTTGTTACCATGTTCCTCTGGCCATAGATGATTCTCGTTCATAGTATATGTCAGAGAGGAAAGTGAAAAACATGCCTTGAGTGTAAAGCTAATGGAGTAAATCCACAAGGCTGACTCCTTTAACCCCGATGGCGTATTTTTTCTAGGTAAATTAAAAATTAGTAATTTAAAAATGGGGAATAGGGATCGCTAAAAATAGTAAACAAACAAGGAAGGATCTCTGGAGAGCATGCAAAACCAGCAAGGATTCAAGTGACGTTGACAATTTAAACCCACAAATTCCTTTTGACTCTGGTTTTGACAGATTGTAAAGATTCAAGAGAGATTTGTGGGTTTACATTATCAACATTACTTGAAACTCTGCTGGTGTTGCATGCTCTTCAGTGATCCTTCCTTGTTTGTTTACTTTTTTTTTAGCAATCCCAATTCCCAATTTTTAAATTACCATTTTTTTAATTACCTAATTTGCTTACTTTTTTTTTTATAATCCGTTTATGAATTAAACAATAAAATTTCTTGTGTTTCAGGTACCAATAAAGCATTTATGTTATGACACTAAACATTTGGGATTTTCTAGGCTACTAATTTTCATTGTTGTGGTGTTGTGGCTTTGCAGACACTGATTGTTGGTTTTTATGTCAAATTCTGGTCTTCATTTTGTTTACTATAGTTGTGAGACCTCTTAGAGTGGACATTGATTGTTTCAGAATCTCTATATTTTGCAAACTGATTAAAGAAAAATAATTATTAAGAAGTTGCAGTGAGTAAAATCTGGAGCCTTATGTATTCAGACTGACTACAAGACAGAATCAAAATCTGCTGCTGTGTGCATTCCACGACCATTTTGCATAATGATGAATATTTTCTTATATTTTTTTGTGAAATTGAACATGCAACATCTCTACATTAGTTGCCTCCTCCATGCTCTCTTCGTCCCCTTCTTCTGTCTCTTCCCTGACCCCCTCCCCTCCTCCATCTCTTCCTCTTCCCCCTCCTCTGTGCCCCCCTTCAGTTGATTCATGAGATGGATACTGTCACAATGAATTCCAATAACGTTAAAAAAACTGATCCAAGTTTGGTGTTAGTCTGCTTTAAGGAAAGGTCACGATATCACAACGTAATCACTTCCAGTTAGAATGCAAAACACAAACCCGATCTTTTCAGTTGTCTCATGTGACGTCTACACACAAGCCTGCTGGGACTTCAGGGATGAACTAAAAAAAAGCTTAATAAAGCCTTGAGTTACAAATTAATGTAAGTGTGTAAAATCGCACCGGTGAGTGTTGATCATGCATACACCCTTTCCCACAATTGTGCTTCATTGCCAGTGAAAGTAATCTACCAGCTGGAGTTTTCCACTCAGTAATAACGAAGTACAATGTACAATTTATTATAGTTAGGCTCCTAATGATGCACTGTTGATACTTGATGGCAATTCCATACTTGAATGACTTTTCAAGTGCTTGAAATGGCGTAGAGGAATCTCTGTGTAGCAAGAAGATGGATGATCATCTTTCCATTAGTTGGTATAAAATAGGTCATAGACACACGCAGTGACCTCATTAAGTACGAATGGATAGTTTTTATCCCAAAATACCAAACAGATTTTCTTGTAGACCTGTGAAACAGTAATAATAATAATAATAATAATAATATGAACAAACTGCAAATTTCGAATGAAACAAACTTTCTTATAACACTTCTTTTCCACATTATTAATGCTTGGCTGACCTAAACTATTGAAAAGGAACCCCCTGGATGTTGTTTCAAGAAAAGTTTTGCTTTCTAACATGGTTTCTAGGTGACTGTCCTATTAGGGTTTCCAGCAGATTCCTGGGCGATGTCTATTATGAACCACTGCCATGGTTCATGATATATTCTTGATACTTTCTTACGATGTACTCAGTTTAGGAGAGGCTTTTCGAACAGAACAGAATTAGATGTAGCCTTCACTGACCCTTTTGGTACAAGAGGAATCCATATATTTATGTGTTCAGCTCTGGGCATAGGTTTAAAAGCCCATTTCCTAAGTCCCGGCAGTCCTCTTACGACTCATGCACCACTGCCTGTCACCGCATCAGCGCTAACACTCACCGTCCATATTTAATACATATTAGGGCTGTCTCAGACATATCTGGTGAACTGGTATTAACGGGGATATTTTCCTGACATGTCGGCGAATTTTATGGTAGGATAGTAAAGCATGATTTAACGAAATTCGGATCCGTAAACTGTTCCCAGCCTCAGCCGGGACTCGAAATGTTGTCCGTTGGGGCAGCAGAACCTCCTCTACTGAGTCGGCCACCACCTCCTCTCAAGAATATAATTAGATACGTCATGGAACCGCAAGGCTGAACCGCATGCTTTCTGGGAAAAATAACGGGGTTCTTACACCACTGAAAGTAAAGGTGGTTCCATTCTTACGGCAATACCATATCTAAACTCCTTTTACTTTAACCTGGCCTAAAATTACCACTCATCCATCTTGAATACTGAGTTATGTTATACTAATGCTAGAAAATGGAGAGTCATAAAGGAGGCTGTGAAATGAATGAAGAACCATAATATTGCCTTTTCCTACCGCTGAGCTACCTGAAATGGGCTTAAAAATAAATTTAAAGTTAAAATAACATAGGCTAATAAACATTGCTACTTGGGTAATATTGGTCTCCTCTTTTCCAATTGCCCTTCCAATGGGTAATGAAGGTATGATGGATGACATGAGATGCGGGAAGAGGAGAAATGAGAAAGATAATGAGAGGAAGAAAAATCAATAGGGAAGGAGCAATGGACATAACCTGCAATATCAATACTTCATTAGATATCAATAGGGAAGGAGCAATGAACATAACCTGCAATATCAATACTTCATTATATATCAATAGGGAAGGAGCAATGAACATAACCTGCAATATCAATACTTCATTATATATCAATAGGGAAGGAGCAATGGACATAACCTGCAATATCAATACTTCATTATAAATCAATAGGGAAGGAGCAATGGACATGACCTGCTATATCAATACTTCATTATAAATCAATAAGGAAGGAGCAGTGGACATAACCTGCAATATCAATACTTCATTATAAATCAATAGGGAAGGAGCAATGGACTTATGCTGCAATATCAATACTTCATTATACTCGATTCACTTTGTCTTTGCCAAAACCTACCATCTCCTAAACATAAATATCGAGTGTAAAGATAAATTAACATTAGAATATGGTGCTTGTCACAAAGAGGTGTTATGGATAATGTGTTGGCCCCGGTACTGTCATATACTGCCATTGAGCTGCGTTAAGTATGCTATAATTATCAGGAAAATCTGCAGGCAGTTAAGTTGGGTGAAGTATAATGTACTGAAGGGTGCGACTGTCTTACCTATCAGTGCAGTATTGTCTGTGAAGAACAGTGGATTCAGGTCCATGACACATATCTCACATTCCCGCGTCTCGCATATATTTGCTGTAACAAGAAAATGTATTACTTAATACAGTCGTACTGTTTTCATCTGACGGAACTATGCAACTCTCACACAGATAACTTGAATAAAGAGTCGTGGTTACATTAAGCGTCATGAGTATTAGTTATGAGGTAGGAGTGAGTTTCTCAGTTTTTTGTCAGTTCAGCCCTCCATTCCAACTATCTTTGGTCACAGACTGAATTAAATGGGTCACTGATCTGGTAAGGCCAGAATGAACGTGCTGTGGTCAGCTTACGAATCATAACTTAATCAAAAGAAAAAAATAAATTATTTGTTAAATACATCGTTTTTATGTCTCCGTCCCACACTGCCACAGGCTACAACAGAAGTAGTACAGAATAGGAAGGACGTTGCTCAATGAGTTGTTCTTCCCAGAGGTAGCCTTTCGGTGTGCAACAAGACCAGCTGAGTCGTTGTAAATAAACACTGGCTTCTTAAGTTCACTGCCTTTATTTTCCAAACAATTACACTTAATGTTTCCCAACTTCACTATATTCAAAAACACCAAAGATACACAAACTGCAATAACACATCACTATTTGCCAACAACACTTCACTATTTTCACAAATACCGAAAATATACAAACTGCGCTGCACTGACAGTGACCTATACTCAAACTGAACTGAAACTGAATGAGCCTGCTCTAGTCTCTTCCCCATCCTTATATTAGCTTCTAATATTCTATAGTGTTCTACACTTCTCCACAGTTCTTGTGTATTCCCGACAAAGCAATGGTTACAACAGTTACCAACTCGGAGACATCCAAAACATGCCAGAGTTTTCTTACACTGCATAACACTTTAAATTATTTAGCAAACAAACTTGAATTCCATAATTTAACAAACAACTATGTAAATAAAACATCATAGAGAAAAAGAATATAAAAATTAATGTACAATTTACAAAATATCTACACTCACAAACAGCAGGCTAACTAGCAACTATGACTTGCAACAGAACTATGAGAAACAGTGAGCAGCTTCTAGAAAATCCTGCTTCTCAACCCTCCATCCTCCCTAGTTCTTTTGTTGTCCCGAGAAAACTACACAATGGATACAAACATAATCCTCAATTCAAAGTAAACATTTACTTATACAAAGAATAATCCTTCAACTTGTTAGGTCTTCTCCTATACCGCTTCCGATGACATCCTTGCTCTTCCACACAGTCACTCCTCCTGGAAGGTCTTGGTCCCTTTCCTGATGCACTTCTCTGGGGAAACTGTCACCATCCTCCTGTATTTCAGCTAACTGGTCCTCCTCAACATCTTCAGCTACAGGTGAGCACGATTCCTCAGAGACGTCCCAGCTATACTGTCCTGGCCCATGGTACTGCCACAGACGATTCTCATGTACTACCTTTGGGCGAGATTTTCTCCCTCCCTGAAATCGGTAAATTACGTCTGATAGGAGGTCCAACACAGTGAAAGGCCTGTCCCATGGGTTCTGCAGCTTCAGTGATTCTCCCTTCTGCTGGCAATTGTATAACCAAACTTGGTCACCATCCTTGAAGCTCACCTCTCTTGCCTTGGCATCAAACTTGCACTTCATCATCTCTTCTGAAAACTTATGGGCTTCTCACACTCGATGATATACCTCAGCCTTTCCTGTACATGATTTGCATAGCTGCAGGTGTCTGTAGGCAGCTCCTCACCAGGTGGTCTTCCCATTAACAAGTCAATGGGTAAGCGTAACTCGTGGCCCAACATCAGTTTTGCAGGTGTGTAGCCAGTAGACTCATGGGATGCAGACCGATATGCCATTTGCAGTGCAGGTAATTTCTGGTCCCATTCTGTTTGTCCCTCTGCAGTGCTTAGCCAGTTCTTGTTCCAGAGTCCACTTGAATTTCTCCACCATCCCATCTGACTGTGGCCTTAGTGGGGTCATCCTGGTCTTCTTGATTCCCAGTAACTTGCAGCACTCACGGAACACAGCAGACTCGAAGTTTCTACCCTGGTCTGAATGTAGCCCTTGTGGCATCGCAAAATGATAGAAGAACTGGTCAACCAACAACTGAGCAACAGTTGCAGCCTTTTAATCACGGATGACATAGGTTTCTGGCCACTTTGTGAAGTAGTCCATGGCAACACATACATATCGGTTTCCTCTTTCAGTGAGAGGCAGAGGTCCAGGAATGTCCACTGTTACTCTTTCCATCAGTGTACCCACTTGGTACAGCTGGAGATGGGCGCAGCCATATCTCATGGGTCACTTCATAGCACAACATACATCACAGGCCCGACACCACTCTTCAACATCCTGACACATTCCAGTCCAGTGGAACCTCAATTGCAGCTGACTTAAGAGTTTTCTTCACTCCTGGGTGCCCACTATTGATCTGGTTATGAGACTCATTCAAGATCCCAGACCTCAATTTCTTCAGAAAGACCAGTTCCCAGTTCTTGCTGAGGCTATCGGGTGTCTCCCACTGACGCTCCAGTAGTCCATTCTTCAAACGATGAAGGTCCCACTGATTCCAGTAGCTCTTGGTCACAGGGCTGAATTTAGAAACTTTTTCTCAAAATGGTCTCACTGTACTCCGCTGCAGCCACTTTAGCACTGGTTTTAAATCTGCATCCTCCTTCAGCATCCTCTTCAGGTCTTCTGCCTCTGATGCTGGCCCTGACACTGTGGTACGGGTGCATTTCTTGTTATGAACTTCTTTTTTACTACACTGCCGGTACTCTGGGTCACAAGGCCGCTGACTCGGTTGTCATCATTGCCATGTACCCGCCCAGGACTGTGCTGCAACTCATAATTGTGCTGCTCCAGCATCCCGAGCCAGCATGCCAGTTGTCCTTCTGGATTTTTTAACGTCCACAGCCACTTGAGTGCCGCAGGATCTGTCCTGATGATGAAGTGGGACCCATACAAGTAGGGATGGAAGAAATCAAGGCTCTTCATCACTGCAACGAACTCCTTATGGGTCACACAGTAGTTCCGCTCTGGTGGGCCGAGTTTCTTGCTGCAGTATGCCACCACATACTCCTTGTCATTCTTCTTCTGCGGCAGGACTCCACCAATACCATGCTCTCTAGCATCGCAGTCCAAGATAAATGGGTGACTCTGATCAGGGTACGGCAATACTGGAGAGCTTGCCAACGCATGCTTGAGTTCGTCGAAGGCTTCCTGAGTCATTGCAGTCCATGTAAACTTCTGCCTCTTCCCCAGCTGCTTGTGCAGAGGTGCAGCTATTGTTGCAAAGTCCTTGACAAAACTCCGATAGTAGGTACACAAACCCAGGAAATTTCGTAGCTCCTTCACACAAGTTGGATCAAGCCAGTTTTTCACAGCTGCCACCTTCTCTGGATAAATACAGACGCTGCCCTTGCCTACAATGTGTCTCAGGTACCTCACTTCCTTCTGGAACAAAAAGCACCTCTTGAGGTTCAGCTTGAGGTACACTGCTTGGATCCTGTTGAACACCTCTGACAACTTCTCAAATTCCTGGTTGAAAATCCGTCCAACCATAATTACATCGTCCTGATAGATGAGGGCCGTCTGACAGTGCAGGGCTTCCAGTACACAATCCATTATACTGTCAAAAGTAGCTGGGGCATTGCATAGGCCAAAAGGCATCACCTTAAACTGCCATAAACCCAGCCCATACGAAACGGTTGTTTTCTCCTTGTCCTTCTGTGCAACCTTGACCTGATGATAGCCTGCCTTCATGTCTAGGATGGAGAACCACTTGACACCTGACAGCATCCTGGGTGTCATCAGTTCTTGGCAGTGGGTATGCTTCCTTCACTGTCACATCATTCAGGGCTCGATAATCTACACAGCACCTTACTGAGTCATCCTTTTTCCTTACCAGAACCACTGCTGATACCCAAGGAATGCTTGACTTTGGAGATTCTCCATCACCTTCTCCATTTCTTGCTGTTGGGCTGGCGCCATCCTCCATGCTGGCTCTTTAATCAGGTGGTGATCCCTGATGTCTGTATTATGTTGCACCAGATCAGTGCAACCCAGATCTAGGTCTCTGCTGGAGAAGACATCAGCAAACTTCGTCAGCAGCTGCCTCAACCTCAACATTTTTGAGTCATCCAGGCATTGGCAACTCCTTGAAAATAGGTCTTACAAGTGGTCTGGCAGATACCCATCTTCTTTGACAACACTCCTTTTACAGGCCTTCTTCTGATGCCATTCAGGAACAACGGCTTGGCACAGTCCCAGAATTTCTTCCTCCTTGATCTTCTGTGGCTCACGGGAGAAATTGGCCACCACATCCAGCACTTCACCTGCACCAGTTTCCACCAAAGTTTTCCCCACCATCACTCCGGCCTTCGTCTTGCACTGTATATCAGGCTCCACCACCTCAGGACAGCTGTCAATAGAGCCACTCACCTTACACTGAAGCAGTAGTTCCGACCTTGGGGTGTATCAGTGTGGTGTGGAGTGCCCTCACCTCACCACCAGAAGTGGTACGTCTTACTGCAGTGACAGGAACCAACTTTCCTCAAACTTTCAGCTTGATGAAACAGAAGTCCAGCTCACATCCCATGGACATCACATAGTCCAGACCAAGAAGGCAAGGATCCTCCATCTCAGCTACATAGACTAAAAGCATGGCCTCTTGCCCTGCCATTTCAATCCGGACGTCCAGGGGTCCCCTCAGTTCTGCACGGTGCCCAGTTATGCCACCCAGTTGTTCTGATGACTCAAATACTGACGATGTAACACATCAGGCCTCACAAAAATCTGCTCTGAGGCCAAATCAATCACCAGGGAACACTTCTTTCAGTCTATTCTTTCGTCTATTCGCACATTGTCGATTGCAGTTCTTGTGCATTTTCTCGGTGTTGGGGTTACTTTGGAAAAACCAGCTCGTGGTTGCCCCTTAACAGCAGCCTCCACTAGTTCTCCACTTCTTTCTGGTCTTCTCCAGCCTTTTTCTTATCCTTTTTCTTCTTCTGACACTCAGAACTGAAGTGTCCCATCTTACTAATCTTACTACATTTTCAACATACTTTTGTTACACTTGTAGATTTCTTTGCACTGCTCTGTTCTTGCACCTTCTTTCATTTGTAATAATCGTCATTCTTGTGTCCTGGCTTCCTGCAGAACCAGCAGCCTCTTCCGGTCTTCTGTTCCCTCCTCCACTTGTAGCAGTCCTCTGCTTTTCACAGTACCAGCAACCCCCTTCAATTTTTTCTGTGCCTCGTACTTGCTCCTTAAGCCTTGAATCCTGCACTATGACTAGCCTGAAAAGTGGATGTACTGGAACTGACATAGGATTCAAATTCTAGACCCCTGGCTAGTGCTTCTTACATGCTTCTGGGATGTGACTGCTTCACTTGAACTTTCAACTCTGCATTATCAAGAATAGCTAACAGGTTAGGTGCGCCCCAGGGTACGCCTTGCATGCCATACTCTCCAGGTCATGAGCCAGCTGCTGGAGCGATTCGCCTCGAGCCCATACATGGCTCCGAACTCTTGCTCTGTAAACCAGTTCTTGCTATATATATATATATATATATATATATATATATATATATATATATATATATATATATATATATATATATATGGTATAGTGGTTGGTGGGGGCGCTCACCATCCACTCACTCGACGTAGTGTGGCTCAATCGGTAGAGAGGTGGCTTATAGTCCTAACGGACCCGGGTTCAAATCCCGCTGGGGCAGGGAACAGTTTAAGGATTTGAATTTCATAAAAATCAGACTTTACCGATCTACCAGAAGACCCGCCGACATGTCGTAAAAATACCCCTGCTAATACCAATACACCAGTCCTGTATGAGACAGCCCTAGTATGTATTCAATATGGACGGTGGGTGTTAGCGCCGAAGTGGTGACATGTATATATATATATATATATATATATATATATATATGAGCCTCTGTGGTACAGTGGTAGAGTGTGCGTTCCACACGCTGCTGAGCGGGGGTTCGTTTCCCGCCAGAGTTGTAAAAACTTTGGGAAGCATTCACCAAGCCACTTGCTACTTTGGCGGATACAAGGGGTTATGTGGTTGAACCAGTGTCACGTTCTAGTATGCTTGCACCCAGTTGGCTTCAGGCGGCCGATTACACTTTGTTCACAGACTACACATACATCCAAAGGCACTACAGCATTACAAACACACTCACAAGCACTTCCCATCCCACATACAGGTTCTGCCAGACAGCCTAAGCCACTCGGTATAGATACATTGGCTGTATCGTCCCTGCATCGGTAGGGATAGGCCGGTCCTGCAGTGGACCTCAACGGCTGATGATGATGATGATATATATATATATATATCTATATACCTATCTATCTATCTATATATATATATATATATATATATATATATATATATATATATATATATATATATATATATATCATCCAATCATACATTCCCCCATGAGGAGCGTAGGAGCCCTGGCCCAGACAGTTGGTCCCGAAATTTAAGATGAGAGTGACCAGCCTCACTCATCCCTGAGTGGCATTACATGAGCAATGAACCCCAACCACCCCATGGATATAAACCTTCACCGGCTCAATCCGATTGGAGCGCAATAATTACCCACTAAACCACAAGGCGCCAAAATTTGGTTATATGGTTACCACCCAGCGTAGTAAATGGATTCTTGGTGCACAGAAATCCATTTGGCTTGTCACTCAGGGTAGAGTCACCTACAGGCTGAAGGAGGAAGAAAGAATGAAGGAAAGACAGAAGAGGGAGTGTAAAGTCACCCCTAGCCAGAAGGACAAGGAAAAAATGAAGAAAAGAAAGACAGAAGAGCATGGAAGGAAAGAAGGATGGAGAGGAAAGGGCAGACACCCGAGAGGAGCACTACATCGAGTGAGTGGATGGATCACCTACAACAATATATATATATATATATATATATATATATATATATATATATATATATATATATGGTATAGTGGTTGGTGGGGGCGCTCACCATCCACTCACTCGACGTAGTGTGGCTCAATCGGTAGAGAGGTGGCTTATAGTCCTAACGGACCCGGGTTCAAATCCCGCTGGGGCAGGGAACAGTTTAAGGATTTGAATTTCATAAAAATCAGACTTTACCGATCTACCAGAAGACCCGCCGACATGTCGTAAAAATACCCCCGCTAATACCAATACACCAGTCCTGTATGAGACAGCCCTAGTATGTATTCAATATGGACGGTGGGTGTTAGCGCCGAAGTGGTGACATGTAGAGGTGTGCGGTATGTAGGAGGGCTACTGGGCTTTCAAAGCAGGCTGTGAAGCCTATGCCGAAAGTCTGACACATTATATATATATATATATATATATATATATATATATATATATATATATATATATATATATATATATATATATATATATATATATATATATATATATATATATATATATATCAGGGAATTTGTGTAACCAGCGATTTCATGAAATCCGTCGTGAATTCGTGCAGTGTGTTTAAACTGGGATGGATTGATATAGGTTAGGTTTAGGTTGTGGTTAAGTTAGGCAGGTTGAGGTTAGGTTAGGTTAGGCTAGGTTAGTTAGGTATGGATAGATTAATTTAATTCAATGTTTAACATAACTTAGCATTCATGTAAATTATCAAAACATAACATAACATGACCCAGATTTAACCTAGATTTTCATAGCATAACCTAACTGCAGCCAAAATTAATCTAACGTAAACTAACCCATCTCAGTTTAATCTCATTTCACGAAATCACTAGGGATTTCATGCAATCACTAGCAACACAAAGTCTCTGTAATATATATATATATATATATATATATATATATATATATATATATATATATATATATATATATATATATATATATATATATATATATATATATATATATATATATATATATATATATATATATATATATATATATTCTTTGTATGTTTGTATTTTATGTTTGTTTGCCCTTCAGTCACGCCCAAACCAAGGGCCAGAGACCCCCAGACCCATATGCATTCTGAATCAGGGTGACCCAAGGATTGTTTTAGGGGAGTCAAAATTCAGATCTGGGTCATTTGAGTTCACCGGTAGAGTGTTCGCCTATTTGGCCCGGGCAACGCCAGGTACCCCTGTGGCCCAATTTTTGGCATTGAAACTCACGTGGCCTCCATTTCTGCCGTAGGCTGTGTGAGGTTGACCTCTGAGGTCATCTGAGGTCACTTGTCATTCACGCTCGAACTAGACCCAACAGCCGAATATTTGGCATAAAGACTCACATTACCTGCAGTTCGGACATAGGTTATATGAGGTTGACCTCCGAGGTCATTTGAGGTCTCCAGTCGGGGGTCATTTGAGGTCACCGATAATACATGCTCGAACGACTGCACCCAGCAGTCCAGTTTTTGTCAAGGAGACACATGACCTCTAGTTCGGACATAGGCTATGTGAGGTTGATCTCCGAGGTCATTTGAGGTCACCGGTCGTGAGTCATTTAAGGTCACTGGTAATAGTAAACAAGTGCACACAATTACTGTGCATTTGTCTGCGAAGGCTGAAATATAAAGTTCCTGGACCACTTACAGTCCCTCTTCCAAAGCATATCAGGTACATGGTCTTTCTGGAGTAGAAAGAAAGATTGAACCAGAACCAACAGGATTAGAGTGTTCGCCTGTTTTGCCCGGCAACGTTGCTTACCCTTGCTAATATATATATATATATGAGAGAGAGAGAGATGGATAGATAGATAGACAGATAAATAGATAGATGTTTAGATAGACAGATAGATACATTTTGACAGATATGTAGTTAGACAGATATATATTCAGTCAAATAACATCATCATCAGCCATTACAGGTTCACGGCTGAACAAAGGCCTCCCTCAACCTTCTCCACTACTTCGCTGACTGCACCAGTCTCTGGCAGGTTTTGCCTGCACACTTCTCTGTCTTATCTCGTCACCTTCTGTCCGTCCTTTTTCTACTACGCTCGCAGTCTCTTGGAGTCCATCCAGTCACCGTATTGCTCCATCTATTATCCCTTATTCTTGCCCATGACCTGCCCACCTCCATTCTGTTATTTTGACTTCAGTAATGTCTTTGGCTTTAGTTGGCTCTCTCGCGCAAGGTGATCTCTTCATGTCGCCCAAAGATGTTTCCACCATTCACCTTTTTAATGCTTTTTGAGAAAGGATTAATTGTTTTTTACTGACTTTGGTACATTCCAGGCCTTACAACCGTACGTCATAACTGAAATTATACATTCGTTATGTCATTTTCGTTCCATTCTTACTGGCAAGCTGTTTCATAATGTCTCAATTATACCGAAAACTTTCCATCCACTTGTAATGAGTCGTTTTCTTTTCATCTTTCATTAGTTTTAGTATTTGCCCCAAGTAACTGTACTCCTTAACTTCTTCAGTTTTAGTATTTGCCCCAAGTAATTGTACTCCTAAACTTCTTCGTGAGTTTCAGTACTTATTTTGATAACGCTTTCGTCTTTATCCTTGCTTTCTGACTTTCTCTGTTTATATCACTTAATAGTTCTTGCAATGTATCTGCTGTTTCTGAGATTATGACAGTGTAATCTGCAAATCTTAAGTGGCTTAGGTATTCTCCATCTAAGTTTACTGCTTTGTTCTTCCATTCTAACTGTCTGAAAATGTTTTCCAGGCACTCTGTAAATAATATTGGTGAAACTGTATCTCTCTGATGTACGCCTATCTTAGTCTTATTTTTTGAGTAGTTATGCAATTTACTGTAGCAGTTCCCTCTTTGTATTTTGTTTTCAGGAACTATTACAATGTTGTTATTTACTCCTTCTTCCAACAATGAATTTACAATTCATTTCTGCTACACTGAGCTGACGGTCTTGTTTAAATCGACAAAACCTAAGCAATGTGGTTTATTACATTCAGTAGTTTTCTCATTTACCTAATTCAGTGTTTGCAGATGGTCAGTAGTAGAATACTCACTTCGGAATCCTGGCTCCTCACGAGTTTATTTATTATTTTCTCCCAAATTTGTTATTCTGTTCGTAAGGACTTTTGTGAACAGTTTGTAAATAAGTGATAATAAGCTAATATGTCGATAGTTGCTAAGATATTTTGAGTTCCCTTTCTTGTAAAGCAAAATAACTTGCATTTCACCATTCGAGGGGAATTTTCTTCTATATACACTGAGTAAACAAGTGAGCACGCCGGTTTTGTACTTCTGCTCCTGCATCCGACTTTCAAAAAATCTGCTGCTGTTCCATCTTCTCCTGGGGCCTTCCCTCTTTTCATACTTTTAAGAGACATGTTTACTTCGTCTGGTGTTAACTTTGGTATTTCCACTTCTGTCATCTGAAAAGCTATCTATTGGTACTGTTGTCTTTGTTGCATACAGTTCTTTGTAAAATTCTTCATCTCATTTTCACCATCTTCTCCTTGTATTAAATAACTTTGCCACTTCTGTCGTTTAGTGATATAATTTTGTGCTTTCCTAGTGCAATTTTGCTTTGAACCTGTTTCAGAATTTTTCCGATTTTGATGGTTTCTTTGATCTGATCTATATTTTTTCCCATTTTGCCTCTTGTTCATAAGCTTATTTAATTCTGCTGTTTTTGTTTCATCTTTCTTTGTTTTTAGTTTCATCTCCTTTCTTCTTTCCATGAGCTTGAGGGTCATTTTTGAGTACTTGTTAGCTTTGGTTGAGTAAGTCTCCTCTACTACCTCCGTTGATACCCTTAACACTCTTGTTAGTCTAGTATTCAGTTCATCAATGCCACATTCATCATTCAGCCTGAAATTTGTTATTTTTTTCTAACTGAAAGGCATCTATGTTTTGGCATATTATTATTGGGCGTATCTTTTCCTTTATAATAAGCTTCTTTCTTCCATTCCTGAAATTAAATCAGACTGTGCAACCTACCATTCTACGGTCACTTCCTCTATTTACTTTGTTGATAACTCTGACATTCGTGATCGTGTTGTTCTTATCCTCTACGATGAGCTCAGTTTCGTTCTTTGTTTGTCCATTTGGGCTTCTCCAGATCCATTTTCTTTCTCTTCTTTTATGGAGGAATGTATTCATTATTCTCATGTTAGACAATGCAGCAAAATTTACCACCATTTGATTTCTGTCATTCCTCTCTCCTACTCCAAATTTTCTCATATATGCATCTCCTTTTTTCGATTTACCAACGTCGGTCTCGAAGTCTCCCATCAGTACAGCACATGGCGTCTTTTCCTCTTCCATAGTTTGGGAGATGTCGTTATACAATGTCCTTGATTCTTCATCTGTGCTTTGATGGGTGGGTACATATACTTGTATTACTTCCAGGGTACATTTTGCTTACTACATTTTGTTTAGTATAATTACAATCCGTGCTATTATGTCAGTCACATCGCTGATTTTAACAATGTTCTCAGCAAGAGTTCTGTTAGAAGTCCTACACTAGTAACTCCTTCATTCTGTTTTCCTCTGTAGTAAAGTAAGTTGTTTCTGTCTTGGAGCGGAATTAAATTTTCTTTTTTTCTTTTGTTCTCACTCTGACCTACAATATGCCAACCAAGGTTTTATAACTCTGTCCTTTGGGCTTCTAGATTATAATATGCAAGGCGTCTAATACCGAATGTGTGGATTTTCATGTATATCTGTTTGGTTTATTGCCTGGGCTTTGATTTGCCGAGAGAGTGCCTACTCACTTCCGGTGGCATACTGATCATAGTGAGATGTAATTCTTGTAACACCTAATGCAGTATAATGGGTGGAGCCCCATATATCTATAGGGGGTGCCGTGGTCTGCGCCGTCAAGGACAATACCTTATATATAAATGAGACGTTCCCCAAAGCCGACCAGGGATGCACCTTGTATCAACTGAGTCCTGCCCCTGGTGTGTGTGTGTGTCTGTGTATATATATATATATATATATATATATATATATATATATATATATATATATATATATATATATATATATTTATATATACACATATCATCCATCCATCATCCAATCCTACGTTGCCCCATGAGGAGCGTAGGAGCCCGGGGCTAGGCAGTTGGTCCTGACATTTAAGATGAGAGTGATCAACCTCACTCATCCCTGAGTGGCATTACTTGAGCAATAAACCCCAACCATCCCTTGGATATAAACCTTCACCAGCTCAATCCAATTGGAGCACAATAATTACCCATTAAACCACCAGGCGCCAAAATTTGGTTATATGGTTACCATCCAGCGTAGTAAATAGTTTCCTGGTGTACAGGAAACCATTTGGCTTGTCACTCAGTGTATAGTCACCCATTGGCAGAAGGAAGAGGAAAGAATGAAGGAAAGAAAGACAGAAGAGGGAGTGTAAAGTCACCCGTAGGCGGAAGTACGAGGAAAGAATGAAGGAAAGCAAGATAGAAGAAGATGGAAGGAGAGAAGGATGGAGGGGAGGACAGGGCAGACACCCGAGAGCAGCACTACATTGAGTGAGTAGATGGTGAGCGCCCCTACCTACCACACATATATATATTGTTACATAGCCTATGATTTCATCATCCTTTGTGTAATTCTAACATACAGTATGCTGCATGTTTGATCACGAGCGTGTTCTACCTCACTCCCCCCCTCCTCTCTTATAGTAGAGTAAGTCGTTCTTTCTGTTGTTCAGAGCAGGAGTGTCAACTCTTTGTCCCCTCTGGCTTCATTTGCACGTCCTTCTTACAAGTTGTATCAAGCTCTGCTGGCCCCTATATAATGAGCTCAGTCTCTGCATTATTGCCACTTAGATCTACTCCTCATTTTGCTCACATCTCTCTCCTCCCCTGTACAGTTGTTATTATTGTGAGTGCTCGGGAAGTCTCCAACCATCTAGCAGCTGTGTAATTTGAGTATAAGTGTTATTGCATTTTTTCTTGTACTGTGTAGCATAAGGTGTTAATACTTAGGCCTAATAAGGTTTTTGTGATTAATGTAAAGTTTCATGTCAGCCATTGTTCATAATATTTCGTATCTGTAATAATATATCTTGCATTCACTGAGTATTATCTGGTATTTTCATTTTATCAGGGCTGACTTAGATAAATTTACTCATGCTAATTTCGTGTTAATAAAGGCTATTGCAGTTAACCATATATTTAACCTGTTTTTTGCCATTACATTATCCTTATGAGTCCTGAATGTTTTGTTGTTAGTTTGAGCATTAAACTTTAACTTGTAATTTTACCTAACTCTTTTGTTTTGAACCTGGAACTTTACGGGATAGTAGTGATTTTTAGTATTCTCACTTAAAGTGTACATTATCTTTCTCTGTTCCGTAACGTAAATTTGGCGACCTCGCCAGGATATTCAGGATATTATCATAAGGATATTGCTTGATATTTTGTGACTGTGATTTATTCATGATGTCTACTATTTCTACGCTTGATGAAGCCAAAGATTTTTTGTCAAATGTGCAAAGAGTGTGTGATGTAGAAAACAGAACAAAGAATGAACTTAACTCGTCACGTCCCGAGGCTTTCCGCACCTATGACATCCCCCAGTCCCGAGCCTTTTTGGAAAAATTTTTTTTCTTCTAAAACTTCCGCTTAGGTCGAGAAACGATGGAAAATCATGAAGAAAGTGGTCCCTGCGGTCTATAAGTGGTCTGTACAGATGCGGTTTCCCCCCGCAGGTATCGTATTCTGTAATGGGCTCGATATGTGTTTACGTTTTCTATGGTAAGGAATAATGGGAGAAACAACACACAACACATCTACATTTATTGAATTTGAACTAATAAACAATAACAGCAACAATATAATGGATTTCAGACACATATATATGAAAAATAAGCATTGTACCATCGCGCGAGCATAGCGAGTTTGGTCCGAGTCGTAACATGCTATATGCTAAGTTTCTGGTATGAGTCAACCTATCATTTTTTCTACTTGTATACTTCTGTTTCAATGACAATTTACCAATTACAACTGTTTGTAAGTGTTTTCAGATGTTTTCATTCATTATGATGACATGCAGCATAAGTTTAGCGCACATCAGCTTAGTAAGCGCACTCGCTATGACTCGTATTTCAACATACCAAATTGTTTTATCACTTTCCAATTATTTTCCCATTTACATAGAACCTTTCCTCCACCACTGTAAAGGTTTTCAATTATTTTCATTCATTACGAGGGCATTTAGCGATATGCTAGCGCCTATTCACGTAGCAACCACGATCTCAAACACTCGTGTTTCATCATCTACTTTATTTATTCACTCCAATTATATTTTCCCACTTACATTACACACGTTTACACCCCTAGAATGCACTGTACATACTTACTGCCATTATTTATTCAAGTGAGCGTGAGAATATCGCCTGAAAATACCCTCGCAAGGAATGTTTCGTCATACATAATACTCACACACTTATATACTAATTATTCACTTTATCACTTGCTGACTTTTATTTTGACTAATACGTGCCTTATTCATTCGACTGAGCGTCAGGAAATCTTATCTTTATACACACGCTATGAATATTTGACTTAGAATATACATCATCATATACAATAATTTGAACTTATATTATACCCGTAAGAATGTCACATAATAATAAATATATAATAACGGGCCGTATTTATTGCACTGAGCGACAGAATATCGCATCATACAACCCTCTCTATGTAAGTTTCAACTTAGGGCAGATTTATATACTTACACCCAATGTTTTCACTTATGTTCTACCCGTAGGCACTTTATACTAATATTTGGAGATCCACATGACTGATATTTTCACTGAGCGTCTGTCTGTCGCATTTACCTCATAATTTCAGCGTCCTTTCGAATTCACACCATACTAAAATTGCATCAACGTGTGATATTCACTAAAACATGGGTGAATACACAGACCCACGTCACACTGCACGCACTCATAGTGGGTGTCCTTCCTCTGTGTCGTGAGTCTCACCTGGGAATTACTGCACACGTGACACCTGCGCTGGGGCCTAGGTCTGTTGGGCTGGGGAGGGATAGGAGTGGGGAAATGGCGGCCGGATATTCTCTGGGGAGTCTGGGTAATACGGGTAGTGCGGGGGCGCTGTTGGGGCCTTTCAACACCATACTTAGCAAAGATTTCTCGTGTGAGCTCCCTCACAAACCCTTCAAATGTTTCCTGAACTCCTGTGGTCATGGAGTGAAGGTGGTGGCAATTCAGAGCAGTGATATCTAGTAAGTGAAAGAACAGTTTCTTATACCACTTCATCGTGGTCCTGGCACACTCTACAGTCGATATCATGGAGTCAGACTGGTCCACGAGGCGCATGTTTATATTGTAATCCATTACACACTCAGGTTTCCAAACACGATGCCTGCTCTCGCTATGGTAATCAACAGAATCAGTACTGTGCATCAAGGGGCGGTGAACCGTGGACAAGAGGCTTGCTTCTCTGTTGTGGTTCCACATTGTTGCAAGGATGTTGTTGGCTTTGAAGAAGACAACCTCACTCCTTGCAAGTTTCCGCCCTACCTTGACCATGTGACGCCGGTTCACCTTTACGGTTCCACAGACTCCCGCTTCATGTGTGTGAAGATAACGAGCGAGAAGAGGGCTAGTGTACCAGTTGTCGAGGTAGAGAACATGACCACAATGAAGGTAGTCTTGTATCATCATCTTTACCACTGCTCCCGAAAGTCCTATACTTCGATCTTCTATTATGTCTGTCTGTGCACCGGTGTACAAGACTATGTCTTGCACGTAACCAGTCCTACAGTCACACATAACAAAGATCTTGAACCCAAAACGGTGCCTTTTGCTGGGTATATACTGTCTGAATGAAATATTGCCTCTCCACAACACGAGACTCTCGTCTATGACGAGATCTCTATAGGGATAGAATGAGGATCGAAAGGTTTGCCTGAGGTGATCAAAGACCAACCGAATTCGCCTCATTTTGTCAGTGTTGTTTGCATTTGCAGGGTCATGAGCATCATAAAAATGGAGGCGACTTAGAATTTGTTGAAACCGATTACTTGACCAAATATGGGGGTAAACATAACAGGGTCCCTAGTCCAGTAAGCAGGAATTCTATTCTTTCTTATTATACCCATCAAAAGGACAAGGGCAAAAAATAAGAACATTTCTGGAATGGAGACAGGGTAATCATAGATCATAGAATGCCTACTCCTTGTTCCCAATCTTTCACTTTCTAGGCGCTGGGCACTTGCAAACAGATTTGTTTGATAAACGATCTGATCTACGAATACCTCACTGAAAAACAGGTGGAAAAAATTCAACCTGGTTGAATTACTGTGAATACCTGGTGCAATGCAGCCAGATCGCCCTTGCTCAGTGAAGGGGTGAATGAGAGGAGAAAAATCACTCCCATCCTCCCAATCCCACGACACAAATCCCTCGTCCCCATCACCGCCTTCGTCTGGGTGGGGAGGAGATCCTGGTTGGGGAGGTGGGGGAGAAGGAGTACGGAGGGCTTCCCCACTGTCACTCCTCTTCCCTCTGCCTATACCCTTTCCCTTTCCCTTACCCTTACGGCTGTGGGGATGAAATAGTTGAATATTGGGGAGCAGAAGACGTGCTGGGGAGTGGTTCCTCCCCACCTTCCCCCTCCATTACCACACCACGTGCTCTCTCACGCAACCTTGCTCGACCACGTGTTAGGGGATATTGGGGAGCATAAGACGTGCTTTGGAGTGGTTCCTCCCCACCTTCCCCCTCCCTCACAACCCCACGTGATAATGAACGCACCCGCACTGGCCCACGTGATCCACTCTGCTGCCTGACACTACGTAGCGAGAGCAATGACTCACTCACGTCACTCTCATTTTCCCTAATCCCAGGACTTTCCATTTCACTCCCCACTCCCTCCACTTGACTTCCTAGCTCCCCAAACAGAATGCTAGGCCCATACCTGCTCATACGACGTGGTGTGCGCTCTGGGCCACGATGTGTTATGACCTCCCATCCATACCACGTGGCAGCACGTCCCAAAGCTCCGTCCTCGTCCTCGTCCTTGTCCTCGACCTCGAATTCTCCTTCCAAAGCACGCTGGGGATAGGGATATGATATACCACATGCCTTCTTTGCCTCCTGCCCCTCTCTAGCAGCACGGTAAGTCACGTACTGCCGCTTCCTGGGTGACGGAACTTCCTCGTCACTGCTGGTGGTTTCTTCCTCCTCTGGCTGCACATAATCCTTGTCCATCTCCTCGTCATCCAGTGGGGAATCACTGTCGCTGGTAAAGGTGTCCAGGGCGACTTGAATCTCGCTCTCTGAGTGACCTCTCTTAGCCATGTCTGAGCAGGACCGTGGCTACCAGGTGAGTAGACGAGTGGCGGGCTAGCGCGGGTCACGCGGGGTCGCCGAGTGTCCCCGCCTGGTGGCAGGTAGGGGAAGGTCAGGCGAGGGTATGTACCGCAAATCAAGCGCGAAATTTGAAAATTTTCGAAATTATGCACATTGCAATTGCACGACGTACTGGTACGTCGCCGGGACTGGCAAATGCAAATCATTGCAACGTACCCATACGTCGTCGGGATGGGGCGGGTTAAGCTTGTTGCTCAACAATTGGGAATTGCTGTTCGCTCTCATCATTCTAAAGATCAAATTGTTGACATGATTAATGAAAGCTTGTTTAATGTAACTCCTCCAAATGAGCAAACGCAGATTGAATTAGCTAAGTTACAGCTAGCCCTGCAGGAGGCTCGTGCTAAGGAGGCTGAATTTCAGGCAAAAGCTAAGGAGGCTCAGGCACAAGTTGAACTTGCTAGGATTCAGGCAGACCATGAGTATCGCATGAAACAAGGTGGAACTGGATCATCTAGCTCTGATGATTTTGATGTGGCTAAAAATGTTAAACTTGTCCCTCCTTTTAATGAATCTGATTTAACTAAGTATTTTCAGTTGTTTGAGAGGGTAGCTACAGGTTTTAATTGGCCCAAAAAGTATTGGCCAGTACTCCTTCAAACTGTTCTCACCGGTAAAGCTCAAGTAACTTACGCATCTTTGCCTCAGGATCAATCTGATAATTATGATGTAGTTAAGAGCTTGATTCTTAAGGCCTCTGAGCTTGTTCCTGAAGCCTATAGAGTAAAATTTAGGACAACTTATAAGCAAGATAAGCAATCCCATGTTGGGTATGCAAAAATCAAAGAAGATCTGTTAGAGCAGTGATTAAATTCTAAGAATGTGGATTCTGATTTTGACAAATTTAAGCAGATGATTTTGCTGGAGGACTTCAAAAGGTGTATTTATAAGGATGTAAGCCTATATCTTGATGAGAAAAGGATAGATAATTTGTCTGATGCTGCAGTTTTAGCTGATGAATATGTTCTCACTCACAAGAGATATTCTAGAGAAAAAAGGAAAGCTGAGTGTAAGTACGTTGCCTTTACTCAGAGTACAGGTAACAGGAAAAAGAATAAAGATGATGTTTCTCAGGAAGTAAATACCAGCTTCACCTCTAGATTTCAGAAAAGTAAATGTACTTATTGTAGTAAGCTTGGTCATACTACGGAGAAATGTTTCAGGAGACAGCGTGATGTGAACAAAAAGGAGTCTTTAAATATTCAGTCAATTGGTCTAGTGTCCACCCTTGAGAGTTCCCAGAATTCTTTAACTGAGTTAACTGAACCTGCTTTGAGGGGTAAATTAAATTTTCATGATGGAGCTCCTCTTTTGAGCAGTAACGTGGGTGACACTCTCAAGAGTTCATGTGCTAATTTCCTGTCTGATGGTTTTGTCAGTCCTCTGGACAGTAATGACAGGAAATCAGTTCAAATATATCGTGATACAGGTGCTTGCCAATCCCTTATGCTGACCAGTGTTCTAGGCTCTAATGTTAATTCCTCTGATGAAACTGTAATCTTACAAGGTGTAGGGAATAATTACTTCTCTGTCCCTCTGTGCAGAGTGAATTTAGAGTCTGGTTTTGTTAATGGTTCCGTTATGGTTTGGTTGGTTGAGACACTCCCAATGTCAGGTGTAACTTTCTTACTTGGAAATGATATTGGTAGAAGTCAAGTGTGTCCAGATCCTCAGTTGTCTAGTGAGCCAGTGGCTGCAGCCCAGGATTGTGATGTCCCTGATGTGTTCCCTGCATGTGCTGTCACTAGGGCTAAGTCTAAAGTTACTGGTGACTTAGAGGATAATGATGATGATGATGTTATCCTAGCTGACACTTTTCTTGCTAATTTGGACCACTCACCAGATGAGGCAGTACCCCGTAGTGTTGATCATTTGTCTCGTCAAGAGTTGGTTGAGTTGCAGGTTGCTGACCCTGAGTTGAAAGGTCTAGCTAACTCTGCTTTCAGTGAGGAAGAGTCAGCCGGTGCTTCTACTTGTTATTATATAAAGTCAGGAGTACTTATGAGGAAGTGGAGACCCCCAACAGCGTCAGTCGACTGTGAATGGGAGGTTGTACATCAAGTTGTCATCCCTCGTGTTTGTAGGCAGGATATCATTAGAGTGGCTCATGATTCCAGTTTGGCAGGACACCTTGGAGTGAGGAAGACTGTGGCACGCATTTTGAAACACTTCTACTGGCCAGGTATCTTCAGGGATGTTTCCTGGTATTGTAAGTCTTGTCACACCTGTCAAGTTGTGGGGAAGTGTAATCAGACCGAAAAGGTTGCACCTCTAGTTCCCATTCCTCCTTTTGAGGCGCCATTCACCCGTGTGTTGGTGGATATTGTGGGCCCTCTTTCTAAGACTTCTTCAGGATTTTCTTATGTGTTGACCCTGATTGATATGGCTACTCGTTATCCTGAAACCATTCCACTTAGAAATATCTCAGCAAAGAACGTGGTTAAGGAAATACTAGGGTTCTTCACAAAGTTTGGTCTGCCCAAGGAGGTACAGTCCGACCGGGGAAGTAATTTCATGTCAAATGTTTTCAAGCAGTCTCTGAAAGAGTTGGGCATCACCCAGATCACGTCTTCAGCTTACCATCCCCAGACCCAAGGAGCGTTGGAGAGATATCATCAAACACTCAAATCGATGCTCAAGAAATACTGTTTGGAACATCAGAAAGACTGGGATAAAGGTCTTCCATTTGTTGTATTTGCCGCAAGAGAATCTCCAAATGAATCACTGGGCTTCTCACCTTTTGAACTACTGTTTGGCCATGAAGTAAGAGGACCCCTTAAGCTACTCAAGAAATGCTGGCTGTCGGAGGAAGATGACGTCAACCTGCTGGAGTATGTGATGAAGTTCAAAGAACGGCTGTCCACTGCTTTACAGCTGGCGAGAGAGAATTTAGGAGCTGCTCAGGTGAAGATGAAGACTTGGTATGATAAGAAGTCCAGGTTACGCCACTTTCAGCCAGGAGATCAGGTTTTGATTCTGCTACCAGTTCATGGGCAACCTCTTCAAGCCAAGTTTAGTGGTCCTTATTTCGTGGAGAAGAAACTCAGTGAAGTCAACTATGTCATCGCCACACCAGATCGTAGAAAGAACAAGCAACTTTGTCACATCAACATGCTAAAGTTATATCACAGGCGGGACGAAAATAACCCAGTCTGCACTGTAGCTGTTCCACCCGAGTCTGCAAGTGAAGTTCTCCCATGCAGTATGAGCCTGAGTGATAGTTTGGGGAAGAATCCTGATATCATGAATGATCTCCAGACTAAGCTTTCTCATCTACCTCCCGAGGAAAGGCAGGAGTTTTCGGCATTACTGCAGGAGTACCCGCAAGTGTTCCGTGCCACTCCAGGAAGAACTACTGTGTTGATGCATGATGTCGATGTTGGAGACGCAAAGCCAATTAAATTGCCTCCTTACCGTGTGAACCCAGTGAAAGTTCCTCTCATCCAGAAGGAGCTTGGCTACCTGTTGGACCACAAGATGATTGAGCCCTGTCAGAGCGAGTGGAGTTCTCCTGTCACTCTGGTCCCTAAGCCAGGGGGGTCACAGCGGCTTTGCATCGACTACAGACGTGTTAATCAGATAACCAAAACAGACACTTACCCTCTCCCTCGTGTGGAAGATTGCATAGACAAGATCGGAAAGGCTAGGTACATAAGTAAGTTTGATTTGTTAAAGGGATACTGGCAAGTACCTATGACTGAACGTGCTAGGGAGATCTCATGTTTTGTAACACTAGGAAAGACTTTTGCATGTTCTGTAATGCCATATGGTATGAAGAATGCACCAGCCACATTTCAGAAGCTCATGAATGTTGTAACAGAGGGTTTGGCAGGGTGTGTTGTTTATATTGATGATGTATTAATCTTCAGTGACTACTGGAAAGATCAACTATGCCATGTCAGTAAATTTCTTGAGCGTTTGGTTCAGGCTAATCTTGTAGCTAATTTATCAAAGTGTGAGTTTGGTCAAGCTAAAGTTCAGTACCTTGGGTACGTAATTGGTGATGGGCATGTTGCACCACCAGCAGCTAAGGTTCAGGTTATAAGTGATCTTCCCAGACCTAAAAGTAGGAAAGAGCTACAAAGATTTTTGGGAATGGTAGGTTATTACAGGAGATTTGTTCTTAACTTTTCAATTCTTGTGTCACCACTTACAGACCTACTGAAAAAGGGAGTTACATTTGTCTGGACCGATAACTGTGAATGCTCTTTCAACAAACTTAAAGCTATCCTATTAAGTCAGCCAGTGCTCGCTACTCCAAATTTTGCTAAACCTTTTAAGATGGCTGTTGATGCAAGTGATACAGGAGCTGGGGCTGTTTTGCTGCAAGAGGATGATCAGAGTATTGAACACCCTGTATCTTATTACAGTAAGAAGTTCACTCCACCTCAAAAGAACTACTCAACTATTGAGAAAGAGCTTTTGGCCTTGATTTTGGGTTTACAGCATTTTTCATTTTATTTGTGTTCTGGTTTTGACCCCATAGTCATTTATACCGATCATAACCCATTGAAATTCCTTAGTAAGTTTAAAGATAAAAATAAGAGATTGACAAGATGGAGTCTACTTCTTCAGGAGTATTCATTAGACATACAACATGTCAAGGGGAAAGAAAATGTTATTGCAGATTGCTTATCTAGACTTTAGACAGATTGTTTTAGAGTAATAAGAAATTTCCTTTGTAAATTTCTTTTTCTTTGTGGGGAGGTGTTACATAGCCTATGATTTCATCATCCTCTGTGTAATTCTAACGTACAGTATGCTGCATGTTTGATCACGAGCGTGTTCTACCTCACTTCCCCCCACCTCCCTTATAGTAGAGTAAGTCGTTCTTTCTGTTGTTCAGAGCAGGAGTGTCAACTCTTTGTCCCCTCTGGCTTCATTTGCGCGTCCTTCTTACAAGTTGTATCAAGCTCTGCTGGCCCCTATATAATGAGCTCAGTCTCTGCATTATTGCCACTTAGATCTACTCCTCATTTTGCTCACATCTCTGTCCTCCCCTGTACAGTTGTTATTATTGTGAGTGCTCAGGAAGTCTCCAACCATCTAGCAGCTGTGTAATTTGAGTATAAGTGTTATTTCATTTTTTCTTGTACTGTGTAGCATAAGGTGTTAATTCTTGGGCCTAATAAGGTTTTTGTGATTAATGTAAAGTTTCATGTCAGCCATTGTTCATAATATTTCGTATCTGTAATAATATATCTTGCATTCACTGAGTATTATCTGGTATTTTCATTTTATCAGGGCTGACTTAGATCAATTTACTCATGCTAATTTCGTGTTAATAGAGGCTATTGCAGTTAACCCTATATTTAACATGTTTTTTGCCATTACATTATCCTTATGAGTCCTGAATGTTTTGTTGTTAGTTTGAGCATTAAACTTTAACTTGTAATTTTACCTAACTCTTTTGTTTTGAACCTGGAACTTTACGGGACAGTAGTGATTTTTAGTATTCTCACTTAAAGTGTACATTATCTTTCTCTGTTCCGTAACAATATATATATATATATATATATATATATATATATATATATATATATATATATATATATATATATATATATATATATATATATATATATATATATATATATATATATATATATATATATATATATATATATATATATATTTATATAATGTGTTACTTGCTACGTTTGTGGATAGTGTTCCAGATCTGATGTTCACAGAAAAGAATGTGTTACCTGCTAACAGCAGCGTCATTGCAGTTTGGCTCAGAGATTTTTTTAATTGCCTGTATGCGGTGTAGTTTGAAAGTAAATGTAGGTAAAAGTAGAGTGATGGGTATTGTTGAGAGAAAAGGTAATTCTCACTGTCATGTGCCAGTGACTGGGCAGAAATCTGAACTGGTTGAAGGATTTAAGTATCTGTACCTCGCTACAGCACAAAACGAAAGATAAAGGTGTAAGAAATATATGGAGAGTAGCTCAAGGTACAAAGGCGGCCGATGTTATGGAGGCCTTGATAAGCAACAGAGGACTGAATATGGAGACTACACGATTATTGCATGAAGCTGTGGCAGTGCCCACATTAACGCATGATTGTGTGGTTTTGGTATGGCGCGAGTATGAGTAAATCAAGAGCGAGAGCAATGCAACTGGTTCTGTAAAGAAATATGTGTGAGTTACTAGAATTGATAGGGAAAGAAACAAAGTTTCATGAAAGATGTGGAGTAATGAAGACTGTTGATGTGGACGTTAACTGGGTGGTGAAAATGTTATGGGCCTATGTGTGTGACTTTGGTGGAAGGAGGAGGCGTGGTGTGCCAGTAAGATGCCTAACTATGGTAAATGAGTGTGTCAGAATACTAGCTATCGAAGTATAGGAGGCCAGAGAATGGACAAGGGTTTACACAGGATGAATGACTTCAATCTGCAGGTGCGCATGACACTGAGTTCCAACTTTTTTCTTTTAACCACTTCGGTCCAGTGACATCTTTTTACAGCTTGCTCTTGCTCCCTGCAGTCAATTATATTAACTTTATGGCAGATTCCTTATACAGAAAGGGTATATGAAGACTATATGAAACCTCTACAGATAAAAAGTCTGTTCTAAACTAAATAAAATAAACCTGTGAAGCAAGAACACAAAATAATAACATGTCATCAAGTTGAAACAGTTGTCTTCATAGTTGTCGGAAGGACTCTGTCCCGCAGATGTATGTGATGCGCATGAGAAAGTAGAAGGTATTTTTTTTATTGCGACAAGACTCAGAACAAAGACTAAGATGATGTGTCAATGCTTACGTGGACCATTTCAGTGGGCACGCTGTGTCATTGTTCTGTTATTAATATGGTTGTCTTTCTCTGTACTGTATTTGTATCCTGCCTCACTACATCTATACTCTGCTCACGTTAACTGGTCGTAAAACTGGCACTACTTCATCCTGAATGCTGAGCTACGACAAGAGATTAACACCAGAATATGTGTTGCTAGTCACAAAAAAGTGCTATAAAAAAAAATACAGTAAGGTCATAGCACTGTCTTGTTCTGCCATTTGGTTTCAAGAAATAGACACACAAAAATAAAGAACGAATATCTCAGCCTAGCTAAAGTGAATGAACTATAATAGATGGGAATTAGGTTTAGGATAATAATAATGATGATGATGATGATGATGATGATAATTATGATGATGACGATGATGATAATTATGATGATGATGATGATAATAATAATAATAATGATCAACGGTGGCAGAAAAACAGTACTTTATTTGTCCTTGTTGTCGCAGCCATGTCAATTTTTTAAAGATATATTTCCCAAGTATTGTACAGTTGGGGACAAAAGTTTACTTACAGTTTCACTCTATCAGCTTCACACTCAAGGCATGTCTTTCACTTTCCTCTGACGTATTATATGTAAGGGAATCATCTATGGCTAGAGGAACATGCTAAGCCAATCTCAGCTTAACCCGCGGCATCCCGTCGAAGTTCTTTTACGTCCACACGTTTTGTCACTGCCAATCCCATCAACGTACATAAACACAAAAAAATTGCAAGGTCCCTAATTTGCACAATTTTCAATTTTCGCGAGTCATTTTTGGTACGTATACATGTGACACCTTCCTCAACAAGATGCCAGGCAGGGACAATGCCTTACCCAGCATGACCTCCTCCCCCCCCCTGCATGCCATTGTCTCAGCAATTCACCTGTTATCAGTGACCTGGCCAGTATAGCCATGTCATGCCACGGTACGAAATTCAGGGCCAGAGTGATTCCCCAATCAATGACAATGTGGAGGACAAACTTTACATAGCATTAGAGGAAGAAACAGTTAGAAATGATGATCAGGTAATGTGGCAAAAAAAGGTCAGGTATTAGTGAGTGAAACAATGCTTATAATGCCTATATTACTGCTTGAAAACCAATATACTCTTGTACTACATATAAATTCGTAGCAGTAAATAAATAAATACCGTTTATGAGTGGTGTGAAATAGTTATCCTCCCATAGAACTCGTTTTCTTTGGTGCCAGCCTGATAGAAAACCCAGTAAGGTAAGGAGGCACTCCTACCTGTAA
This sequence comes from Coenobita brevimanus, assembly GCF_032717465.1. Classification (NCBI taxonomy): domain Eukaryota; kingdom Metazoa; phylum Arthropoda; class Malacostraca; order Decapoda; family Coenobitidae; genus Coenobita; species Coenobita brevimanus. The sequence continues at coordinate 8,108,236 of NC_136986.1, read as the reverse complement.
TGAGTATTTTAAACCTCAGGTGAGCGATTTCGCTATGAATTTTCGATGTTTCTCACCAAAAGCGAAGGTTTGAGCCAAAAAAAAAAAAAATCCTAAAATGGTCGGGATTGGGGGGAGTCAGTGGTGGAAAAGTGGTCGGGATGGGGCGGGTTAATAAGAGTGTTAGCCACGAGAGCAGAGCCCGATGTACAAGAGGAAAAATGGGTTAGGCGAATTTATGTCCATGACCACAAGTGTAGTAGAAAAGAGTCATGATAAGTGGAGCTGTGACACGTAGGAGGATTCTGGGGCCTCAGGGAACAGACGGTTGAATATGTTGTACAGGACAAGACATATCAGGGACAAAAAGGCAATATGAAGTTGAGTGATACTTACCAAATGCAAGCTTGATAACTGCGCCAAATAGAAAAGACATCTTGGCCATAATTGGGCCACTGTCACAGCAGGTACTATTCAACTCCCCGTCTCCCTCAGCCTGGGCCATGAGGGCGATCACCATTACTGCCACCCCTGCCAACACTCGCATCATGGACTCCGAGTGGCACCTGCACAGGGAACATCATTATCATCATCATCATCATCATCATCATCATCGTCGCCATGATTATTACTATATTCAATGTTATTATTATTAGCAATATTATAAGATGATCAAATAGGGGATATCATTACCTGTGCCATTAATGTATTCATTGAAACCCACCCAATGTCTCCTTAGTGGCGGTGTTTGAAGTATGCTGCTTGATTATTCATATATATATCTATATATATATATATATATATATATATATATATATATATATATTTATATATATGTATATATATATATATATATATATAAGTATATATATATATAGAGAGAGAGAGAGAGAGAGAGAGAGAGATTTGTGGTAGGTGGGAACGCTTAGCATCCACTCACTCGATGTAGTGCTGCTGTCCGGTGTCTGCCCTTTCCTCTCATCGATCCTTCTTTCCTTTCATCCAATTCTGTCTTTCTTTCCTTAATTCGTTCCTTGTCCTTCTACCTACGGGTGACTTTACACTGAGCGACAAGCCAAATGGTTTCCTGTACACAGGGAAACCATTTACTACGGTGGGTGGTAACCATATAACCAAATTTTGCCGTCTGGTGGTTTAGTGGGTAATTATTGCGCTCCAGTCGGATTGAGCCGGTGAAGGTTTATATCAATGAGGTGGTTGGGGTTGATTGCTCATGTAATACCACTCAGGGATGAGTGACGCTGGTCACTCTCATCTTAAATGTCGGGACCAACTGCCTAGCCCCAGGCTCCTACGCTTCTCATGGGGCAATGTAGGATTGGATGATGGATATATATATATATATATATATATATATATATATATATATATATATATACATATATATATTTTACGTGTCTGACTCTGGGCAGAGGCTTTGGGCCTATTTCTTGGGGGCAGTGGCCTATCCCAAGGCCCAATAGTCCTCCTACACCTCCACTTGTCACCACTTCGGGGCTAACATACACCGTCATATTGAATACATGCTAGGTCTGTCTCATACAGGACTGGTGTACTGTTATTAGCGGGGGTACTTTTACATGTCGGCGGGTCATCTGCCAGATCAGGAAAGTTTGCTTTTTAGGAAATTCAAATCCTTAAACTATTCCCTGCCCCAGCCGGGATTCGATCCTGGGTCCATAAGGACTGCAAGCCGCCTCTCTACCGATTCAGTCACCGCCTCCCCCATATATATATATATATAAATATATATATATATATATATATATATATATATATATACACAAATGTATGTCAATCTATTATTTCAACTGTATCTATATCTATCCATCTATCTGTCTATCTATCTATATTCTAGATAGATAGATTGATAGATGATTAGATATAGATACAGTAAATAGACAGATTGACATACATATATATATATATATATATATATATATATATATATATATATATATATATATATACTTACCAGTAAAACGTTTTCATCGCTGAGGTACCAGTGAAGGCATTTAAATCCCAAAGCACTGAAATATCGCCTTACACCCCGAGGATGCCTAGAGTATATTGATGGCTATCTACCTACCAAGTGTCATGCCCTCACAACAAACTGTCTCGCCTGTGGGCCTCTTTTGAAGATATTTGACACACTGCTCTTGGTGCGTGTCACGTGTCGCGTGAACCACCGGGTGTGATGAAAACCAGTAAAAACAAATCTTAAAGAATGGGACTACCATTCGGTGCAAACCACGCTGTGATAGGCCCTGTGGTTGTTGAGATATAAGATTCTCAAAAGCGTTACTGTCGGGCCGGGTCGGGCCAGGTCGGGTTGGGCCGCTCGTAGTCTATCTATCTATCTATCTATAGCCCGACGCCCTAATCCCGCAAAGGGTGGCCGCAGACAAAACGCCTCCAAGTCACTCTGTCACCCACCATTTGACTACCCTTCCCCCAACTCACCCCCTCCCTCCCTCATATACCTCTCAACTCCATCCCTCCACCTCATCCTCGGTCTACCCCTCCCTCTCCCTCCCTCCACCTCACTTACATACACCCTCTTAGTCAGTCTTTCATTCTCCATTCTCTCCACATGTCCAAACCACCTCAGTGTATTTCTCCTAATCTTCTCATCCACATCCACATCCACCCCATAACGTTCCTTCACTTCTTCATTCGTCAACCTGTCCCACCATGTCACTCCACATGCTCCTCTCAAGTAACTCATTTCCACTGCTCTCACTCTTGACTTGTTCCCCTCTTGCAAGGTCCACGCCTCGCTTCCTTACGTCAGGGTAGGGATCACAATACTATCATGCAGTGACTTCTTAACTTCCATACTCACCTCCCTATTTCTCATCACTGCTTTCAGTGTACCAACAACCTTCCTTCCCTGCTGTACCCTTTCACGTACTTCATCCCCCAAAGTTCCATCCTTACTCATCACACTACCCAAGTACTTGAATGCACTCACATTCTCCATATCCTCACCATTCAACCTCACTGCACACTCTGTGACTTCATTCCTCTCAAATACCATAACTTTACTTTTGTTTACATTAACTTTCAGCTTCCTCCTCCTACACACTGTCCCAAATTCATTCACCAAACCTTGCAACTCCCATTCATCTTCACTCAACAATACTGTATCATCAGCAAACAGCAACACCGGAAGCTTCCAAATCTCACCCTCATTCATTAGGGCCAGCCCCACATCCACTGCCCTACCTTGCACCTCCTTTACAACCCCATCCATATATATATTAAACAGCCATGGAGACATCACACACCCCTGTTTCAGTCCCACATTGAGATCAAAGAACTCACTCAGCTCACCATCCACTCGCACCGTAGCCCTAGCTCCCTCGTACATACTCTTCACGGCACTCAACAATTTCCTCTCCACTCCATATATTCTTAATACCTTCCACATACCTTGCCTATCTATTCTGTCATAAGCTTTCTCCAAGTCCATGAAGGCAGCATACTTTCCTTCCCTTCTCTAGATACTTCTCCACTAAACATCTTAGAACAAATATATGATCTACACACCCTTTTCCCTTCCTAAATCCCCCTTGTTCTTCTCCAACTAGCTCCTATGTCATATGCCTAACCCTATCAATGAGTATTCTACCATATATTTTACCAGTCACACTAAGAAGGCAAATACCCCTATGGTTACCACATACTTCTCTCTCCCCTTTTCCTTTGTACAGAGGAACAATTATACCTGATTTCCAGTTCTCTGGAACCCTTCCCTCTTCCCAAGCCAATCTACACAACTTCCATATCCACTCCACAACAATCTCACCCCCATACCTAAGCATTTCACCACACACTCCATCAATTCCTAGGGCCTTTCCCAGCTTAATCTTCTTCATCGCTTCCACTACTTCCGCCCTACTGATCTCTTCCTCCCTCCTCTCATCTCTTCTTCTCCCAGCCATTCCCCAACCACTTATACTCACACTGCTCTCACTCTCTACGTTCAACAAATCCTCAAAGTGCTCCTTCCATCTCCTCAATTTCTCTCTCTTCTCCACCAACAATCTATTATTCCTATCTTTCCCTCCCCTATTATTTCCCCTTTCACACTGCCTTACTTTCTTTACCTCCTTCCAAAACAACTTCTTACTCTCCCTTCATTTCACACTCAGATTCCTCCCAAACTCTTCATCCACTTTCTTCTTACTCTCCTTCACCAGTCTCTTAACCTCCCTTCTCCTGCTCACATATACCTCTCTCTTCTCTCTCTCATCTTCTCCCCTACCTCTACTCGCCAACCATTCACCATATGCCTTCTTCTTTTGTTCCACAGCTCGTTTCACCTCATCATTCCACCATGCTGTCCCTTGCACACCCTTGCATCTCCTCCTCACTCCACAAACCGCCTCACACGCTGCTCCTATCTCTTCTGTGAATATCTTACATACGTCTTCCACCCCTTCCATCTGCTCTAGCTCATACCTTCCCAATCTTTCTTCCACTATGCTCTTATACTCTGTCATTTTCTCACTATCTTGCAATTTCTCCACTCTTCTCACAGGAGCTGCTTCCTCCTGTCTTCCCCTTCGCCTCCTCAACCACTTTCTTTGCATCTTTATCTTGGCCATCACTAAGTGATGGTCCGAGACTCCATTCCCCCACCCTCTCCACACTCTTGCATCCAACACTTGTCTTCTCATTCGCTCATCGACACACACGTAGTCTATCATTGCCTTTCGTTCAACAAGTTCACCATCCATCCTCCTCATCACTCTCCATGTATACCGGTGGATCATCTTATGATGAAAGTAGATATTGGCTATTGCCAACCCCTTACAAGCACAGATGTCCACCAAAGCACTACCATTCCCATCTACTTCAGCTGGCACACCCCACTGACCAACCACTCCATCCACTCGTACATTTCCAACTTTGCCATTCATGTCTCCAATCAACAGCACTCTCTCGCTCCTCTCAAACTTGTCCATACATGCTTCTACTCTCGCCCAAAACTCATCTTTCACTCTTGCCACTCGATCCTCTGTTGGAGCATACACACATACAATCGCCCATGCTTGTATACCTACTTTCATCCTCACCCATACAATCCTTGCACCCACTGTTCCATACTCTCTTATATTTTCCTTCCACTTCTTGCTTATCATCACACATACTCCCTCTCTTGCCCTCTCATTCTTACTGACTCCCACACATATACCTACACCATATTCCCATTCTCTCACCCTTTCACCTTTCCATTTAGTTTCAGTCAATCCACATATATCCACTTTTGCATCCTCAAGCACCTGCACAATCTCTCTCTCTTTCACTTCATCATTCACTCCTCTCACATTCCATGTTCCCACCCTAAGAATGTCCTTTGTCCGTTCTTTAGTCGTCAACGTATGGTCCGCCTGGGTCCGAGGCGCTTTGTTCGCTTTTTTAGGTAGTTCTTTTTATGGGGTGGGGCACTAACCCACCACCAACCCTTTTAGTCGCCTCGTACGACAAGCAGGGATACTGGGGGAGTATTCTTGAAACCCCCCTACCCCCAGGGGGTAGTAAATAAATAAATAAGTAAATATATATATATATATATATATATATATATATATATATATATGTATATGTGTGTGTGTGTGTGTGTGTGTGCTTTAAGTAGTGCTGCCTTCCGATATGTAACAGTTCAACTTATGTGCATTGCACTATGTTATCAATTGTCTGGAAGTTATTTTATTCATTTCAAAGCTAACACTGCACCATAATAATAAACTCTGAAGAACCTGGTGCTGGTTGAGACTGTATATACCTTCTGTAAAATGAAAGGAGTTAAATTAGAGATGAGGAAAGAAGAACTGTCAACTAAGAATGAGTCTTCCAGAGCGGATGGTCAGTTTCTATGGACGGAAAGCAATATAGATAACACAGCAAATGTGAT